>NW_027507718.1:407137752-407535252 GCF_037356315.1 Lithobates pipiens
TGACATGTGACACTGATAACAGATGGCACGTGACACTGATAACAGATGGCACTGACACGTGGCATTGATGACAGGTGGCACTGGGGACAGGTGCCACTGGGAGCAGGTCGCACTGGAGGCAGGTGGCACTGGGGACAGATGGCACTGACTGGTGGCACTGGGGACAGATAGATGGCACTGACACATGGCACTGGGGACAGATGGCACTGACAGGTGGCACTGGGGACAGATGACACTGGGGACAGATGGCGATGGAGACAGATGGCACTGACAGGTGGCACTGGGGACAGATAGCACTGGGTACAGATGGTACTGTGTTGTGGTTAGTGTAATTGTTGTTTTTTTCACTCCCGCTGCAGCACGGAAGCTCTTTCTCCTCACATGCTGCCTCTATGTGAGGAGGGAAAGCCGGCAATGAGAGATGATCTCACATGATTACATGTGAGATCATCTCCCATTGGACACTCCGATCTAGCCCAAAATGGCCGCTGTGATTGGCCATTTAGCATGATCTGTGATTGGCTGTGTCCAAGAGACACGGTAAACACAGATTTCCCCCAATTGAGTGCCACGCTGTAGCCATTTTTTGACTATAGCACGGGCGCAAAGTGGTTAATGTGATACTAAAGTCTTTTTTTTTTTTCTTTTTTTTTTTTTCTATAGAAATAACAAACTGACAGGCGGACCTGAACGGATCGTTCATGTGAAAGAGGCCTTAGATGGTTAACACTGCCACACGTTTTGCCATTGGAATATTTTCACTCTATTCCTGTTCTGTGACAATTAAAAATGTCTTTACTTTCAGTCACCAGACAAATTTAAAAAAAAAAGGGCATCTCATTACTGAGACACAGACAGAAATAAAAAACCTGACGTGGCTCCTAACCCTTTTTCTAACTAATTCAAAATGTAAAAAATAAAATAAAAAGAGTTTTAGCTTTAGATACACTTTCAATTATTTCAACATCTTACCACTTTAAAACATCATTTTGCACCTCCATTAAACCCATGACCTATTATTATAGTGTCCAGATAAATTTTATCAAAATATAGTTTTCAAATCAAGTTTTTGAGAATTGCTGCAATGAAATAGAACCTTAGTGTAACTACAATATAAACAAGCCGTTTATGTAACCAGAACACAATGTGCCCAGGGTGTCTCCTATTCTTTTAGTCTGGTATTGACTTTTTTATAGGCAATGTGAAAAGTCAGGAAAACATATTAAAGATCAATTTTAAGTAAAGAAAAAATCAGCAAAAAACTATTGATGTCTAGAAAAGTCACTCAGTCCCCAACTGTTTATAAAGGGCGAAGAGAAAAGTAATAGATATTATTAATAAGCATTGCCATTAATGATCCAGGCAGTCATATCAATTCTGAAGAATGAAATGGCTTCTACTTACATACAAAGCTGGAAAATCATCTAGTTCAGAAGGAGCTATAGGCCTTTTACTGCATGTTCCAAATCAATATTTCACGCATGATGATCCATTAGATACATTATTTTCAAATTGCTTCTACAGAAATCAAAATTTGTAGGTGAGCATCAAAATGAATTTTAATGTGTAGAGTATACACAACTAAAGCTATACAGTTGAATACAACTTTGGTACATATATTGTTTTATAACCATATACAAAAAACGGCTGCAGAAATAGCTAGTTAAGTGAATCTGTATTTGTTTTTTTGTTGATGCACTGCTGAGCTAATAAAAAAGGTTTGACACAAAATAATATATCAGCCATTACACTCTCAGTTGCCTGTCTGTGACATTGCTTCTTTCTACAATGTGCAGACTGTGTAATCCAATCAGTCACTGAATTGTTTAATCTTCAGCGAAGGTAATCACAGAATTTAAAATGGGGGAAAAAAAAGAAAAAGAAATATATATATATATATATATATATATATATATATATATATATATATATTTATCTATTTATATATATATATATATATATATATATATATATATATATATATATATATATACACACACACACACACAGCAGGGCGGAGACTGTGAGCCAGGCCTTCTCATCAAACATCAGTGCCTGACCTCACAATAGCGCTGCTGGAAAAATGGTTACACATTCTCATAGACACACTTCTAAACCTTGTGGAAGGCCTTTCCAGAAGATTTGAAGCTGTAATAGCTTCAAATGATGGCCCAACTCCATATTGAACCATATGGCCTAAAAGTGGGATGCCATTAAAGTTCATGTGCATGTAAAGGCAGGTGTCCCAATACTTTTGATAATATTATATATATATATATCATGGATATGCAATTAGTGGACCTCCAGCTGTTGCAAAACTACAAGTCCCATCATGCCTCTGCCTCTGGGTGTCATGCCTGTGGCTGTCAGAGTCTTGCCATGCCTCATGGGACTTGTAGTTCTGCAACAGCTGGAGGTCCGCTAATTGCATATGCCTGTTTTATATATATATATATATATATATATATATATATATATATATATATATATATAGTTATTTCAAGGGTTCCTCTATGTTAAAAAGGTTGAGAAAGGCCACTTTAAATTAATAAGGGATCTTGGCCTCATAAGCATTCCTGGCTGCCTTAGCAAGAAAATTGCTGTTTGAAATAGATTCTTTGGACTTTTCTGGCACCCCAAGGAGCACAACATTATGTTAAAATAAAATAAAAATTATCAACGGAAAAAAATCTTAAAAATTA
The DNA here is from genome assembly GCF_037356315.1 of Lithobates pipiens. NCBI lineage: Eukaryota > Metazoa > Chordata > Amphibia > Anura > Ranidae > Lithobates > Lithobates pipiens. The sequence goes on from NW_027507718.1 coordinate 407,140,455, forward strand.
TTCATAAAATGAATATCCAACGTGATACCTCTTGGATAACAAGTGTATTTGGACATCAATTTTATGAACTATTTTTTCACAAATTTTGAAAAGATTTTGGATTGGAAAATATGTTTTCCATTTTTAATCAACAACAGTTTCACAACAGTTTTTTTTTTCTGATTGAATTTTTTATTTTTTTTATTAAATCCTCTTTATTTCACACCAGTTTTTATTGCAATTTAAACCTTGAAATATTATAGTATCTACCTGCAACTTCCACTGTACCACATTCTTATGCCAGGAACTCAAAGAAGTAGAGAGAACATAAATGTCACTCTACAAAGTTGAACTTTCAAGGTACACCAATGAGGCAGCCAAAGTTCTCATTATAAGTGTTGTTTTATACTTATATACTGAATAAATTCCTAAACTGTTTAACCGCTTGCTGACCAGCCGCCACAGTTTTACTGCGGCAGAATGGCATGGCTGGGCGAAACAACATCACCTTGCGTTGCTTCACCTTTTGGCCACAAGGGGCGCCTGCCACCAGAGGCGATGACCGCCGGGTTCCTGCGATCGCTTGTGACAGAGAGAGAACCAGGATCTGTTTGTGTAAACACACAGATCCCGGTTCTTTCAGGGGAGTAGAGAGAGATTGTGTGTTCATACTATGTATGAACACCGATTTATCTCTCTCCTCCTAGACAGTTCCATCCCCCTACAGTTAGAACACAGTGAGGGAACACAGTTAACCCCTTGATTGCCCCTAGTGTTAACCCCTTCCCTGCCATTGACATTTATACAGTAATCAGTGCATTTTTATAGCACCGATCGCTGTATAATTGTCAATCGTCCCAAAAATGTGACAAAAGTGTCTGATATGTCCGCTGCAATATCACAGTCCCAATAAAAATCGCAGATCGCTGCCATTACCAGTAAAAAAAAATAATAAAAATGCCATAAATTTATCCCCTATTTTGTAGAGGCTATAACTTTTGCGCAAACCAATCAATATACTCTTATTGCGTTTTTTTTTTTTTTTTACCAAAAATATGTAGAAGAATACATATCAGCCTAAACTGAGGGAAAAAAATAGTTTTTTTGATAAAAAAAATGTGGGCTTTTTATTATAGTAAATAGTAAAATATATTGGGGGTTATTTAGGAAAGGCAACTGCACTTTGCACTGCAAGCGCACTTGAAAGTGCAGTTGCTCTAAATCTAAGGGGTAGATCTGAAATGAGTGGAAGCTCTGCTGATTTTATCAACCAATCATGTGCAAGCTAAAATGCTGTTTATTATTTTCCTTGCATGTCCTCTTCAGATCTACAGCGACTGCACTTCCAAGTGCACTTGCAGTGCAAAGTGGATTTTCCTTTAGTAAATAACCCCCATTGTGTTTTTTTCAAAATTGTCACTCTTCTTTTGTTTATAGCGCAAAAAATAAAAAACACAGAGGCGATTAAATACCACGAAAATAAAGCTCTATTTTTGGGAAAAAAAAGACATCAATTTTGCTTGGGTTCAAGATCGCACGACCGCGCAATTGTCAGTTAAAGAGACGCAGTGCTGTATCGCAAAATATGGCCTGGTCATTGAGCAGCCAAATCTTCTGGGGCTGAAGTGGTTAAAGGATTGGCTTGGCGCTTCTCTCTCCTCCTTTTAAAGTTCTCATTAAACATATAGTTTATCACATCTTCTTAAAACAATATATTTTGAATCTTAAAGGATCCATACACATACATGGTCATTTAAAAAGGTATAAAAAATTGTTATATTCTATCATCCCAAAAACAGAACATCCCTGCACAATGTAGTGATCACATTACTCTCAAAACTTAACAGTACACTGATTCCTTTAGAATGGAATGATTGTTTAATAATCCACTAAAGATCAATAAAAATACAAATCATGAACTGTATTGCTCACATGATCAGACGATGCGGGACCTTGCAATAGTCTCACAGGCAGGCATAGGGGGACATGGGAACCAAAGTACTAAAGAAGCAACAAGGAAAGGCTGATCACAGGGAGACAATACCTTATTATTATGTAATATCAACTATATACAGTGCCTTGCGAAAGTATTCGGCCCCCTTGAACTTTTCAACCTTTTGCCACATTTCAGGCTTCAAACATAAAGATATAAAAAAAATTTTTTTTGTGAAGAATCACCAACAAGTGGGACACAATTGTGAAGTGGAACGAAATCTATTTGATTTTTGAAACTTTTTTAACTAATAAAAAAATGAAAAGTGGGGCGTGCAAAATTATTCGGCCCCCTTGCGTTAATACTTTGTAGACCACCTTTTGCTGCGATTACAGCTGCAAGTCGCTTGGGGTATGTCTCTATCAGTTTTGCACATCAAAAGACTGAAATTCTTGCCCATTCTTCCTTGCAAAACAGCTCGAGCTCAGTGAGGTTGGATGGAGAGCGTTTGTGAACAGCAGTTTTCAGCTCTTTCCACAAATTCTCGATTGGATTCAGGTCTGGACTTTGACTTGGCCATTCTAACACCTGGATACGTTTATTTGTGAACCATTCCTTTGTAGATTTTGCTGTATGTTTGGGATCATTGTCTTGTTGGAAGATAAATCTCCGTCCCAGTTTCAGGTCTTTTGCAGACTCCAACAGGTTTTCATCCAGAATGGTCCTGTATTTGGCTGCATCCATCTTCCCCTCAATTTTAACCATCTTCCCTGTCCCTGCTGAAGAAAAGCAGGCCCAAACCATGATGCTGCCACCACCATGTTTGACAGTGGGGATGGTGTGTTGAGGGTGATGAACTGTGTTGCTTTTACGCCAAACATATTGTTTTGCATTGTGGGCAAAAAGTTCGGTTTTGGTTTCATCTGACCAGAGCACCTTCTTCCACATGTTTGGTGTGTCTCCCAGGTGGCTTGTGGCAAACTTTAGACAACACTTTTTATGGATATCTTTGAGAAATGGCTTTCTTCTTGCCACTCTTCCATAAAGGCCAGATTTGTGCAGTGTACGACTGATTGTTGTCCTATGGACAGACTCTCCCACCTCAGCTGTAGTTCTCTGCAGTTCATCCAGAGTGATCATGGGCCTCTTGGCTGCATCTCTGATCAGTCTTCTCCTTGTCTGAGCTGAAAGTTTAGAGGGACGGCCAGGTCTTGGTAGATTTGCAGTGGTCTGATACTCCTTCCATTTCAAAATGATCGCTTGCACAGTGCTCCTTGGGATGTTTAAAGCTTGGGAAATCTTTTTGTATCCAAATCCGGCTTTAAACTTCTCCACAACAGTATTACGGACCTGACTGGTGTGTTTCTTGGTCTTCATGATGCTCTCTGCGCTTGCAACAGAACCCTGAGACTATCACAGAGCAGGTGCATTTATACAGAGACTTGATTACACACAGGTGGATTCTATTTATCACCATCAGTCATTTAGGACAACATTGGATCATTCAGAGATCCTCGCTGAACTTCTGGAGTGAGTTTGCTGCACTGAAAGTAAAGGGGCCGAATAATTTTGCACGCGCCACTTTTCAGTTTTTTATTTGCTAAAAAAGTTTAAAATATCCAATAGATTTCGTTCCACTTCACAATTGTGTCCCACTTGTTGGTGATTCTTCACAAAAAAATTAAAATTTTATATCTTTATGTTTGAAGCCTGAAATGTGGCAAAAGGTTGAAAAGTTCAAGGGGGCCTAATACTTTCGCAAGGCACTGTAATGTATATTCCCTATGTTAAGTATAATAATGGTCATATTGTATCCACAAATTCAATATTCACAAATGGGGGAATTGGCATCTAGGGGTATAAAGCAGATAAGCAGCCACCCATCAAAAGAGGGGGTGGAGATTTCAGACATTCTCCCTACCGTGTTCACTCAAGGGCCACCTTGGGATGAACCTCCAACTGAAAATTGAAAACATAATACCAAAGTTGCAGGTAGATACTATTTCAAGGTTTAAATTGCAATAAAGACTGGGGTGTAATAATTAAAGGACTTAATAAAATGAATCTGAAAAAAAAACTATGTAATTGAACTGTTGATGGTTCACAATGGAAAACAAATTTTTGAGTACAAAAACGTTTCCAAAATTAGATCAAAAGGGGCAATTTGCGAAAAAACAGCAACTTTTGAAGGCAAAGACTCACCATGATGAGGGCTGGGCTAGGAGTCAAGACACTCATACCTGCCGTTTAGGCTCCCTGCTGCCTACTAGACATGTGCACACATTTTGTTTTGTTAAAAAATTCATTCATCCGAAAATCCGAAATAATTAAGGTCGAATCTGTCATTGAAGGCTTATTGTGTTTGTCGAAAGTTCTAAGAAGATTTGATGGAGCAGCTAAACTGTACAATGCCACAATCGTACGTTTCCGGTCGAATGTTCCGCCTACAAGCTATAGTAGAATTCTAATGTTGTATGACACTAGTAATAATTACATTTATTAATTATTATTACTAGTCAACCAACATTAGAATTCTTCTATAGCCTATGGGCGGAGCATTTGACCATAAATGTCCGCTCGCTACAACTGCTTCGTCAAATATTTTCTCTCTATGTCGAATAATCTTGGACTTATAGAGTTAGGTTAGGCACACTCAACCTTTTTTGCTATTGTCTCTATAATGTTGAATCTTTTCTCTCTATGTCAAATCTTTTCTCTCTGTGTAGAATAATCTTGAACTAATAGAGCTAAGGTTAGGCACATTCGACCACAGATTTGATGGACACAGATCGCTATTGTCAGCGTCATGTTGAATCTCCTATCTATATCGAACTGTTGTCACAACGAAAATGAAAATAAAGCATTTGTTTATGTATGATCTTTCGGTGTTTGGATTCTGCACGTTTGTTATCATTTGTTAACAATAACAAAAATACCTGAAATTCAGACGAAAATGCATTCGGACTAAAACTAATGCACATGTGTACTGCCTACATCACCAGCAGCACTGCCTGACACAGCAGGCAAGAGAGTTTGATTGGCAGTGAATCTTCATATCATTACCATTCGCAGCAGGACAGAAATCTTGCCCACTATCCAGGATGTTCAGAGAGCTTAGACACTCAGAGCATGTGCACAAGTGTTTGCAGCATAGAGCAGAGGTTCCACCTACCACCCAGGCAATTCAATGAGCTTAGTAAGCCATAGACATGCAGAGCACATGCGCACAACTGGCTGGAATGCTGTGGAGTGTAGCTGATCCTACAGATAGTGATCACTGCCAATAGGCTTAAATTAAACCTATGAAGAAAATAAAAGGCAATTAGTTATAGGGGGGGTTGCTGATACTTTAGGCCCCATTGACATGGCTCTAACGCAGCCTTAAAATTTTTACTGATCATTAGACAAGGAACAAAAGTTCCTGTGTAAGCGATCAGTAAATATATAAATTTTTAATACCTTAAAATTGTCCTGTTCTCTTTTCAATGGTATACATGTATATGCATGTCCTTAGATTTTTGCATTTTCTGTTAAGATCTGAACACAGTGCAGGTTTACTCACCTGTGAATGTCTCCACTGAAAACAATGCATTTGAAATCTGATCCATACATACGGACGGACCTAATCTGATCATGTGTAGAGCATTTTCCTCGGACCAAGTGCCACGCATGCTCAGATCAAATTCCTACATCAAAGCTATTGGCTACTAGCCTGAATGTAGTCCCATCGTAACGAAATTACGTCATCACGTTCTGAAAGATCGGATTTTTCACCAAATTGGCCCGACCGTGTGTATGCAACATTTTCGGACACAATCCGTCGGACTAAATCCGACGGGCAAAATCCGACGGATTTGGTTGGCAAAATCTCCGACCGTGTGTACGTGGGCTAAGACTGAGAACTGAGCAATTAAAGACTGCTGATCCCTCAGTTCTCAGTCTTCAGCTCTCTGCTCCTCCAGTGCTCACTGGAGCACTGGGCTGTGGAGGGGCAGGAGTGGCTGGCTCAGTCTCTCAGTGGCTTGTTTGTGGACTGCCTTTACAGTCGAGATCTTTCCCGAGCCTGGACCAGCTAAGTAACAGGAGTGCAGAACGACAGCACTTCTGTAATCCATAAGAGAAGCATAGTCAAAATGGCTTTGGCTATATTTCTCCTTTAGGCTGGGTTCACACTGCTGCGGGGGGAGATCCGGATGTGATTCGCACCGCAAATCACATCCGATCTCCGTAGCGATGCGAGTTCAGCCATACAGATAGTATGGCTGAATTCGCATCGCTCCCGCAGCAAACTCGCCCGGGACCCTTTTTTTGGTCCGCAACAGAATCGGATCGCATGGGGGTTCACACCATGCGATCTGATTCCTGTGCGAGTCGGCAGATCGCACTGCGATATGCAGACGAATCTGGGGGTGTCATTAACATATCATTGACACTCCCAGCCGTCCGCATAGGGCAGTGTGAACTGCCGGCGGGAGTAATGCGATGCGGGAAAACGCCGCGGATTCGCGGCGTTCCCGCATCGCAGCGGTGTGAACCCGGCCTTAATGTAACTGAATTCTACATACTCTGTAAAGCCTAGGCAAATTTGGTTGCATTCTATAATTAATAAGATAAATAAATGCTCCATGTGAAGTGGACATTACCTGTGTTAATGATATACTGTATGTTGTATGCATTTAGAAATCCCTTTATAGTATGCATTCATTTTTTATTTTATGTGAGTTTTATTTTCACACTTTATAGAGTCATGTTCCCTAATTCACATTTCTAAGTATAGAGCTCAGATAACACAATCTGGTGCAGTAATGTTAATCTGCAGCTGATGACTAGTGTCAAAGGTTTACCTGCACACTGTGACTTGATGTGCTCACAGCTCGGAGGAACCAGCAGCAATAACCATACACAGCCGTGACTAATGTATCCAAGTCTTCATCATATGAGGGGGAATATCCCTGAGCCTTTAATCTCTTATTACATGAACTCTAGTTACCAGAAAAGAAACAGCTGCAATATTGACTGAAATAGTCATAAAAATGGTAAGCGGTAAAAACTATAAAATAATCTCCACAACTGGGAGGCTGGAAGATTCAGAGTAATTGTTCTTGTTTTTAAAAAACATAAATTACAAAAGGTGTAATATTTACACTGGTCAGTTAAGTTCAGATTTTATTTTTTAAAACTGACCTAAAAGGAAACGTTAACAGTTTCAGTTAATTTTTTTTTTAATCTTAATTTTTTAATCATTTTAAATGTTTATAAAAATGTACTTAAAATAGGATGCACACTTGTTCCAGTATGGTTTTAATTATGTAAAAGAACAGAGAATGTTCATTTTGAAAGGTGAATGCTCACTAAGCTTAGTAAATAAGATGAAGCTGTGTTTGCCTTAATCAACCAATCATGTGATAGCAAAAATATTATTTTCTGTATGTCTGTAATTTCATCTAAATAAGACTGTTTTAACAACGCAAGCTGGGGATGGGATTTGGGGGATGGAATATGGAAAATGAGTCGCTACTCTGCCCAGTAGGTAAATTTAATCTACAGCTATTGAGCTCTGTAAACAACCTTTTTTTTCAGCAAAGCAGATAAGAATTGCTGGGAAAATGCGTGAAAGGATGCTTAGAGCACCTCATCAATAATTTTAATCTTATGCTTTCATCTCTCGGGCAATAACTTTGTTTACAACACACTAAAAATTAGGTTAAATCACTTAGCAGTGTTAGAATAAAGTCACCCACGTGGTTAGTCCAAACTGAACATTAAAACTGACCCTATACCTAAACAGCAACGTCTGCTTATTCAGCAACTGTTCTTTCCCTCACATGGATTTGCTTCACTAAATTGGTAAAACATGTTCTTTTCTTTCCACTGACTCCACCCATAGGTGCCTAGGTGAATGTGGCATCACTATGCTTCCATTGAGATCTTGGGAAATGCTGAGTAGCCTAGATCACCTAAAAAACACTACTGTACTGTAGTATTTTTATTATAGTATTTTGGGTACTCAGCATTCCCTGGGCTCTCTTCAGCAGGATGGCAATGTTAGCCTCTGCTGTATGGAAGCTGGGGGAAAGCTAACTTTTTTTGACTAACTTTTTGCCCTTTCTCCCTTAGGCGTTTTTGAGATTATGATAGATAAGGATCCCTTAGTGAGTATGTGAACCGTGTATGAAGTGTAAGGTCCACTTTAAAGAGAATGTATAGCCATTTTTTTCAGTTTTGAATAGAGTAGGGAAAGGTTAAAACCCTTGCTATCTCTGTCCCAATAGAGAGATGTTTCTTCACTTCCTGTCCCAGAGATGCAACAAGATGAGAGATACAAAATGAGGGGCATTCCCAAATTCAAAAGGAAATCTACCTACCGGGGCAAAGACAGAAATAAAATCATTCCAAAACCCCAAAAAAGGTTTTGATTATATATACACTTTAGGAAATTGATACCTGGCCATGAAGCAAAGTGTGTGTGCTTATATGTTAATTAACTCAGTGTTCCCCAGCTACTGGACAGAGACAGGCTTTACTATATCAAAAAGTTTGCCATGCAGTTCATTTGAAAAAAGTTACACTGCAGTAGAGCATCGATTCTTTTTTTTAAGATCCTCAGAGAGTCCTTTGCCATGAGGTGCCATGTTGAACTTTCAGTGTCCAGTATGAGAGAGTGAGAGTGATAACACCAAATTTAACACACCTGCTCCCCATTCACACCTGAGACCTTGTAACACTATCGAGTCACATGACACCGGGGAGAGAAAATGGCTAATTGGGCCCAATTTGAACGTTTTCACTTAGGGGTGTACTCACTTTTCTTGGCAGCGATTTGGACATTAATGGCTGTGTGTTGAGTTATTTTGAGGGGGACAGCAAATTTACACTGTCATGCAAGCTGCACACTCACTACTTTACATTGTAGCAAAGGGTAATTTCTTCAGTGTTGTCACATCAAAAGTTATAATAATACATTTACGAAAATGTGAGCGGTGTACTCACTTTTGTGAGATACTGTATGTATATATATATAAATATGTATATATATATATATATATATATATATATATATATATATATATATATATATATATATATAAAATATAAATAAATAAAATTAGACATCTGATTCATAAAGTGTTAAAGAGGAAGTAAACCCTGATGGGTTTACTTCCTCTTTCATTCCCTGCAAAGGCAAAGCATAATGGACTACTATGCATCGCATAGTAGCCCATTATGTGTCACTTACCTGACACAGGAGCCAGCGAAGTCGCCGCTGTCCCCTGTAGTCCGCCGCATCCAGCATGCGCACGGGAGTCGACACGCACGGCAGCTCCATTCTTGGAAATGCCGCGCTCAGTGCGCATGCGCCGTAGACAGTGGTGCCTGTTTTCGGGCAAATATTTCCTAAACCATATAGGTTTAGGAGATTTTGCTTGGACCTACAGGTAAGCCTTAATCTAGGCTTACCTGTAGGTCAAAGTGGTTTGTAAGGGTTTACAACCACTTTAAGGCTATGTGAAAAGAAAAGTCCACAATGTGTATCCAACTTAAATTCCAGAAAAATAATTTATTCTACCACTGCTTCCAGCAAAGCGTGCAGTTGAGCCACCACCTCAAAGGTACAAGCTCAGTCTTACCAGCATTAAAGACTCTCTAACTAAAGAGAAGTCATAGAAATCATATAAGATAGGAATTCATCAAGACCGGCTATTGCTGCTGCTTCGCATTCAAACGTCATCTGCCGGTTGGCATACATCCAATAAAATGAAGAAACTATTGCACAATATAAAAACCAATTTGGCTGGTAAACAGAGCGTTTCCAACATCACTTCCAGTGATGCAATGACATTACCACGTGGCTACATTTTTGGAAAATGTGACCTCTTCAATGCTGCATCATTTCTTTATATACACACACATTTATAACCAAGCCTCGCTTTGAACTACCTTTCATGAAAAAGAAACGAATCAAGCCTCTCTGCCGAATCGCTTCAAGTGTTTCAAGTCTAGTTTTGAGCATCAATCCAGCTGCTTGGGATAGCAAAACAGTCCTATATACAATTATATGAAATTGCTTGAAAAAACTTTAAAATAACTTTATTAATCTAAAGGGCACAAAGTAAGTATCATACCTGTACCAAGTAAATACAATGTAATTTGGCAAGGGCAATTGCACAAACTTTACATATAGTAAACACTTCAATCGTAACTTAAAACCTACTCAAGTTTTTTAAAAACCCCAAAGAATTGGAATTCACATGTATAAAACTAAAAAAAATCCTAACACACTAGATAAACCTGTTGAGGTTTTTGTCAGACCACCTATGCTGTCTCTGTTGAAGTCAATGTTTACATGTCTAGTGAAGCCTTGGATGTATTAGTCACAGGTATAGTTTTTCATTGTTGATCATTCTGCAATCTATACTGTGACTCATGCTGTCTGCAGGTGAACTTTCACAGAAACTGTGTTTCTAAAGACTCAAAGGGACACAGATTTACAGAAATAAATCTTAGTATACAACGCTAAATATCGAATTCCCCTTTAATTAGTGATATGGTGCTGCTGTATTCAACTACATATACCTATGCCCCATGTCTGTGTTGCTCACAGGTTGTATAAAATCACTCCCCTTTGCATATATGTATGCTACAATAGAAGAAATCAGTGGCTATATAATTGCTTAGCTCCCAACTGTCCCAGGCTTCGAGGGACTGTCCCTGATGTGAAACACAGTCCCTCTGTGTCTCTTTCCTCCTCATTTGTCCCTCATTTTGGTCTGATCTATATATTTGTATATAAAATGCACTTTATCTTTCAAAAAGTGTTTCCCAGTGCTAAACCTTTCATCCAATTTCTTAATTGCTGCATTTGTAAATTTCAAAAGCCAATATAAAGGAATAGTAGTGGTAAAAAAAAGCACTTGAGGGTTTAACTAATCATTTTTTGGGTGTAATTCTCCTTTAAGGGGGCGTGGCAGGGAGTGTGCCCTATGTCTACATACTTTTGCTAATAGGTGTACCTTGTTCCCATCTCAAAAAGTTGGGAGGTATGTAATTGATATGTGAATTAGCGGTTTTACTGATGCTCTAGATTAGGTCGAATTAGATGGTTGGATAATTAGGAAAGAATAGAATGCAGTTATGTCACTTGCTTCCTGTAACGCCTCCTGAGGACATCATCATGACAATGCGTACATTGGGGCATACAGGGAGCAAATTATTCCATTTGGAAGTGGTGAGAGACTACACATGGACCGTGCTCACACTGTCACAGAGTGGAGCCGGCCGTCAATAACATAATGTGTGTAAACCCAGGTTCAGGGCGAAATGCACAATGACATGTAAGCGCATTAGCTAATGTTGTATGTCACTTATTGAAGCTAATAAAAGGTTTTACACCACTGGAGCTCTTTCTCCTCTAATTCTATGGCAATGGTGAACATGGAGTGAAAGAGCAAAGCAGAAGCCCTGGATGTTTAACCCCTTGGGGAAAAGTGCATTGAGACCTTGCTCTTAAATGAGAGGCCATGACCATCTGGTGAGTTCTCCAGAGTGGTGATGTTTCAAAAAAAGTTAAGTAGCTGAAAGGGCTAATTCACATATATACGATGTGGTCAAGCTCACATTAAAGCATGTCATTGCAATGCACATTACAAACACTATATTAATTTTCAACGGCATGCCAAAGCACTAGAACAACACACTGAAGTAGTAATGCAATAGTAGTGGTGGACAGCATTAAAAAAATTTGTACAAGTCTCATTTTTGGTGCAGTGGCATTCCCTGGGCTCTACCCACACAAATAAATGAGCTGCCTAACCGCAAAGCATGTCAATGTCCAACAGTCTTAATGGGCCCTAAATGTTAGGCTTATTTAAAAAAGAAAGGCACAGAACAATAATACATACCAGCCAAGAGATTTTACACTGACAACAAGATGATTACTCTGCTAATGCTATGTATACTATGTTTTCCCTTTTTAAAGAAGATCTGGCGGTAAAAATGCACAGTCCACTTAATATATTAGGCCCCTCTTACATGATATACTGCAGCTTTACAGTTATAAAAAAACTGTAGTGAAAAAGGAAGATAATATTTACCTTACCTGCAGCTTCTGCCCAGAGGGTCTAGGCAGGAATGACCTCCTTCTGGGAGATCCTGGGGAACACCAAGTACTCCAAATCTTGAGAGAACATTAGGCTGCACTGTGCAGTGTCTTCTCATGGGTTTTTAGATATTTAGTAGTATCTGGGTTGCTGCCAGAAGAAGAGTAATGTCACCTCCTGCAGTACAAAACCAAGTGGAAAGGTAACTAAGGCAGCCCATGTATGAATGAGTTTTTTGTTCAACCAACGAGTTCAACAAAAATAAACTGACTTGATTTCCCCATCGATGTGGATGGGGAATTCCTTCCCACTGAGCAATTGTATTCTGACAGCGGTGAGACTACCCCGCTGCCAAAATACGCTGATCAGCATCAAATATACAAAAGGGACGTTTTATAGATGTCTATCAATCACCCTGTCCATGCATGGATCGATAATTGTCCAGCGACTGCTTTTGATCCATGTATGGCTGACTTTAATAAAAAAAAGTCTTTGCCTGACTCTCGGTCGGGAAACATCTCTTTCCTTTAGATGGTTTCTTAGGTTCTTAGTGCAACGGGCCGCGTCTGAGCTTGACTACAAACAACCTTGACGTTCCATCTGAAAGGATCCATCATTGGGCCTACAACCGCTTGGAGCTCCTCCATCAGCTCAACAGACCTCCCTCCTTATACTCCTTGGTCCCAGACTGTGACCTCAAGCCTTCTAGACTCAACTGTCATACGACTGTGTGAGTCCAACTGAGTTGGTAAGAAGTATTTATCTACTTTTTCCTGATGTTTACAGTCAAGCAGATTCACATGAATACATTCGCCTAGTGCATTTTCTTCCTCTTCTGTGACGGTTCGGTCACCCCCGTGCCAGCTACATAGTGGAATGTGCGCCCAATGTTGGACTTTTTTCCTCTAGGCATTTATATTTATACGATCTCTGTCATATTATTATCTTTATAATTTATGTTGATCACATTTATTATTATTGAAGCGCTACACTGTTTTTATTATTTCATTTGCTGAACTTTGTTTGTTTTTGGTGTTGGCTGCTGTTTTGGCTGTTGAGGCCTTTTTCTACATATACCAAACTATAGCGCAGTGCTTTCCCCCTAACTGTATGGCTGACTTTAGTCTACTAACTTCTTTTCTCCACAGTTTCTTTTTTGAGTGCAGCCCCATCCATTTTTTGAGAACTTACAGCAAGAGCACAGCTAGCTCATAAAAAGATTTCGGCACTGAGGCTGTTGTAGAGTGTGCATAAAGCCCAACAAAAGGATCTAAATTATTCCCAAAGCAAGCATCTTTATTAACTAAAGTAAGTTAATAAAGGGTATCACTTGAACTCCAAACTTACAGCATTGAACCTGTAAACACCAGAGAAGGCCATCAAGATTCTTTAAAAGAGCTATATTTAAGCTAATTGCATAGTGCCTATTCTGTGGGATACTTCTGATTCAGGTAAAATCCCTGTTTTTGGTGAATTAGTCATTAGTAATAAAAATTCAACTGCTATAAATTAAAATGTTTGTCACTGTATTTTTTATAATTAATATATTGATTTTGACCAAGAAACATGCTTGAAGAATCAAACATGCCTTTTTTATGCTGTAAATAGGCTGGTCCTTGTATGTTTTACTGTCAAACCTTCATTGCATCTATCTATTTTCCTCAGAAGCCGATCCCAGTCATGTAGACATAGCTCTATGTCATACAAATCAGTCTGTTTACATGCTGGGATTAGTACAGTTAGGGATGGGGCAACGTAAGATTTACTATTTGCCAACTAGGTGAACTATATAGCCTGTTTACCCACCTACCAAAGCAAACCTCATATTACTGCAGGAAATAGTCATATGTCAAGAAGTGTTGTTATTACCACCACTAAATGTGACAAGTTCTCACTCAGGGCTGTGCACCCCTCCTAGCTGATTGCCAGGATGTTGGTGGCCAGCTGCACCCTAAACACCAAGGACGCTATGGGGGTTATTTACGAAAGGCAAATCCGCTTTGCACTGCAAGTGCACTTGGAAGTGCAGTCCCTCTAAATCTAAGCGGTAGATCTGAAATGAGTGGAAGCTCTGCTGATTTTATCATCCAATCGTGTGTAAGCTAAAATGCTCTTTTTTTTTTCCTTGCATGTCCCCCTCGGATCTACAGCGACTTTACTTCCAAGTGCACTTGCAGTGCAAAGTGGATTTCCCTTTAGTAAATAACCCCTATGCGAGCCTCTCCTCTGCATCCTAGAAACCAATGATTGATGATGGATTAACATTGTGGGACATTTGTTTTGTTTTTCTTTCTTTAATTGCTTGACCTACGGAAGGTTTTATCCCCTTCATGGCAGGGCATTTTTTTGCTATTCAGCACTGCACTACTTTAACTGGCAATTACTTGTTCATGCAACACTGTACCCAAATGAAATTTGCATTGTTTTTTTTTTCACACAAATAGAGCTTTCTTTTAGTGGTATTTAATCACTACTAGGCTTTTTATTTTTTTTCTATATGAACAAATTTACCGAAAATGTAAAAAAAAAAAAAAAATGTTGTTCGTTTCTGCTATAAAATTATAAATATAATTGCATAAAATATGTCCAAAATATGTCCAAAATGTAGTCCGCTACATTTCTTTGGTAAAAAAAATAACCCAAATCAGTATATATGATTAGTTGGTGTGAAATGTATAAAATCTACAAACTATGGTATATATACTTGAAAATTGATCAGTTGTGATGTACTGAAATCTAATTTCTTGAGGCTCTAAAATGCCACGGCCTTGACTGGTGTGGCGCAATTGCTATGATTGGTCATAGATATCACATGATACCTTGGCCGCTCACAGGGGTCAGATGCAGAGCACCATGATCCACTGTGTCCGCTGGACACAGCAGTCGTCATGGGATTGCAAGCATGCGTGCCCCAGGGGGTGCTCCAGTGTGCATGTGCCAGTACGTCACATAGCCTGAAACTGTAAGTAACGGCAAGTCAATAATATAGGACTTTGTCAAATGTGCTGTGTGTTTATTTACTACCTTTTTTGTGATAGAGTAGCCAGGGGTATCTCATTCATGTTGAGAAGGTATTTTAAAGCAGAGTTCCACCCAAAAATGGAACCTCCACTTTAAGGGAGGTGATCCCCTGACATGCTACATTTGGCATGTCATTTTTTGGGGGGGAGACGGTATCCTCTTTTCAAAGGGTCCCACCTCCCACCTCCTCCCGGCGCACAGCGGCACCGGAAGGGAGATCACATCTCCCCCCTCCCTCTCGGTAATCATCTGGGACACGTCACAGGTCCCAGATGATTGCCCGACCAGTCACGGCTCGCAACATGGCTTGCACAAGTGCAGTGGGTGCCCAGCTGTGAGGTTACAATGCTGGTGCCGCAGAGAAGTGGGGGAGATGAGCGGGGCTTTGTAGGCCGACATCGCTGGGGCAGGTAAGTGTCCGATTATTAAAAGTCAGCAGCTGCAGTGTTTGTAGCTGCTGATTTGTAATCCTTTTTTAACCTCCCTAGTGGTGATTAGGGATGAGCTTCGTGTTCGAGTCGAACGTACGTTCGACTCGAACATTGGCTGTTCGTCCGTTCGGCGAAGTCCGAACATTTTGGTCCGTTCGCGTCAAATTCGTGTGGCGCTCATGGCCCACAATGCACTGCGATGGCGCAGTGCATTGCTGGCTCATGATTGGCCAAGCATGCACTGTGACCCCGCATGCTTTGCCAATCGCAGCGCCAGCAGCGAGGAGAGCCATGATTGGCCACAGGCAGGATGCCTGTGGCCAATCATAGCTCAGGCTGTGTAGTGCACGCCCCACACTATATAAGGCCGCCAGCGCGGCGGCCTCGTGTAGTGTGTTGGCGTCTGAAGCAGTGGGTGTTCTGTGTACCTTCAACACAGTACACACCAATCGTTTTCGGCCGATTTTCGATCTTGCTGTTGTGTAGTGGTTATTGTCTGCGTGCCCTGACCGCAGTATACACCGCTATATTCACCTCACCTATATAGCTAGTGATCTATCTTTTATAATAAGCTTGCAGTCAGTAGTGTTAGGAGATGCTGTCTGCGTGCTCTGTACCCAGTACATACCGCTATATCCACCTACATAGCTGTTCTCTATTTGAGACCACTTGCCACCTGCAGGAGTTATTGGAAGTTGTGTGTGCCTCCAGCACAGCACAGTATACATCTGTATATACCCCTTTATCTCTGGTGTTCTCTGGTTATTGTCTGCGTGCCCTGACCGCAGTATACACCGCTATATTCACCTCACCTATATAGCTAGTGATCTATCTTTTATAATAGAGCTTGCAGTCAGTAGTGTTAGGAGATAGTGCGTGCTGTCTGCGTGCTCTGTACCCAGTAGTGTTAGGAGATAGTGCGTGCTGTCTGCGTGCTCTGTACCCAGTACATACCGCTATATCCACCTACATAGCTCTTCTCTATTTGAGCCCACTTGCCATCTGCAGGAGTTATTGGAAGTTGTGTGTGCCTCCAGCACAGCACAGTATACATCTGTATATACCCCTTTATCTCTGGTGTTCTATAATAAAGGCATCTGCAGGAGTTAGTGGGTGTTGTGTGCCTCTAGCACAATATACACTACCCAACTGCTTTTTTACCCAACTCCCTTCAGGCCATTACCATGTCTGGAAGGCCAGCAAGGAGAGGCAGACATGTCTGGAAGGCCAGCAAGGAGAGGCAGAGAGGCAAGGAGAGGCCAGCATGCGCGAGCCGATAAAAGAGGGCAAGCAGGCTCTGTGTCTAGAGACAACAGTGCTGGTCGTGGACGCGGTGCATTGTCATCAGCACGTGGCCATGGGACACGCTTGTCCTTCTTTTCGGCAGCTGGACATGTTGAACCGCAACATGCCAACGACTTGGTAGAGTGGATGACCAAGCCCTCTTCATCCTCCTCATCCTCTCTCACCCAGTCTCAGGGAACTAGCAAAGGAGCTGCCAACGCATCGTCTTCCCTCCTCTCAATGTCATCATCAGTGACTCCTTCCCTAGACTCACCACGTCCTCCTGAGGAGTCTCCTGAACTCTTTGAGCACAGTGTTGGGTACATGCTCCAGGAGGATGCCCAGTGTTTTGTGGGCTCTGATGATGACACTCAGCTAGAGGAAGGCAGTAGCGTGAGCGCAGAGAGAGGGGATGCTCAAGAAGGACAGCAATCTGGCAGTCATGTTCCACAAGCTGCAGCATACTGCCAGGTTTGCTACAGCGATGAAGAGGGAGGGGATGATGAGGGCACTGACTCCACGTGGGTGCCTGGAAGGAGGGAGGAGGAGGAGGAGGAGGAGGCACATGTCCAACAAAGCAGGATGCCCTCCGGGGGCCAGCTTAGGGGCAGCACACCGACTGAATCACACCGCAGAGCTCCGCCTGTGCAGAGCGCTGCCTCTGCGCGTTATTCTAAAAGTTCTTTGGTGTGGGCCTTTTTTGAGACGAGTGCATCAGATCACACCGCTGCTATTTGCAACATATGTCTCAAGCGTATCTCACGTGGCCAAAAATCAGCCGCTTGGGCACCACATGCTTGACCAGACATATGTTGACCTGCCATGCAGCTCGTTGGCAAGCGTACCTCAAAGACCCACACCAAAGAACAAAGCGGACCTCTCCTTGCTCCTCATCAGCTGGCATCTCCAACCCCACTAGACCTTCAGTCCTCTCTGAAACCTGCTCTGAGAGGAATGAAGGTGTAGAATTAGGTGTGTCACAGCCAAGTGCTTCCAGGAACTCTGCTAGCGGTACACCCACGTCCGATTATAGCAGGCAAATGTCCCTGCCCCAGCTGCTGGACCGGCGGAAGAAGTTCACTCCCAGCCATCCACATGCCCAGCGGTTGAATGCTAGCTTGGCTAAATTGCTAGCACTTCAACTGCTGCCTTTTCAGTTGGTAGACTCGGCCCCCTTCCGTGAGTTTGTACAATGTGCGGTTCCTCAGTGGCAGGTCCCCAAACGCCACTTTTTCTCACGGAAGGCGATTCCGGCTCTCTACCGGCATGTGGAAGGCAATGTACTTGCCTCGCTGGACAGGGCGGTCAGTGGTAAGGTGCATATTACCGCTGACTCATGGTCCAGCAGGCATGGACAGGGACGTTACCTGTCTTTCACGACCTATTGGGTCACTCTTCTGGCAGCTGGGAAGGATGCAGGACAAGGTGCAGTAGTGTTGGAGGTTGTTCTGCCACCACGCCTCCAAAATGCTACTATTGGTTGTGACACACCTCTCTCCTCCACCCCCTCCTTCTTCTTCCTCCATGGCCTCTTCCAGTGCTCTGTCCTCAGAACCAGCGGTGCTCCGTAGGCGTTCCAGGGGCTACGCAAGTACGCAGGCAAAACGATGCCATGCCGTGCTTGCGCTGGTTTGTTTGGGGGACAGGAGCCACACTGGGGCGGATGTTTTGTCAGCTCTGCAGGGGCAGGCCGAGAGGTGGTTGATGCCACGCCAGCTTAAGCCAGGAATGGTGGTTTGCGACAATGGCACCAACCTCCTGTCCGCCCTCCGACAGGGACAACTGACCCATGTGCGCTGTGTAGCTCACGTCCTTAACCTGGTGGTGCAGCGGTTCTTGGGCAGGTACTCCGGCTTACAGGATGTCCTGAAGCAGGCCAGGAAAGTCTGTGTGCATTTCCGCTGATCATTTAATGCCTGTGCTTGGCTGGCTGAGCTCCAAAAGGAGTTGAACCTGCCCAAGAACCGCCTTATATGTGACATGCCCACCAGATGGAACTCAACATTGGCCATGCTGCAGCGGCTGCACATGCAGCAGAGGGCCATCAATGAGTACCTGTGCGACTACGGCACCAGGACAGGGTCAGGGGAGCTCGGTTTTTTCTCACCACGCCAGTGGGGCATGATCAGGGATGCATGCACTGTCCTGTCACCGTTTGAGGAGGCCACAAGGATGGTGAGCAGTGACAGTGCATGCATCAGTGACACTGTACCTCTTGTCCACCTCTTGGAGCATACGCTGCGTGGAATAATGGACAGGGCACTTGAGGCAGAACAGAGGCAGGAAGAGGAGGACTTCCTTGCCTCTCAAGGCCCCCTTTATCCAGACAGTGTTCCTGCTGTGCCACCCATCACACAGGAAGAGGATGAGGAGGAGGAAGAGGAGGAGGAGGATGATTGTGTCAGCATGGAGGTGGAGGCTGGCACTCAGCATCAGCAGCAGCAGCAGCAGCAGTCTTGTAGGGATGATTTACAGTCCCAAGAAACACGTGGACTTGTACGTGGCTGGGAGGAGGTAGCTGCGGATCATGTTGTCCTTAGTGACCCAGAGGACTCCGGACCGAATGCCTCAGCTAACCTACGCTGCATGGCCTCTATGATCCTGCAAAGCCTGCGGAAGGATCCTCGTATTCTTCGGATCAAGGAGAGGGACCATTACTGGCTGGCCACTCTCCTTGATCCACGGTACAAGGGTAAGGTTGCCGACCTTATCTTGCCATCGCAGAGGGAGCAGAGGATGAGACATCTCCGGGAGGCCTTGCAGAAAGGTCTGTGCAACGCATTCCCAGAGACTGGGAGGTTACAAATTCCTGGTCCTGGACAACGTGTTGATGAGGCATCGGTCAGAAGGAGCAGTGGAGAAGGTGGCCGTCTGACTGATGCTTTCAGACAATTTTTTAGTCTGCAGCCCCAAGGTATGATCGGTTCCAGCACCCATCGCCAGCGTCTGATTTACATGGTGCAGGAATACCTAGGGGCAAGGTCAGACTTGGACACCTTTCCCACCGAAAATCCTCTGGCTTACTGGGTCTTGAGGATGGATCACTGGCCAGAGCTTGCACAGTATGCAATTGAGCTACTGGCCTGTCCTGCATCCAGCGTTCTTTCGGAACGCACCTTCAGTGCTGCTGGTGGCTTTGTTACCGATCACAGGGTGCGTCTGTCCACCGAATCAGTTGATCGACTGACCTTCATCAAGATGAATCAGTCTTGGATCACCCACAGCTACCAAGCACCTGAAGCTGATGTAACAGAATAATTTTTTTTGAAATATCACATCCCTTCAAGACTGCCTATGCTGATGCTGAGTGACTGTCCTGTTATGTTGATTGTCTATCCTCTTCCTCCTCCGCTGATATGTTGGAAGAACATTTCTGGTTCTGGTTGATGCCATCAGCCCAATTTTTCTGCCCCTGTTTAACAGGGGTGTTTAAGTACAATTTTTGATGCAATGCTTTGCAGCAGGGCTAATTCCTGCAATCAAACAAGAGTATATGGGAGAGGTTGCAGTGTGGTGGCACCAGCACCAGTGCCTAAGGCCCAATTTTTCTGCCCCTGTTTAACAGGGGCGTTTAATTACAATTTTTGATGCAATGCTTTGCAGCAGGGCTAATTCCTGCATTAAAACTAGAGTATATGGCAGAGGTTGCAGTGTGGTGGCACCAGCACCAGTGCCTAAGGCCCAATTTTTCTGCCCCTGTTTAACAGGGGCGTTTAAGTACAATTTTTGATGCAATGCTTTGCAGCAGGGCTAATTCCTGCAATAAAACTAGAGTATATGGCAGAGGTTGCAGTGTGGTGGCACCAGCAGCAGTGCCTAAGGCCAAATTTTTCTGCCCCTGTTTAACAGGGGCGTTTAAGTACAATTTTTGATGCAATGCTTTGCAGTAGGGCTAATTCCTGCAATAAAACTAGAGTATATGGCAGAGGTTGCAGTGTGGTGGCACCAGCACCAGTGCCTAAGGCCCAATTTTTCTACCCCTGTTTAACAGGGGCGTTTAATTACAATTTTTGATGCAATGCTTTGCAGCAGGGCTAATTCCTGCAATAAAACTAGAGTATATGGCAGAGGTTGCAGTGTAGTGGCACCAGCACCAGTGCCTAAGGCCCAATTTTTCTGCCCCTGTTTAACAGGGGCGTTTAAGTACAATTTTTGATGCAATGCTTTGCAGCAGGGCTAATTCCTGCAATAAAACTAGAGTATATGGAAGAGGTTGCAGTGTGGTGGCACCAGCAGCAGTGCCTAAGGCCAAATTTTTCTGCCCCTGTTTAACAGGGACATGTAATTACAATTCTTGATATAATATTTCACAGGAGGGCCCCTTCCTGTGCCCACCCAGAGTAACGGTGAGGACTTATAGTGTTGTGGCACCAGCACCACAACCACCAAAGGTCAATTTTTCTACCACTGTTCAACAATGGCATGTAATTACAATTCTTGATATAATCGTTCACACCAAGAGTCACTTTGAGGGCTTACAATGTTGTGGCAAAACCAACACCTTGTTCCGCCATTTCTGCAGAGCATATAGGGCAGGCCCCTACTTTCAAACATCCAATTTACAAACATCTCCTACTTGCAAACGGAAGGAGACAACAGCAAGTGAGATGAAAAAAGATGGACGACAAAACTAATTATACAGGGGTGATAACCCTTCCCTATGTTTTCCAAAAAGCTTAAAAATAGTTTTTTTGACTGGAGCTACACTTTAAAAATGTACCAGTTGAAAATTACAAACAGATTCAACTTAACACAACAAACCTACACAGTCCCTGTCTTGTTTGCACCGCCTGTATACTGCTGTTCTGAGTATATAGGGCCTGGGGGGCCACACGCATTTCCTTTTTTTAATATGGGTACAGGGTTCCCCTTAATATGCGTACAAGACCCAAATAGGCTGGTAATGGGCAGGGAGGGCTACCCATGCCATTTTTCTCAATGATTTTCAACCATATTGCAGGAACCAGATATAACATTAAAACCGCAAGCAGTTTTAAATGGTGTTATTTCCGTTTAATGTCATTTTGTGCAGGGACTTTTCTAAACACGGGAATCACGTGGCACTTCACAGGCATACTACAGACACCCCCAGGCACCATATTTAAAGGAATATTTCACATTTTTTTTTCACTTTAATCGTCATTAAAATCACTGCTTCCGCCAAAACGGCCATTTTTAAAAACATTTTAGGCATTGACCCATGTCCCCTGGGGCAGGAGCCAGGTCCCCAAACCCTTTTTAGGAAAGTATCTTGCATATTAGCCGTTAAAATTAGCACTTTTCATTTCGAACGTTCGAGTCCCATAGACTTCAATGGGGTTCTAACGTTCGTACGAATTTGGGGTCCGTTCGAAAGTTCTGGTGCGAACCGAACCGGGGGGTGTTCGGCTCATCCCTAGCGGTGATCCAGAGTCTGGCTTGGGTTGGGATTTCAGTACCATAAGCGGTAACCCTGAGCCAGACTCGGGATCGCATCGCTGGATACAGGGAGAGGTTACTTACCTTGTCCCCTGGATCCAGCGATGTCCTCTGCGCTGTGTGATCAAGCTGTCCTCCGCTCGATTCACACAGTGCCCGAGTGCCGCCGAGCTCCATTCCCTGCGACATTACGGCGCACGGGAGCGGAGATCGGCCCCAAATTCAAAAAAGTAAAAACCCACAAAACACGCACAGTACTGTAATCTTACAGATTACAGTACTGTATAAAAAAATGACACACCCCCTTTGTCCCTAGTGGTCTGTGCAGTGCCCTGCATGCACTTTTATATTTTAAATACAGTTTTTTCTGCCTGGAATTTGGAGATTGCCCATAGCAACCAAAAACTGTCTCTTTATGTCAAAAGTGATTTTAGACCAACTAGAAAACAGCGATAATAAATTATAATCACTTGCAGAATTGAGCAATAGTGATTTGTGGGGAAAATTCATCATCAAACACTAAATCTAATGACAGCGACAATTCTGCAAATGAGCAAATTTCAGTGTTTTTGGATTTGATTACATTATTGAATAATTTTTATTATTATTTATTATATTATAAATTTTATCATACCCGGGATGTCTGCTAGACTCTGGTTTGAACAGATTTAAGAGAGTTATTCCTAAGAATTGCAGGCCTACAATATAAAACGCCAAATTTCCATGCAAAATAATTGTACCGCTTTCAGCACCTAAAATCAGAATTAATCATACCGCCAGGGAGGTTAGGCAGAACTCCTCTTTAAAGGGGGTTTTCAGATTCTGATTCTTTGCTTCCATCAATAAAGTGCTTTGCCAGGAGTCCTCCCCCCCCCCCCGGGGGGGAGGAGTCTCCCCATGTTGATGTCATGTGACCTGGTATGGGTCAGAAGGGGGGGTGCATGGTTGCTGCCCATCTTTTCTGGATGGTCAGGGTGCATGCATGGAAAATGGTCTGGCATTGAGTTCTGGGGAGGGGGGACCCCATATCATTGTTTTTTTCCATCTGGGATAAGGCTCTGAGGTGCATGTTGAGGGGAATCCTGGGCACTTTGCCTACAAATAGAATGAAACTGCAATTTAAATGGTATCCTTTTTTTGTAAATGTTTTCAGAGGCATGTTTAAGACATCCCATATGCATGAAATTGGAGGAATTATGCTTTTTTTTTATTATTTAAGCCTTTTTTAAAAGAACTGTTTCCCTCTGAACTGTAATTGTAACATTTTTTGCATTGGTACATGTTTCCCCCTGGCAGTGCTCAGTTCCCCATCCCCTTTGTTTGACTTTTCCTTATCTGTTATCCTTGAAAATGAAGAAAATTAATTTTTAAGATTCACCTTGCATAGATATGTATCTGTATTTGATGAACATGCCCATAAATTGAAGCCAAGCAGAGTCCCCCATCACTGTTAGTACAGCTCCCATTGTTTTTCCTGCCTACCCCAGCTGTAAACTCTGCAGGTCTCATAAACCCCACTGCTGCCATCATGTCTCAACCCCTTTCTGCTCCTGAACAATTACAAAACACAAGGCTCCAGGCTTCCTTTTGTGATTACCCAGGAGGGTAGAGGAGTGGACACATGTCCACAGTGCTGGGGTGTATAGGACCTACAGAGCTTACACCTGGAGGGGCCAGGAAATACAGCGGGGGGGGGGGGGGGGGGGGTGTACTAATCCCAGCATGTAAACAAACGGAGTTTGATGGGGACTGGCTTGTAAAAAATGTTTTCCCGCTGTAAAACTGTTACCCTAATAGGGCCCAGACTTGGGTGTTAAACAGTGCCATAGTCTTTATTTATGATTAAAGAAGAAATAATGACCATAACTTTTTCTAGCTATATCTAGATTCATATCTTATTCTGCTAATGTCTAATGGCAAGCAACACATTAGGTCAGTATGAAGATCATGCCTGGAGGTTTGTTAAAAACCCACTAGACCAGATGCAAAAATATCATAAGTGATTACAACTGATAATCAGTTTGACCAATCGGAAATTGGATCAAAAGTTGTTTAAAAAAACCTGATTCTATGCACAATGCAACAAATCAGGAGTCATTTTTCACACTAAGCAAAGGATCCAGTTACTCTTGGCAACAGCTCAATTTTTATTCCACTTTTCACTTTTCTATAGCCACTCTATTCTACAACCTGATGCGAGATACTTGCTAGACATATGGCAAAAATACAATCTCTGTTGCCGTCACTTATATGATACATCACAACCAGTAAAACAGAGATGATTGGAGCTCAGTTTCTGCCTAAGGCTGGTATTACATTTAGCCTACATAATCCCAGGGTATATGCATTAAGTTCTCCTTTCTTAAAGTATGTATAGTGACATCACATATTATATAAAAGAGTTTAGTACCTAACTCAAACAATGATAACATGAAAGACTGCTTTAACATCAAACACGTGTATGTAATAAAATATTATACAATTGTTAAATTTCTATCAGGAGAGATCAGCAGACGTGTGCCTTATGGAAATTATAGCATGCACTTAGGCTATATTACTATATTACAGTCCAACCATGGAAATCTATACAATTATCTCTTGCAGTGGGGCTGTGCCTAAACTGGAAGGGTTATTGCTTGCTTAGGCCTAGGGAACACAGAAAAGCTAATTTATTTATCGAATCCTCCACTCCTCCCCACTGCTAGATTGGTCCCTTCAATGTATTTTCCTCCCACACTCCACTGGTCTAAGGTCCTAATGTCATCGAGACTGGTGCAGAGACCATAGCAATGCACTGGACGTGAGGATGCCAGGGAACAGTCCCCTGCTGGAGCACGGGGGAGTGCTATCTGCTGGAGGAGCAAAGAATCTAATGGGCAAGTGGCTGTCAAACAAATGGCATGAGAAGCTGGTCACTGTTAGGGTGACATGTGCAAATGGACAAAATTATTTTAAGAAATAATATTCAGCAGGGATATGTTATGTGATTTCAAAGGTGACACAGAAAAAAAAACTCACTCCTTAAAATGACATGTTTGGGGGATACATTTAAAGTGGTTCTAAAGCCAAAAGTGTTTTTCATTCTATGTATTAAGGTAAAAAAAACATTCTGTGTTACAAAATCTACCCCAGTCAACCCTTTTTCGCACATGAGCCCATTCTCGATCCAGCACTGTGCATGAGAGCAGCTGCTCTCTCCCTCAGCAGGGAAGATTGATAGCAATGGGAGCCATTGGCCATTCTGTGATAAGGTACCAGGGGCGGGACAGAGCCACGCTGTCTGTGTCAATGGGGCGGTTTGTGAGTGAGCCCACATGAGGGCCCCCATAGAAAGGGGATTTTTATGGGGCTTTCGCCAAAGAGGAGGATCCAGGAGCAACAGCAGGATCCCCTCGAAGAGGTGAATTTGGGCTTCTCTGTGCAAAACCATTGCACAGTGCAGGTATGACATGCTTATTATTGAATAAAAAAAAAAAAGCTTTACAATCACCTTAAGCTTTATGCAAGAGGCATTTGTAATGTCACATACACACGACCGGACTTTTCGACGGACTTGGTCCGGCGGACTGGAATCCGTCGGACAATTCGATCATGTGTGGGCTCCAGCTGACTTTTTCTTCCCAAAAGTCCAGTGGTCCTAGAAATAAAACTTGCCTCAAATCTTTCCAACGGACTGGAGTACGGTCAAATAATCCGGTCGTCTGTGTGCTAGTCCGACGGACTAAAACCGATGCTAGGGCAGCTATGGGCTACTGGCTATGAACTTCCTTATTCAACATCATCACATTCAAATCCGTCAGACTTTTGGAGTGATCGTGTGTGGCCAAGTCCGTTCGTTTGAAAGTCCGGCGGACCTCAACTGCAAAGTCCGTTGGATTGTCCGCCGGACCAAGTCCGTCGAAAGGTCCGGTCGTGTGTACGCGGCATAAGCCTGAAACAAAAATGACATCTTTCAGTGACAATACCCAATCATATAGCACGGTAGCTGGAGAGCTTCATTAGGCTGCAATTTAAAGGAGAGGCAAGGTAGTTTTTATTACAAAATAAAATTTAGAGCACATTATTGGAAAGACAGTGGCCAGAAATATTATACAGATCTGCTGCAAATTATCTAAGCAGTTTTACTAGGCAACAATTGAAGAAAGAGAGACAAAGCAAGTATTATTGTGAAATAAAAAGTAAAGTGTGTTTTGTCAGAGACAATAACCAGAATTATTGTACAAACTCACTGCAGATTATGTAAGCAATTTTAATAGGCTGCAATTAAAGAGAAGGAAGCAACTCGTGAGTTATAAGATCATCTCTGGCACCCCTTGTGCTGCACATGCATCTTTCTTGACAGGAAGCTAGAAAGCATTCCAATGCTGCTGGCACTTTTACAGACAGCTTGCTCCCATCATGGATGGTTGGCAACCCAGTCTGGGGGAGGGAGGTTTTAACTCTCTTATCCCCTACCTTATATAACCCCTAGATTCCTGCCTTTGTAAAAAACTCAATATGAATGCTATTTAGAATGATCAAGAGAACATCACCAAATAACATTAATATTTTCAGATAAATTCTAATTTTTCATGAACAAAAAAATGGGGTTTGCAAGCTTTTAACCTAGGTTGTCTAATATCACCTGGTCTGGCTACAAAATAATATTGTAGAGATCATATTTTCAGATAGATATTAGTCTATCTTCATGTAAATAAATAATTATAAATGATACATAGAAAAACAAGGATTTCAATACATTACTGAACACATTTAGACAATTTTCCTAGTATGTTTTACTCTTAACCGCTTCAGCCCCTGAAGATTTTACCCCCTTCCGGACCAGAGCACTTTTTGCGATTCGGCACTGTGTCCTTTTTTTCCCACAAATAGAGCTTTCTTTTGGTGGTATTTGATCACCTCTGCGGTTTTTATTTTTTGAGCTATAAACAAAAAAAGAGTGACAATTTTGAAAAAAAACAACAATATTTTTTACTTTTTGCTATAATAAATATCCCTCAAAATATATATAAAAAATGTTTAGGCTGATGTGTATTCTTCTGCATATTTTTGGTTAAAAAATAATCGCAAACGTATATTGATTGATTTGCGCAAAAGTTATAGCATCTACAAAATAGGGGATAGTTTTATGGCATTTTTATTATTACATTTTTTTTAATTGGTAATGGCAGCGGTCTGCGATTTTTATCGGGACTGCGACATTATGGCGGACACATTGGACACTTTTGACATTATTTTGGGACCATTGTCATTTATACAGAGATCAATGCTATAAAAATGCATTGATTACTGTGTAAATTACACTGGCAGGGAAGGGGTTAAGCACTAGGGGGCGATGAAGGGGTTAAGTGTGTCCTAGGAAGTGAGTCAAACTGTGGGGGGTGGGCTACAGCTCACATAACAGCGATCACTGCTCTAGATGACAGAGAGTAGTGATCTCTGTCATGACACAAGCCAGAATGGGGAAATATACAAAACTCGATACACACCTCAAAAATCGCCAACTAAGTGTATCATCACCACGCCAACACAACCCCTCCCCCAGCTGCCACTTAAATATATAACTAGATAAATAAGAAGGTGAGTATAAATCTGCCCATCCAAATAACCATATAAATATCACCTTGTAGCGCTAGACTTGTGTAAAAGATAACCGCATTAATGTTACCCCTCAAACAATAATTTGTGTTTCTCACAAAAACATATATAGAACCAAATATATAAAAAAAGTATACAATTCCTTGTGAAATATTTGTGAATAACAAACTAAATGTGATTATCCCAAAATAATACAATACAAGTGTTTATATCCTTTAGAACAAAAACAATAGTCCATAGGAAAATATCTTTAAAATTAAATCCTTTTCATGTGCAAATCTTATCAGTGTCCATATAGTAATGATAAAGCCTTCACCACACACACCATCAGTGTCCGTGACCCCCCTCGTTGGAGCACTCACCAGCTGCGGCACCAGGCACTCTCGTGCCAAGCTAAATGGGCGTTTGATCTCTCAAACGATGACAGCAGATTTTCAGCACTCAATGTATATTCTCCTATATATTTGGTTCTATATATGTTTTCGTGAGAAACACAAATTATTGTTTGAGGGGTAACATTAATGTGGTTATCTTTTACACAAGTCTAGCGCTACAAGGTGATATTTATATGGTTATTTGGATGGGCAGATTTATACTCACCTTCTTATTTATCCAGAATGGGGAAATGCCTTGTTTACATCGTTCTGAGGCTCCAAACACAATTGCCGGGAGACCGGTGGACATCGATTCTGCTGGTTCCATGGGCACAGTTGTGCGTCTGCTATCCCCGCCTCTTAATGGTGACGTATGTAGCGCTGGCTCCTGACAAGCAGGTGCTATGGTTTTTTCAAAGTTAACTTTCCTGAAACCAGAGTTGGGTTTTGGGGCTAATTTTCAAAATTTCAGGTTTCAGTATTGGGTTGCACTGGGTTCTCTTTGACCGCAGGTGTTGCTGTCACCGCCGGCAAGGTTGAGAACACAGTCTAGCTGGGTGTATTGAATGCCACTGTTCTTACGGAACCAGCCCAGTGGCCGTGTTCTCCTACTGTGCATTCTGGGAGGGGGTATTTAAGGTACTGAGATCACGTAGCTGGGGTTCTGTCCAGAGAATATTTTCTGTCTGTTTGGTTCTGGTCCTCCTGACCAGCCCCCATGGCCTTCCTGGCCTGGGGTGCGGAACCATGCAATTTGAGTCTCGGGGCTGGCTAGCCCAAGGCAACGCAATTGCAGGGACAGGCCTGAATGGATTTTGGGGCCTATTGATCCAAAGGTGGCCCGGTGCCGTCTCATCCAAGGGAGAGGCCCAGCAACTGGAGAAACCCCAGGGGAGGACTCTTCAGGAGAAGGCCTTGTACAAGGCTGGCTTCTCTGAAGGACCCTGGAGGCTTAGTTGAAGGACACTACTTGGATCTACACTCATATCTGAGAGATATTGGTACCGTATGATAGATCTTTAAATTTGTCTATGTCCCTCAGTAATGCTAAAGTCTGTGG
The DNA here is from genome assembly GCF_037356315.1 of Lithobates pipiens. NCBI lineage: Eukaryota > Metazoa > Chordata > Amphibia > Anura > Ranidae > Lithobates > Lithobates pipiens. The sequence goes on from NW_027507718.1 coordinate 407,169,650, forward strand.
GAGAGACTTTTCTCAAATATTCTACGCTCAAGTCTGTGGCAGAGCCTTTGCTTAACACCTACCGGCTGCTAGGCCTAGTGAGAGGAGGTCTATCCGGGGGTTGTGAAATCCAGCTGTGAAACGGTTGCTACTCTCTGGATTTTTCCTATAAGAGACTTTCCATTTTTGCAGTCTAAAAGTACCTGAGCTTAATCCTTTTTTTAGATCCTCAGAGAGTTCTTTGCCATGAGGTGCCATGTTGAACTTCCAGTGACCAGTATAAGAGCGTGAGAGCAATAACACCAAATTTAACACACCTGCTCCCCATTCACACCTGAGAACTTGTAACACTAATGCTGCGTACACACGATCAGATTTTCCGACAACAAATGTTCGATGGGAGCTCGTTGTCGAAAATTCCAACCGTGTGTAAGCTCCATCGAAATTTTTTGTCGGAATGTCCGACAACAAAAATTTGAGAACTGGATCTCAAATTTTCCGACAACAAAATTGGAAATTCCGAGCGTGTGTACACAATTCTGACGCACAAAATTCCACGCATGCTCTGAATCAAGTACGAGACAGAAGCGCTCGGTCTGGTAAAACTAGCGTTCGTAATGGAGATAGCATATTCGTCACACTGCACATTTTGTAATCTTTATATTCAGCATGTTCTCTTCTTCTTTACAATGCTAGAACACTGAAGTTGTTTTGCAGCTGATATTCACACAGAGCTCTGACAAACTGATTTCTTTATTATTGCTTGTGATCTCATGAAGAAATTTTTTGTTTTTTCACCAGATCTCCAGAATAATATTTTTAATTTTTGTTTATAGTAATCACCTGTCTTTTTTTTTTGTAATCTCCATAATCTTTTTTTTCATTTTGTGTCCGGTTACCACAACACCATTATTATCTTGAATCTCAAGGAGATTGTTTGGTGTTGGCGTCCCATGTTAATTTTACATTGTCTTTTGGAAATGTACCTGCCCACTCACAAACAAACTATCCTTTTTTAATTATAACACATAGCCAATGATTTACTAAAAAAAATATACATTTATTAGGGGTCAAAACAAAATAAAGAGGAAGGCACCGCTGGATAAACTGGTGAAATTAGCGAAGCCTCTGTACCCTAGGGCACACATAAACTTTTCGATAGGCAAAATTGGGAGCCTGAGGAGTCCATTTAATAGGGAGCACAATCCGGTCCAGGACCCCACATCGTGACAAGGCAGCCCTTGTCACGACTTGGTGCTGTCTCTAAACCAAATCTTTTGGTTTAAAGATTATGGTGGTCTCCTACCAGCAAATTAATGATATACGATTTTCCATTCTTGGGATATCCCGGGATTGACTGCATCTGGAGGATTTTACTCCTGGAGATCCCCGGGTAAATCTATAAGTAAGGATCACTTTCTTCTCAACCTCATTAACCACTAGATTACCTTCATAACTAGAATTAAGAAGTATCCTTTGTCCTTGGCTGTAAGCCTAGGTCCATACTACTATCCCCCGCTCATTTACGCATGTTTACTCTACCTATATTAGGGAATAAAACGCCAAAAGCTCCTGATGAACCGTTTGTATAAAGCGTAACATGTAGTGCAATTTTGAGCTTAGTCATCTATGATACACTGTCTACATTACTGTTTTTTTATTTGCTTTGCCTATGTTAATTACTATTTGTCATAGCAAAATGTAAATGTATGAGTTTTTGATCAAATTGTGATTTAAACAGACTACATTGACAGTGTAATCATTATGCTCTGAGGCAATCAGTGTTTTATGCAAATCCATGTATGCTTTGCATTAAGTATTTTTTTATTTTTGTAAATATAGTTTGTTAAAAATCCCTTTAAAGAAACTTGTGTGTTATGCCTATAAAGTTCATCATTTTCAACAACTGTTCTGTCTAATAACTCCAAATATCGGGACGTGGCATGTTTTATTATGTTTCGTATCCACAGTACCACTCTGTGTCTGTTACACTATTAATCTAAAACATTACATACATTAATAACAAAAAGAAGATGTGTGTGTGTAGCAGACACACAACATAAATAATAGTTAGCTGAAGAAGAGATTGTCACCTCATGTATCAAAGAAATTACATTGGAACTATTGTAGAAAATGGGCAAAAAAAAAAAAAGAAGCCCATTGGAGAACCTAGGAGACAGCTAACAGAAACACAAGCAGTAAATCAAAGGAAATATTTTTCATTTTTAAATTTAAATTTATTTTAAAAATACATTTATTTAAATACATATAAATTGATGTTAAAGGATAAAACTTACCCTAACATAGTCCTTCTGCAGGACCTGAAAGATGGCAGAACAGGTCTCTGGAATAATCATTCCCAGAGCCTGGGGGGAGATGCCTGTGGACAACTTGATGTCCCGCAGACTTCTCCCCATCGCCAAGTACCGCAAGGTGGTGACTAGCTTCTGCTCGGGAGTAATGGCTTGCTGCATGCAGGTGTCCTGCTTCGTAATATAAGAGGACAGCAAAGCCAACAGACGGTGAAAAACAGGGTCCATCATCCAGAGATAATTCCTGAAATCATCAGGATTATTATCACGGATCTCCCGCAAAAAAGGCATATGAGAGAATTGGTCACACTGGAGCAACCAATTCTCCGTCCATGAACTCCTCCTCGCCCTGTTCAAGGACTGGACTTGGGTCAAAGTAAGAACCCCTACACCAAGCCCCTGCACAGCATGAACTATATGTTGAGTACGTACCCGCAACATGGCATCAAAACAGTCGGCTGGTCAGAACAAACTAATAGAATGCACTGAAAATCAGAAATGAGCGTACATGAACCCACTGAAAATCAAATACAGACTACTTGCACTGAAAAACAGATACGAACCCACAAGCACAAACTGAAGAGCAGTAATGATCTGAAAAGCACGAGGTTGAAAATTGCGAATCATCTCTCACCAAACTTCTACTAACACGAGATTAGCAGAAGGAGCTAAAAGTGTTGCGTACTGGCTATTGAACTTCATCTTTATAGTGCTGTCGTACGTCAGCACGTTCCAACACCATTTGTGAGATCGTGTGTATGCTAGACAACATCAATCAGAAAAAAAATCCCGTGGGCGTGGCTTGGCGCGAGACCGTGATGGCCGCTTAGGATCTGAGCTCCGGCGACCAGGGAAACAGCACGAGCCTTTATTAAGCTATAGTGCCCGATCTGATAGCGAGAGATGGCGGGGAGGAATGCCCAGGCACCCCGCTCGCAGCATGAGCAGAACACGCAGCTGAGCCGGACCATTCCTGAGCTCTTCAGGACCCAGGAGACGGAGGCTTTTGCACAGGCCGCGGACATGGCGGCGCAGGCAGGCTCACCTGACCCCCCGGGACTCTCTGGATCTCCGGCATATGGCGCACAGCACTCACCGCTCTTATGCCTGGCGGACCTGCAGACAGTTGCCATGGACATTAAATCCACCCTGTCCGCGGCAATTTCGGATCTAAAGACGGAGATCAGGGCGGTGGCGACCAGGCTGGAACACATGGAGACGGCAGCCATGACCCATGGAGCTGCAATACAGCAGGTACAACATGTAGCCAGTGCACAAGAGCAGATTATGCTAGATATGCACAGGCACATCGAGGACTTAGACAACAGGGGGAGAAGGCATAATTTGAGGTTCAGAGGCATCCCAGAGTCAGTAGAAAACCCCCAGCTACAGCAAACAGTGTGGGCTATTTGTAATACACTACTGGGAAGACCCCCTGATGCCCCCATAGAGATGGACAGGTGCCATAGAGCTCTCAGGCCTAAAGGTCGTGACACAGACCCCCCAAGAGATGTGGTGTGCTAGTCAGCTTTAGCCAGAAGGAAGATATCCTGCGACAAGCTAGGAATCAGGGTCCGTTACAACATGAGGGCGCACAGATACAAATATTCCAGGACCTGTCCGCCATCACCCTGCAACATAGAAGGGAGCTCCGCCCTCTTTTGAATGTCCTGCGGGAACGACGCATCATTTATCGATGGAAGTTCCCCTCCTGCCTGGTGGCAACTGTCGGTAACCGATCCGCTTCTCTGCGGCCCGGCCGACCTACCGGCATTCTGTGACAGCTTGGGCATACCGAGAGTGTCCGTCCCTGAGTGGTATAGCACGCTTATGAGGCCTGAGCCGTGGATCCAGGTTCCGCAAGAACTAACCCCACGCTCGCACCACAGCAGACATCGCCGACGCAGATCAACCTCCAACTCGTCGCAGAGAGGACTGGATGACATCCGGGAGAAGTGCCCTCATCGGCACGTAGGCGCATAGAGGATCGTCTTTAGCCTAGTGCTCCCAGCACATCTGAGACTTTGACTTTGGCACCTCACCAAAACACAAGGTTAGTTTGTCCCACTGTTTGCTTGCCCTAGGCTGTCGTTAGCCCCGGGCCATGCACGCGAGGACTGTTACGTTAGACTCGTCGGCTGGTGAGTAAGAGTAGCGGCATTCAGGCCCTGCCTGGATTTGACTCATCCCTTCAGGGTACCAAGCCTTATACCGTATCAAAGACTGCGCTTTGGATTGGTAGCTGTGTACAAGTTAACACTCGCTCTCTCTGTGGAGTCTATACACTAAGCATGGCAACTGGCCCACGCTTATAAATGTTCGTTATGTGACAGTCTCTCTACACCTTTGCAGTATGCTGTTTTGGGGGGTTTTGATCATTGGGCGGAGCGCCCCTTCGCTATCGCGAATCCTTTCTGCACGGGAAAAAAAGAGCTGCACTGTGTTCCAAGGAGCAGACAACGGACTGACTGTGCCAATCGCCCCGAGATGAACACTGTGGGCCTAGGTATGATACCAATCCTTAGGTTTCAACTTTCATACCATTATCTGTAAGCTTGGCCATGACCTTGCGGGGCTGAACACTTGCACACCAGCTGGCTATACTCAATGTTTATCTTCCAGTGTAAGAACAGTTTCTCCTAGTTATAATGGGTTTATGTTGTTATTAATGTGGTGGGGTGCCGGACTCAGTTTTTTTTTCTGTACGGTTCACATGGTAATTTCTTATATGCATTGTCTAATAGAGCATACTTTAATGTGTTGGTTTACCACAGGAGTCTCTGGGAGGTGTGTTTGACTCCATGTGCATCGCGGCTCTCTGTGGGAGGTCTCACGGTCCGGTGCTCGGCCCTTAAAAACTGCAGGGGCCGGGCTGGGCCGGGTGACCTCCGTCGGACAGTCCTGGCCTTAGGGTTGGTCTTTAGATGTTGGGGCTGCCACCGGGCGGAGGAGTGAGGACCTGGTTCCGCCGTATGGCCGCCCCTAGGGGAGCCCAGGGGCTCTGGACTCGGGGCTTCTTTATCCTGAGTCAGGAGGCCGTAAGCAGAACTCTCAGGGGTTGGAGACACACAACGGGTTGTCCTTTAGGGACTCACGCTGGGCTCTCTCCTAGCGGAGTTCGGAGTCAGCAGCTGTGCTTCTAATGTTTCCATGACCCGCTCTCATAGATGGGGGGCGTAGAGGTTAGCTTAGTCTCTCGCAAAGGTCTACCGTTAGCACTTTGTTCTAAATAGCCACAGTTGCTGTTAGCCCTGGTTCGCTGTGGCAGCTACTTAGTCTAGCGTTAAGCCTATTCCCTAACCCAGAGAGGCGGGCTCCTCTCTGAATACAGCCGGAATCCCCCGCAGTTTCTAATTCTAGACAGGTTAGCAGGACTATTCCAGTCTCCGGCATTTGTTCGAGGGATACTCGGTGTTTAGGGGGTACCCCATCCCATCGGGAATAGGCCCGATAACCCAGGAGTGTTAGCTCCGGTCTCATCCAGTAGTGGGTTCTATTCCCTGCCTCCTATCTCAACCCTTATCCTTTATTTCTGTTTGTCATCTACCTTCCCCCCCCCCCTTTTTCTCTCTCTCCCCACGCCCACTGCCCTTCTCCCTTCCCTCTCCTCTCACCAGCTGCCCCCACCAGCCACAACCTCTTTTTTTTCTTTTTTCTTTTTTCTTTTGCGGTTTTGTGTTTGTTGTCTAAATTGCCAGGTGTTCCGCCCTGAGAGCTATTTGGGCAGGGTCAACCATGACCAATGTACACACGATTGCAGCTCCTCTATCTCTGAAAATCTTTTCCCTCAATGCTAAGGGACTTAATATTCCGGAAAAGCGCAGCAGCATATTGTCAGAAGCCCGTCGACTCAAAGCACAAGTCCTTTTTATTCAGGAGACACATTTTAAGTTTGGATCGGTTCCACATTTTGCCAATAAACAATTCCCAGTGGCGTTTCACGCCTCTACACATAATTCAAAATCAAAAGGGGTTTCCATTTTACTTTCCAAAACTCTTCCCTTTGTGGTAGAGGATCAAATGATAGATGGTGAAGGGAGATTCGTCTTCCTAAAAGGCACTTGGAATGACAGACCTCTGAAGCTAGCGAACATATATTGCCCTAACACTAAACAGGTAGCTTTCATTAGAGAAATCACTGCGAAACTTACCTTGTTTCAAGCCGGCATTCTCATATTGGGGGGCGACCTTAATGTCCCTCTAGACCCCTTAGTGGATACCTCCACTGACACCTCCACCCTCCCTTACTCGGCCCTGTGTCAAATTAAGGCCCAACTAGCCTCATTATCCCTGCACGATGGGTGGAGAACTCTGCACCCTAAAGACCACGACTATACTTTCTTCTCGCCACCCCACAATCACTATTCCAGGCTGGACTATCTGTTTCTGACCCAAGCGGACCTGCCATGCCTCCATGGAGCCACTATTGAAAATATGGTGCTCTCTGACCATCACCCTATTACAATGTCCTTAGTATTCCCTGAAACTGTGACATCTTCCAAACTATGGAGATTGGACGCGTCTACGCTGACGGACCCCGGCGACTTAGCAGATCTAAAATTAGGCCTAAGTGAATTCTTCATGCAGAATGACACCCCTGATGTCTCGGCAATGACTTTATGGGAAACGCATAAATGTGTTTTACGTGGCCAGTTGTTAGCGATCTCTGCGAGAAAGAAGAGGGAGAGCCAAGCACTGATTAGGGCCCTCACTGCCAGATTGAGCAAGTTGGAAACGATTCACAAGCGCACCCTGGCAGTGAAGAACGCGCAGGAACTGGTGGAAACGCGGTCACAGTTGTTGGAGGAATTGCATAAACGGGCAAGGCGTCGCAATATCCTTTCACATAAATTGTTTTATGAGCAAGGTAATAAACCGGGTCGTTTACTAGCAAGAGCTACCCAACAGCGTAAGACCGCCCATACGATTCCCCACATAGTGGATTCTAGCGGTACAGTACACCTGGATCAGGGGGTGGCAACTAAGCGTGCGACCCTGATCAGGGAGTTCCTTAAAGAAAATAGCCCCAAAGCCCTATCGGAAGCGGCCGCCCAAGCGTTAGAGGCCCCGATATCTCATGAGGAATTTATAAATGCACTGAAAGATACGAAGCCGGGTAAGAGTCCGGGTCCGGACGGATTTACAGCATTATATTACAAAACATTTGTGGAAATCTTGTCCTCTAGATTCCTCAGAGCGTTCAACTCGCTTTCCACCAGTTCCTGTGCGTCGGAGAGGCTACTAGAAGCCTATGTGGCGGTCATTCCCAAAGAAGGGAAGGATCACACTAATGTAGCAAGCTATCGCCCAATTTCACTCTTAAACGCAGACGTGAAGATCTATGCCAAAGTCTTGGCGTCCCGCCTATCCCGCCATGTGTCTTCATGGATCGGCTTAGACCAAGTGGGGTTTGTCCCTGGCCGTGAGGCCAGGGACAACACCATTAAAGTGCTCAATTTACACCACTGGCTCACCTCTTCTTCGCAGGAGGGCTTTTTCTTATCGTTGGATGCGGAGAAGGCGTTCGACAGGCTGGCATGGGACTACATGGACGCGGTTTTGGGCTCAATAGGCCTGGGGCCCGGTATGCGGTCCCGCATCATGTCCCTGTATGCCAATCCCAGGGCGCAGGTCAAGGTAAACGGACGCCTGGCGGACGCCTTCTCCATCCACAATGGCACCAGACAGGGGTGCCCACTGTCCCCCCTCCTATATATCCTCTCGCTAGAACCCCTCCTGCGCTGTATACGAGGAAACCCAGACATCAGGGGTATCCGGGGACGAGGCCGCGAATTTAAGCTAGCCGCATTTGCGGATGACATCCTGTTCTTCCTAACTTCCCCTTTAACTTCCTTGCCCAACCTTTTAGGGGTACTTGACCATTTCCATGCCATCTCAAATTTGAAGATCAACTACACTAAGTCCTTTGCATTAAACATTTCCCTTCGGAATTACAAAAAAAAAAAAAAAAAAAAAAAAAACATTTCCCTTCCTGTGGAGTTGATGACCCAATGCCAACATACCTTTCCCTTCCAGTGGAAGCAGGATGCGATTCAGTATCTAGGTATTCAGTTACCGGCAGATTTGTTGCAATTGTACTGTAGGAATTTCCTGACAGAAGTCCACCAAATTAAGCGAGACATACAACAATGGGATAAGTCCAACATATCATGGTTTGGAAGAGCGTCTATCCTTAAAATGTCTGTCCTCCCACGCCTCTTGTATAAAATTCAGACCATGCCCATTCACTTGCCAACCTAATTTTTTGGCATGTACAAATCAATATGTAGGGCTTTCTTGTGGCATGGCAGGCCCGCGCGTATCAGCTGGGATAAACTGGCTCTCACAAAAGATAAAGGAGGCATAGGTCTACCTGATATACAACGATATTATTGGGCAGCGCATCTTGCGCGAATTGTCGACTGGAATGTACGCAAACGCTGTAAGGATTGGGTGGATTTGGAGGGGCGGGTGGCGCACTCCGATCTGCAATATTTACCTTGGCTAGCCAAGGAGCATATAACAGACGAGGTGCTGGCACATCCACTGATTGGGCCTACCTTGACCACTTTTGAAAGGACCTGCGATAAATTTGAAATCTCGGCAAAGGTATGCCCCATTACCCCGGTCCACCACAATCCGGACTTTCCGCCGGGTTTATCAGAAACCTTCCTAGCGGCAGAATGGCCACATGACCAAATGCTGGCCAAACACTTTTTTCGCAGGGGTCGATTCCTAACGCAATCTAACCTGGCGAATCTCTCCCGCACTGGCTCTTTCCCGTTCTGGCCCTATGTCCAACTTAGGCACCTTCTAGATCATCCATCACGCAGAGGTGGGTTTAGCAGAAACCCCACAGTGCTGGAATCTCTTTGCTCAAGCGCCTCCCCCCAGAAACATCTTATTTCTATCCTCTACGGGACCCTACAAGGAAATACTCCGGCTAGTTTGGCAAAGGAGCAGGCTTACTGGGAGGAGGCTCTTGGAGTCAAAATAGGGGAGAGTGACTGGGATAAGATCAACCTCTACCTACACAAAGGGTCCCTAAACGTCTCGGTACCAGAGAATGGGTACAAAGTAAGAACACGCTGGTATAGAATGCCGGAGGTGGTTCACAGATTTGTGCCGGAGGTACCAAAAGAGTGTTGGCGATGTGGGGCGGAGACGGGCACGTTCATTCATATATGGTGGGGCTGCCCCTCTCTACAATCTTTTTGGCGAAATGTACATGAAGTACTGACGAGGGTATCTTCTCTCCCATTAGAATTCTCTCCGGCACAATATCTTCTGCACCTCTCTGAAATTCCCAAAAAACAGTATCACAGATCACTCGCGTTACATATGATCAATGCGGCTAGAATGTGTGTACCGATCCATTGGCGAGCAGCCTCTGTGCCGACCTTAACTGAGCGGTTCCATCGTATCAATAAGATAGCGGAAATGGAGGAGCTGATACATACCTCACTGGATAAGACCGCATTATTTTCTGCAATCTGGGGTGATTGGTCGTCCTTTAAGGCCTCTCAGATGTACCTCGATATCATGGGTTCAACTCCATCCAGTGGTAGGCCCACTGCATGACGAGTTTTGATAGCTGTAAGCAAACTTTACTTTATCGCCATCCCATGGGGTGGTCCTTATGTGTGAGCCTAGGAGAGGGCAGCTGGTGAAGTCCTCACCCCCTCTCCCCCTCTTCTCTTCCCAACATCCCATCTTAGGAAAATTCATTCCACACGTCCCTTCACCCACGTCCTCTTAGGCAGCATAACCTACTTGCCCCCCCCCCCTCGATCCCCCCTGCCCTCTATGTTTGCTTCTGTCCCCTTTACCAACTTTGAGACTTCCCCCCCTCCCCGTTTTTTTTTTTCTCTCCCCCTCCTCTATTTTGCTCATCTAAACAGTCTATTGCCTAGCTATAACGGGAATGTTTATTGTTCACCTCAGATCCTGCTCAAGATTGGGGCACCAGAGGTCCCTAGGCCTGAGGTTCAATTGCACGATGCTAGGTTCACTATATGTTTTCCTTGTGCCCAATCCTAATGGGTTTTTTTTTCTCTTGTCAATTTGTATACGAGACATGGGCCTGACCCAGATTTGTTGTCGATTTGTTCATATGAAAACTACTTTGACTATGTATGTTCTTTTATGTATCCTTCCCTGAATTAATAAAATGTTTATGGAAAAAAAAAAAATCCCAGGATTTCATTGTCGGAATGTCCGATCGTGTGTTCGTAGCATAATGAGTCACATTACACCGGGGAAGGAAAATGGCTAATTGGGCCCAATTTGGAAATTTTCACTTGGGGTTGTACTCACTTTTGTTGCCAGCGGTTTAGACATTAATGGCTGTATGTTGAATTATTTTGAGGGGACAGCAAATTTACACTGTTATACAAGCTGTACATTCACTATTTTACATTGTAGCAAAGAGTCATTTCTTCAGTGTTATCACATGAAAAGATACAAAAATATTTACAAAAATGTGAGGGTTGTACTCACTTTTGTGAGATACTATGTATATATATATGTAGCACGAACCCCCAAAGGATCTGCTGGTTTAATTTGGCTTACCGTTACCTTCTTTTCCTCAATTCACGTCTAGGGGTGTCCTGTGGTAGATAGCCCAGTAACTTAAGAGACTGACGACAGAATCCGCCTAAAGGGATTTTATTTGCAAACGTAGACAATGAACAGTCTCTTAAATTGGGATCAGAGGGTTAGGATGAAACTTCAGGTACTCTTATTGTCAAAGTCAAAAATTAAAGGACTTCCTTACTTTGACTGCACCCAGAGAATAGTCATTCACAACTGTATGTTCACTTAGGTTGGATAGTCCCTCTCTCACAAGGTCTAGCATCCAACAAGGTGCTCAACTTAGGAACAAGTCTCTGCCACAGACGTTGTTGTAGAACATGTAGGAAACTAAACTTGTAGAACACTCGTGTGATACCTGGATCTTTCAGTCAGCTTGGCAATATCCACGAGACCGGATTCACTTTGGTACTTTGGCCCTTCCAGGTTCTTGCTAAGAAACCAACCCGTACGTGGTCTTCTTCTGAAGAGTCCTCCCCTGGAATGCTATGAAGCTAATGGGTCTCTCCCAAACCGGAGACAGCACCCAAACACCTCAGAAGCCTCCTTTAGTTTCCTTGCCTTGGGCTAGCCAGCCCCGAGACAACAAGTCTTCTTTTCCTTTTATATATTTGACTATTAGAGTTCCCCATCCTTGAGGGCAGCAAGGCCTGTGTCATTATATAGTCTGTCTGGTAATCCACTTGTGGGCAGGAGTGTTACTTCTCTGCTATCAAAAATTCCCTACTGCTCTTCCCTCTCCTTCTAGCTGCCACCCAGCTACCTACCTCTGGCTTCTGTGCCTCCATGTATCCAACCTCCTCTACACTGGCCCCTGCCAGCATCTGCTGGGACAATGTGAAAACTCCTTTTCAGGTTGTTGATGCTTCACAGTGTTGCCACCTTGTTTTCTAGATTCAGGATCTGGGCTTCCAGAGAAACAACTAGCTGTCATCTCGCATAGCATTATTCGCCTTGATTGGTTCATCAAGGAACACATACATGGAGCAGGATATGCACTAAGTTGCATATCCAATCCTGTTGGACATTTTACTCTCTATTCTAATGGGGATACCAATTAAGGACTTGCTATTGGTACTCTACTCTGCTCTCCTCTGGCACTACCGCTACTCCAATTACCTCACAGTCCCTCTCCCCATTTACCTCACAGCCCTGCCTCATTCTAGCACCTTGCACCACTCTCAGCACCTTGCAACACTCTCAGCACCTTGCCTCACTCTCAGCACCTCCCCTCACTCTCAGCACCCCATCTCATTCATCTCACTCTCAGCGTCACTTCACAGCACCCTGCATCACTCTCCGCATTCCGCGACACCTCACAGCAAACTGTGACACCTCACAGCACCCCACGTCACTCTCAGCACCCTGTGTTACTCTCAGTTACTCTCAGTTACTAAGGGCAATCCTAGGTACCAATAGCACTATCTGTTACTTCTAGGTAGTAGAAGGACTGAGGTACTCAGTTACTCTCAGATACTCAGCTACTTAGCAGTACTCGGATACTCTCAGGTACTCAGTCACCCAGCAGTACTCAGTTTCACTCAGGTACTCAGTCACCTAGAAGTACTCAGTTACACTCAGGTACTCAGTCACCTGTCACAGTCTCCTGTAGGGCTTGCCAGCACCTTCAGTGTCTCCCATGGTCAGCCTGCCTCTCTGCTCCCACCGCTTCACCTTCTGCCTGTCATATACACCACTCCTCCAGTCTGCAGTTTCACTTACTCCCCACCTCTCCTGGTCAGCCTGACACCCAGTCTCCAGGACTGCTGATTTACCCCCTGCCTCTTCTGTCTGTCTCAGTGGGGTGTCACTGCCCCCAGTCACTCCACCTTGCTGATGTTCCACACCTACCTGCTGCCGCTTGTAGACCCCAGACCCCACCTCTCTCTGTCTCAGTGGGGGCAGGGTGTCACCATCCGCAGTTCCCACACTCAAATACACACCACGATTCTACAGCGTCTCACACCACGCTGCTACAGTATTCTCAGCATCTGCCCAGCACTTCTGCGCCTCTCCAACGAATACAACAGCACCATCCACTGTACAGCCTGCCAGGCTTTTCAGGCTCCTAAAACAAATTTTTACTAGCATTTATTAGGGAGTTAGAGAGAGAAGACCTCTGTCTGGATATTTGCCTGCCAGCAGAGGACCATACCAAGGGAGATCCGAGCCTGGGACAAAGAGTGAGGACACCCGGGGACAGAGCAACACTGTCCACATTACAACACCTGCATCACTGTAGCAGGGTGACTGGAGCGCCCAGTAACCCTTTGGTTTCTACCACTGGTAATCAGAGACTCTCATGGAGAGTCCAAGTGCCCCCCCTTCTACAGCAAAAGGTCACTGCATCATCCAGGGGACTGTTGAGAGGTCTATTCGCCCTTTGCTGATACATTTCTGTTTGCACACTCTAAGACCAGCCTCTCTACCATTTCTTAGTGATGAATTGTTAAGTTTATACTGTATACAGGTTAACTGGGACTGTCATTAAGTAAGAAAATGCTCCAAAATAGCCCCAATGATAGCCGGCAGAAGAACATCTCATAGGACTGCCCCTCCCATCATAAATATTCTGCAAGTTCCCATTGTTCCCCTGTCCCCACTACTATCATTCTTTTGAACAGTGCATACGGTCTAGGACTAGCATTGCTGCCATAAATTGCCCTAGCAATATACAGTAGTTTCAGCACTCGGTAGATTAAACTTTACTAATGTTCATTGCTGCACTTGAAGTGGCCTTGCTACTGTTTATAGTGACCTGGATGCGAAATGCCATCTTATGCCTAGCCCTTAATGTTAATTATGTTATATGCTAAATTGTGTTATTACCATAATGAATAAATTTAATGCTTGCCTGTATTGTTTCAAACATACTGGGTGACAATATATTAAGTTTGCCTTCAGTACCTGGTTTGGTGCCTGTTTTCTTTGCTATAGCACTACTACGGGTTACTAACTATTACTTTGAGTGATTTCCTGTGATATTGTATATTTGTACACTCAACCTGGTATGTCAGAGGGGATGCGGTTCTTGAGAAGGTTGAGAAGGTTGAGGTAAAGAAGAGAAAACCCATCCTATTCAGCAGCTCCTACAGGGATAGTGCTACATAAAATAATACAGAACGTTCTTCTTCTTAAATGGCAGCTTAAAGCTGAATTTTAATCAAGCAGCTAAACACACAATTAAATATATATCTCTTCCCAGTCTGAGTGCTGCTGTTTTATTAGTCTACACTTTAATTTTCTTCTAAGTAATACAATTTTCCCTTGGAATAATAAGGTCCTAATATCTCATGTAGCATTTTTACATAATTCTCTCTTTTCAATGAAATATGCTAATTTTCTGTAACACTAACCTGATAGGCCAATTATGTAGAGGGAGAGCTTGTATATGTGTATGTGAGTATATATATATCTTGCCATATCTGTTTCAAACTAGCTACGACTAAGGCTATTGCCGAAACGCATCAGCATTATAGTTTTAGTGTCAGTCTGATACCAATAAACCACACTTCAAGGATTACAGTCTTGCCGGCTCTTCTTACTATTGTTATATTCGAGTGTGTTGGGATAGATCGAACCTCGGCACCTGTGAGTGGACTTGGTGTATGGATTGGGTTGTCCCTGCAGAGAGCGTTGTTACCTGTTTCTTTTACATATAAAATACCTATTGTGATTTTTTTAATGAACACATAATTGCTTTAGAATTCTGTCTTTTTGAAAAGTAGAATAATGGGGTGATTAAACAAAACTCTAGAAACATAATATGTACGCAAGAATTGTGTTGCCATTCATGGCAACCAACTATAATGTATGTTGAACATAAAAGGTGAAACCTGATTGGCTTCCACAGGCAACAACTTCAGTTTAGTGCTTATCTGTTTTTTATTTTTTCAGTTTGGATTAGGTAACCCGACTTTTCTAAAAATGAATTAATTCACACTTATATTTATAAATCAGCGGTATCACCCTACAGTGGCCTTAATACTTTTAAAAAGGGCACATCTATAAAGCACACCACTGTGATTTACAAATGTGCTTAGTGTTTTGCTTCCTTTGTGATCCTGAAGGAAAAGAAGCACCAAATTCAAATTAATGAATGGGAAAAAAAGGCAAGCAAAGAATGTCATGCAACTGGCTTTTTTTCCCAAAACACAGAGTGCTTTCCGCAGCAATATGCAGAATATGCACTGTAGGATACTGCAGGCTTCACATTATAACCAAAATTTTATGAATGAGTCAGGAGTGCTGTGTGGAATAAACATTATGTTTTCCACAAAACAGCAAATATCTCTCCTTTATAATTTGATCCTAGGTATTACCAATCACTACTTTTGGCCACTTAAATTTCAGGCCACTTGCAGATCAGGACTCAACCCAACAAATGTTTTTGTGCCCTGCCCTTCAGTACACTACAGTCTACATAGAGCAGAATGATATCTGGATATCAAACCTTTTGTCTGATTCACAACATACCAGAAAGAATAGGAAAGCCCCATACACACTATCAGTTTTTCTGCTGAGTTTTTCCTTCAGGTTTACCAAAACCATGTAGTGCAAGGGCCTGTCTGATTGCATACAAATCGAAACTCCTAAGGTTTGACCTCGTATTATATGGTTTTGGTAAATCTGAAGGAAAAACTCAGCAGAAAATCTGATAGTGTGTATGGGGCGTAACTGAAAGGTCCTAGCGGGAACTTGAGAGGAACATGGTGAAGGCCATTGCTGACCTATCAATTTGAAAATGTCAGTTTCATGGCTGTCTTCTTGGTTTGGAGCAACTGTGAAGAAAAGGATTTTACACATTTACTTTCTTGATCTCTATGCCTGTTCTGGCTCAGTGACTTAGTATCAAAGCCAGGGTCAACATGACAGCCAGGCAACTAACATTTTAGAAATGAGGACAGCAGTGGTAGCCCCCATAGCGCTGTTAGTACAGGTTCACTTGAGCAGTTCATCCACATGTGCCTCTGATTTTTTTATTTTTAAGCAGAAGGGTGTTTTTTTTTTTTCTAAACTTGAACTATAGATAGGTATGTATTAGGTTTAGGTGCTAAAATGCTCACTGGTATTCTTTTGGGCTAGTAATAAAGATTATTTTTCTTATATCTATATTTACTTTTACAACCAGTATCAGGTCATAGTATTAGCAAACCTTATATTGGCAACATTTGGAGTGTAGTTTCCTAGACATAAATTGTATTGTCAAAAAATAATAATTCTACTTTGAGAAAAAAAAATGTATGCGTGCAAACTAAATCTTTTATCAAATCTGTAACTGCCTGCAGCTATCTGAAGCTATCTGAAACAGAAGGGAGATATTGGTATTTCTGTAGTGGAAAGTTACACCATGAGTTTGACATGAGACATGTATCTTCTTCCACTGTCCCCTTATCGGCCATGTGGATGTACATGCTGTCACAAAAGGACGTTTCTGATAAAGCTGACTTGCTGATAATATGTTTATGCCACAGCTATTCTCTTTTTTCTCTTGTACATGTGACATATATTGCTGTTTAAATAACATGCAATGCTTTAATGTGCTTTAAAGTAATTACCTAAATGTAATTCTTCATAGTGGGGTGGGCACTACTGCAGGAGCTTTCAGCTGTACCGTCACCATGACTTTTACTATCTCATTCAGCTATAGATGAAATGTGACAATAAGCACCTCGCCCCCAATCCTACTGAGGGGAGTAGGTGAATGATCACTTGCCCTCTAGGCAATAGTAAAGCCATAATAACGAGGCTATAGTGGAAAGTGGGAATATAGTATGCTAGTAAATGAGTTTCACATAAGTTGGTGTAGCGGCCATAACCTTTGCTGCACGGCCTTGAATTAATGGGCTTACCGATTGCCTTCTCCTGGCCTGCTCTTCTGCGTCTAGGGGTTCCCAGGGTTGATACCCAACGACTTGTACACTGACACAGTTAAAGTCCATTCAAAAGGTTTTATTTTGCAGCAGAACTTTCACAAACACAGTCTCTTTGGGAACAGAGGGCACGGGTGAAGAACTCAGGTACCTTGAACTGCAGGTTTAACAAAGTCTCTATTTCCACCCAGAGAGTAGCCACTCACAGCTGGGTTCTTCAAGGCTGAACAGACCTCTAGCCAGAGGTCATGGCAGTCAGTGTGTTGACTGAAACTCGAACAGATAACTGAAGGTGAATAGGAACCTTTTCCAACTGTACCTGGAACGTTTTCCGCTTCCTTTGAGGTACTGGAAAAGTGTGGACTCGTCAATGTCCTTCCCAACTCAGTAACCAGGCACTTCTCAGGATGCCACTTGCCGGCCCTCCTCCGAAGATTCCTCCCTCGGGTACTTGCACGAGCTGTGGTGCCCCTCCAAGCCGAGAGCACACCTGCACACTTTGAATCCTCCTTCAGTTACATCGCCTCGGACCAGTTGGTTCCGAGACTCGGGAATAGACTGATCCCTACCCCAGACCAGTCGGGTCTACCAGGAGCCACTGACAGGAACATGTTGCGGGATGTCGAACACCCATGACCAGGACCCCTCACGGGACTACCCCGGTCCTGGAACCAGAACAGACCACATGGGTCTCTCAAACAACTCCAGAACCCCCAAACATGTGACTCACACCTGTTTAAGTACCCTCTCCCAGACTCCTCAGCGGGCCTGGCATTCTCGCTGATTGGCTCTGAGTGGGTCATACTCAAACATCCAACCAGTTCTGGTTCTGGCCTGTCATGTGCATCTCACCGCTCACATGACCAGGCAGAACATCCATCATGGGCTGGCCAACCGGGTGTTAAGCCTTACCTACACAATTAACCCTCAGTACTGTAAGGTTCTGAGGCAAAAACTAAATTTACAATTACTTTTACAAATACAAATGATCCCAAATGTCACCCGCTACATTGGAATATTGTTACGTTGCTTCCAACTAAAGATAACAATCAGCCAGTGTATTGTCAGTACCCAGTACACAGATAACTGCAGAGAAAGGAACTGGAGCTCTCAACTTTGGATCTGTGTCTCTCATTCCAGTGGCAGCAATTCATAGACTGAACCCACCCAGAGGTATCAGCCCTCTCTGAACTGTACATGAATCAGAATAAACACTAAATGTGATCACAGAAATAAATAACATTTCAGAAAGGTTGATTGACCAATTCCATACAGGCTTGAGGGTAGCAATAGTAAATGAAAACATTCAGACATCAACAAGCACTAATTCTAGCAGCAAGGAGTTGAGGTTCCCAGTGGGGCAGTTCTCAGATTTGCATTGCAGATTTGCATTTGCAGCTTACTACCCTCAAGAACATGAATTCTGGTAGAGAAATGTCACTTTTGAAAGTTATTAACAACTGGCAGAAACTTTAACCAGCATCTTTATTAAAAAGTTACATTGTTGGAAGACTTGGCTTTTAATGAATCTGCTGGATTATTTTACATATACAATACAGCCATGTTTGCACATTCATTCATAACTTAACTTGCATGAAGGTTAAGGCAACTGGGTTTTCTACAGTAATAATTTTATGAAAAGCCACATCAGCTTAGAGACTTTGAAAATTTTAGCCTCATTGCCCATGTTTCATAACAGAAGACCTCTTGGTCTAAAATTGTTGTGACCTGTCAGGTTTTATGTTAGATATAGTCTTGTGGAAAACGTATTTCAGTTGTTGCTTAAATTTAAACATTTTCAAAGCCAGTGCTATGATCAATCTACTCAATGTGCAAACTGAGGGGGTGATAGAAAATGGCTGATTTCCTTGGAACTGTTTTTGCTTGTCTTGGATAGCTCTGCTTTTAGTTTGCTCGTCTCTACTGCTCCAGGTCACTTCAGTATTCTTAAACAGAACCAGATGGCTCAATGATTGGCCCAGATGATATGGTAGCGACTCTGACATGGATGAGCTCTGACCACCTGGCTGGATGAAAGCACATCAAATAATGGAAAGTTATGCACAGCTAAAACTTTTTTTGGTTTATTCTTATATCGAGCATGAGCCCTGCCAGTTTTTGTTTTTTTTTGACTATGTACCATTGTGGGAATTTCGCTTACTGTCCCATATGCGTAGTAGGAAGTAAGCAGAAATTTTGTGAATGTGAGGTATATCCCTCCTAGACAGTTGTCACTAGAACAGGTATATCCATTGGAAGATTTTTCCTCATCTTTTTATTTTGTAACAACTAAAAGAGCTTGGATTTTTCATCACTTTCTGTACCTGACACAATGGTCAATGAGGGTTTGTCGGCTGGTATCATTTATTTTTATTTTTTGCAGTCACAGAGAGCAAAAAAAATTATAGGGTTTGAAACCTTCCACATTATATTGTTGTCTATAATGCTACACATGTCCAAGTGTAAAAATAATTAGGGGGGACAGCATCCCCAGGCAAACCTTTATAGCACCTTGAATGATTTCTCATCATATACTGTATGCACCAGATTAATTAATGTGGTTGTTTATTTTCAAGGCTCAATTGGGCCACTAATATTATAGAGGCATCTTTGATATGTTTGAAGATGGCATATCAAATTATATTATTCTGTGGTGTCATGTTGAGTCTGGGCCCTGTCTATATGTGTGTGTATGTTTTAAGCAACAAAGTTGTTATTTTTGAAACTATGGTGAAATAATTTTGTAAGTCCAATGAAGGTTTTTGTATATACATACCATCTGGGTTTGCATATATATACCTTCTTTACCTGGTAGTGCTGTCGCCCCCTCCCCCAATCATTATTATGATTTGAATATAGGGTATGCTGACCCACAGGGATTTATGGTGGAATGACGGATGCTTTGAGTGCCCTCCAGACTAGGTTGCCGTTTCACAGCAGCACCACCTATATTTGGCATGTCCAATTGGGGAGATTTACTCTTACTTTCGCTCTCAGGTAGTACTAATCATAGGAAGGAAGCTGGACACAATTTCCAGACATGTATACAGACAACAATACCAACCTGACAGTGTTTCACTGAGAAATGTAGAGGTGACTATACATGTGTGTGTGTGTATGAGGATGAGGGTTGTGGTTAGGTGCAGATAATGCCGGCCATACACGATGCGAATTCCGAACGAAAATCCGAGCGAAAGTAAAATCGACCGATTTTCGTATCGTTAGTGTGGTATGCGCGACATGCGATTTTCGTACGACAGGGCAAATTGACAAATCCAACATGTTGGTTTTTTTTTCAAAAATCGTCCAAAAATCGTATCGTTAATGGCAGAGTTGGACGATTTGACATAAGAAAATGAACTGCGCACGATCTCTGGAAAGTTTGAACCAGAAGGAAACCATATAAAACAACGAACGAATGGTCGAACGCAACACGGAATAAAAAAAACCAGTTAAAACATAGTGTTTTAACGTACGATTTTCGTACTTAATTGATGGCACATTCGCATGTTGTTGTGAGTGCCGCTTTCGTTTATCGTTCGACGGGTCGTTCGGAATTCGCATCGTGTATGGCCGGCATAAGAGGCTGGAAAATTCCCTTGCAGAGTCAACTTCACTTGCAAATTAACCACTTTCCGCCCGTGGTATGCAGAATGAGGGCAAGTGGTTCTGTTATCCTGACTGGGCTTCATATGACATCCAGCAGGATAACATGCCGGTGCGCCCATTGTGAGTGTAGCGTGTCAGTCTGACATGTTGCATCTCTGATCGTGATAAGGAGCCTCTGTCGGGTGAACCAGGAAGTTGGTAAACGGCATTTTTCGGTTCACACTGACAGGGAGAGCCGATTGTCTGCTCTCCCTGTCGGGGGGGGGGGGGGGTCTGTGCTGATAATCAGCACATTGATTATCAGCACAGCCCCCTCAGTTGTTCGAATCACCTGTAAATCAGTGCCCAGCAGTGTCCCAACAATAAAGTGTAACAGTGCCCACCACAGTGCCAGTCAGAGCCCACCACAGTGCCAATCAGAGCCCACCGCAGTGCCAATCAGTGCCCACCACAGTGCCAATCAGTGCCCAGCAGTAACACCTGTCAGTAATCTCTCAGTACCTCATCATCAGTGCTGCCCATCAGTGCCACCTGTCAGTGCCAATCAGTACCACCTATCAGTGCCCATCACTGCCACCTGTCAGTGCCCATAACAGCTGCCTGTCAGTGCCCATCACAGCCGACTGTCAGTGCCCATCAGTGCCGCCTGTCAGTGCCCATCAGTGCCACCTATCAGTGCCCATGAGTGCTGCCTATCAGTGCCCATCAGTGCAGCATATCAGTGCCACCTATTGGTGCCCATCAGTGCTGTATATCAGTGCCGCCTATCAGTGCCCATCAGTTCTATATATCAGTGCCTCCTCATCAATGCCCATCAGTGCCACCTCATCAGTGCCCATCAGTACCGCCTCATCAGTGCCTGTGAGTGAAGGGGAAAACAAAAACTATGAAAAACTTTTTTTTTTAAATTTTTTTTGTCTTTTTTAGTTTGTTTAGGAAAAAATAAAAACTCCAGAGGTGATCAAATACCACCAAAAGAAAGCTCTACTTGTTGAAAGAAAATGATAAAAAATTTGTTTGGGTACAGTGTTGCATGACCGTGCAATTGTCATTCAAAGTGTGACCTGCCCAGGAAAATTGGTCTGAATGTGTCAAGCTTTGACACTGGCAAGGCTTCTAATTGAATTGGGTTCAACTTAAATTAACTGTGTGGAGTGTAGCAATAGAAGAGAACTCAGGCATGTTTGACTGAAAAACTGTGTATACCTTCTCAGCAACAAATCATTGTCTATATTCCATATTCTAATCTGCCCTAGCAGCAGTAAACTAGCAAAGCTGATTTGTTTCTAGTACAGAAAATACAGGCAATTATACAATTCATACCTACAGCCTATAACATTGCAAGGTTGAAACTGACAGGAATAATTTAAATAATTTTATTATTTCTTTAAAGTGCTGCAGAATATCTTGGAATATGAATGTGCATATCCGATAAATAAAGAAGAATCATGGCAGGCTGAATAACAATATTAACATTTTTTTTGAGTTGTTAGAAATATCAGAACAGCTCACTGCTCAGGAGTCCAGTGACAGTTCAGTGTACACAATTAAGCTAATTACAGATTAAATTAAAGCTAGTTTAATGATGGGAAAGCCAAATAATAGGGGGTGAGGTTCTAGTAAGTTCCTGCCAGTCTTTGCAAACTACAGTCATCATTCACACCACATGACTGGCTAATGAGGGGTTTGGTAGCTATTTCAGTTTTTTGGTCAATACGTTCACATTTATTCAGTGAAGCATATCAAGTTAAACTTTTGATATGTACATTTGAGGAATCAACACACACAGCTATTGTTTAGCTCTATAAAAATATGGAAGAAATGACTTTGGCAGATAATGGGTGTTAGGTATTTATCCCATGGGTTGGGATTCAAGATGCAGTACCAAATAAATATATATTGTTTAAAGTTTGTTAAATTTACTAATCATCTAATAGACCTTCTTTAGAAAACAATTTTTTTGGGGTAAAAATAATACCCAACTGACTGGTGTTTAATTTAAATATTAATATTAAAAGTTGGCTGAAATCAATCCATGCAATAACAAGAGGGAGGGGGAAATAACAGCATGGAACGCACAAAAAAGATTCCATATAAAACATGTAACAGGGTCCAGGACCATAAAACACAAATAAAAGCACTTAAAGCCAAACTACATGTTAAGAAACATCATCAGTATGCTAATAAACCTAATAGTTGGCTACTGGTAGAATCCCAGGTTGAGCTGATTTGGGTCAGAGACAAGTGTGCAAAAAAATTATAAGCATCAGCTAAAAATAACAACAGAGGAGTGGTATAGTGATAAACATTACACAATGAATATAATAAACCAGTTATGGTTACCCCCTGAAACACCCAGGAATTGAATGTTAGCCAGTATAGAAGGTGATCTGGTACCTCCCCCAGGTAACTGTAAAAGCAAAAAATATGGTTTATTTTGTATTAGCGTACTGATGATGGTTTCTTAATAGGAGTTGGCTTTAAATGGTTTTATTGAGGTATGTGTTATGTTCCCCTTGTTACATGTTTTTCATAGTCTTCAATGAAGAACATTTATTATTATATTTTCAGTTGAAGAAGAATGTTGTTTTTGTGGGTCAACTTTTTTTGTGTTTCAAAATATTAAAAACCTTGTGCAAGTTTACAAGTAGCATAAAAATAGTTTCTCGAAATACATGTTAAAAAAGACAAGGTTTGTTGCATTGCTGGATAACTTTAATAATATCAAAAGTTTTCCCTTGCTGTTGAGGGTCTCTCCTTGGGACATAATTGGCCTGTTTAAATGTGTTCCAGTCTTGAAGAGAATAGTATTTCTGTACATATTTTCATTATTTATTGTGCTCAGGAGAATTAAGTATGTATTATTTACAAAACTGAATTTCTAAAGCTCAAACTATACACACACCCAAATGAGGCAGAAGGCTTTTTGGACTTTAGGTTAGAGAAAGACTTAAAGTCTTAAAGAGGAAGTAAATCTTGATGGGTTTTACTTCCTCTGTTTCCCTGCAAAAGTAAAGCATAATGAGCTACTATGCATCGCTTACCTGACACAGGAGCCAGCGATGTCACCGCTGTCCACTCTTCCACAAAGTGTCCATCTTCCTTCTGGGTACCGCGACTCCGGCCATGTGATTGGCTGGAGCCGGGATGACGTCACTCCCGCGCATGCACGTGGGAGCTGCTGCTAACGGCATGATCGCTGTTAGCAATGGCACGCTCGGTGCTCCCACGCGCCGCTGTCTATGGCGCATGTGCCATAGACAGCGGTGCCTGTCTTTTGCAAATATCTCCTAAACGTGGGTAGGTACGTGGGAGATATTTCTTGCACCTACAGCTAAGCCTTAATCTAGGCTTACCTGTAGGTCAAAGTGGTCTGTAAGGGTTTACAACCACTTTAAAGGAAGAAGCTACTACTGTGCATTCTCTTTAGAAAATCCAACACTTGATAGGCTGTACTCTGCATTAAATGTTTTATCTTATAATAAAATATGATATAATATATTTAGATTTGTTTATTTATATTTATAAAAAAATGTAAAGTTAGAAATATGATTGACCCATCATTATTTCACTGCCAGGTCTGTACGTTGTATGGACCTGACAGCAGTGGCTTCCACACACAATTCAGTGGATGCAGGCAATGGTATTGTGTGTAAAACTGACAGGCAGATTCCTACTTGTCAGGTGGAAGCATTTAGGACACTGAGCTGCCACCCAATTGCTTCCACATACCCCCGGTACCAGTGATCCCCACTCCACCCTATGTATTCCAGGCTCTCCTTGCCCAGCTGCAGGCACGGGAGCCCAGATAAGACATGTCTCATTAACCAGTTCCGGACCAGCCACCGCAATTTTACTGCGGCAGGTTGGCTTGGCTGGGCGAACAGACGTAGGTGTACGTTGAGCGCGTGGCCACCTAGGGGGCATGCGCATGCTCCCTAGGCAGCCACGACAATTGGATTCACTTCAGCAGCGATCAGTCTCCAGGCCCAGGCCACTGATTTCTGGCCTGGACATGGTGATCCGTTTTGGCAAATGAAATCCTTCCCATGCCTGTAAGTGTAAACACAGGCATGGGAAGTGATGTCATCTCCCCTCGTGGAACTCTTTTCCATTCCAGATAGAGGAGGGAAGACATCTCACAGTAAGTTGCACCAACACTACACTAACACCAGTACACATAGGTACACTTGTCACCCCCTCCCCCATCACCCCCCCAATCGCCCCCCAGTTAACCCCTTCACTACCTGTCACAGTGTCACCCAGTGCAGTGTTCATATTTTTCTTTGATCACTGTACTGGTGTCATTTGTGACAATAATCAGTGTTAAGGTACTTAGTAGTAACCCCAGATAGGTCGTGAGACCCCCCTAAACCCCTAATAAAGATGTAACCCCTAGATCACCCACTGTGACCAGTGATCCCCATATTAGTGTCACGGGTGACGCTGGTTAGTTAGTTAGTCCCATAAGTGCAGTTCAAGCTGATGAGGTGGCTAGCACAAGTAGAGTCCTGCAGCCACCAAGAAGACAAACACAAGCCCGTCAAGCCCATAGTGTCCTTCCTGCTGCATTTGCCAATCCGAATTGGGAGCCTACCACTTCTGCAGCACCCATACTTCCCCCATTCACTGGCCAACCTAGAATTCAGGTGGAAACAGTATATTTGACGTTACTTGATTTTTATTCGCTGTTTTTCATGGAAGATCTCTATAGATCTGTTGTGGACCAAAGCAATTTGTATACTGGTCAATTCATCACCGCTAATTCCCAGTTGGCCCTTGCCAGAGATTGGAGACCTATTACGGTTTCCGAATTTAAGACCTTCCTGGGCCTATCCCTCATTATGGGCATAGTTAAAAAAAGTGAGTTGCAGTCATATTGGTCCACTGACCCAATTCACTATATGCCCATGTTCTCTGGCTCCCTGACCAGGACACGATTTGAGCAGATCTTGCGGTTCGTGCATTTCAATGACAATGAACTTTGTCATCCTTGGGATGACCCTGGATATGATCGGCTCCACAAAATTCGGCCCCTCAAAAATCACTTCAACCAACAATTTGCAGCCTTGTTTACTCCCAATCAAGTTGTCTGCGTTGATGAGTCCCTGATTAAGTTTTCTGGCTACTTGTCTATCAAACAGTATTTTCCTACCAAGCGTGCCAGATATGGGGTCAAGATGTATAAGCTCTGTGACAGGCAACAGGCTATACATATAGTTTTATGGTTTATGAGGGAAAAGATAGTTATGTGGAGCCTGAGAACTGCCCAGACTACATAGGAAGCGCTGGTAAGATTGTGTGGGACTTGGTGTCACCCTTATTTGGAAAGGGGTACCACTTGTACATGGACAATTATTACACAAGCGTGACACTTTTTAGTCACCTTTTTTATTGTGAAATTGGCACATGTGGCACCGTGCAATCTAATCGCCGGGGCTTCCCCCAACGGCTTATAGAGTCCTGACTTAGATGGAGGGAGAGAGCCCGCTTGAAATTTAATAATTTGTAAGCAGTGAAGTGGAGGGATACATGGAATGTTTTTGTTCTGTCCTCCCTTCACTCAGATACGACTGTCCAAATCCCTATGGTGACTGGTGTTGTGGAGAAAACCCTCTCTGTCCACGAATACAACCTTAACATGGGAGGGATGGACCTCAACGACCAGTTGTTGGCGCCGTACCAAATTTCCCGTAAGGCCAGACGCTGGTACAAAAAAAGTGTCTGTGTATTTATTCCAATTGGCTCTGCTGAATGCTTATGTGTGATACAAAGCTTGAGGGGGAACTGGATCCTCCCTAAATTCCAGGAAGAGATCATCACAGCCCTTCAGTTTCCAGATGGTGCTGTGGCCCACCTTCCCAATGCAAATGCAGTGAGCCGGCTGCATGAGAGGCATTTTCCGTATGTCCTCCCTGGTACCCCTACCAAAAGAAATCCCAAAAGAAGATGCCATGCCTGCAGAAAACACGGATTTAGGCATGACCCCTGCTGTTATTATCCCTCCTTTCCTGACCAACCTGGTCTCTGCATCGGTGTCTGTTTCAAATGCTAACCCACAAGTGGAGTATTAGTGTAGGGTACAGCATTGCATAATCCTAGGGCACACTTACACAGGGTCTCAAAAGATGAGATGGCCATCACATTTTGAGAGACCCTAATCTGGAACGTTTACAGTTTACAGTTTATATTAAAGTTCCATAAAAAAAACACAAAAACACAAAAAATAAATAAATAAATAAGTCAAAAATAGTTGTGGTTTTATTTTTCTTCTCTCTCTATTGTTCTCTCTCATATGTTCGCTCTCAATTGTCCACTCTATTGTTCTATATCTATTGTTCTCTCTCTGTTGTTACTGAATTTTGCAACTGTAATGTTTTATTTTTACTATGTTTTAATGTATTTGCTTTGCTGGTATAGTAATCCTTACTGTTATACTGTAATGTTACTTTATTTTATTGTTAACCGCCATTTGCTTGGCAGGTACGCCATTCAGCTGCAGCATGGGTTTATTTAAAAAAACGATGTATATGTCGGGCAGGAGTGGAGGAGCGATTTACTCCTAATATTAGGGGTGGATTGCCCCCATGCTTCGGCAAATATTTTGTAGGCATAGATCGCGTAAAAAAAATCTAATTGTTTTATTGAGTTAATGCTTTATCGTTACCATTGTTTGCTTTTCAGGTATGCCATTCAGCTGCAGCACTGATTTATTTATCTTGACAGCAACAGGTCTCATGATACATAAATCAGCAACTGTAGCGCTGTAGGAGGTGATTTCACCATCACAGTTAAAAAAAAATAGTGCATGTATTCCCATCATTGGAAGTGAGTGGATTAAGGGTGGTATTCTAATGGTGGGCATACCCACCAATCAATCTCTTTTTTTCATTCTGCCCACAAGCTGCATGAAAAAAAGAACATTGCAATATATGCCCAACAAGGACCAGCAACATACTGGTATGTTGCTGGACTTTGAGTGGTTATACCAAAATGATGCCTGCAGGATTAGGTATCATCTTGGTATCATTCTTTTCAGCTATCGGTCGGCTTTCATGTAAAAGCAATCCTAGCGGTTAATTAGCCTCTAGACTGATTTTACAAGCAATGAGAGGGAATGCCCCCTCTCACCATCTTCCATGGTTTTCTCGGGCTCTCCTGTCCTAACAGGGAATCCGAGAATGAAACCAGTGGTTCCGCCAGTTGACCCTAGAGCTGATCGGAGACCAGAATGGCTCCAATCATCTCTATGGCCTAAGAAACCAGAAGCTACAAGCATTTCATGACTTAGGTTTCGCCAGATATAAACAGTGCCATTGGAAAATTGGGAAAGCATTTTATCACACCGATCTTGGTGTGATCAGATGCTTTGAGGGCCGAGGAGAGATCTAGGGTCCAATAGACCTTATTTTTTTCAAAAAAGAGTACCTGTCACTACCTATTGCTATCATAAGGGATATTTACATTCCCTGGGATAACAATAAAAAGGATTAAAAAAAATGAAAGGAACAGTTTAAAAATAAAATAAAAAAGCAAACTAAATAATAATAAAAAAAGCACCCCTATCCCCCACATGCTCATGCGCAAAGGCTAATGCCGCGTACACACGGGCGGACTGTATGGCGTACTTAGTCCGTCTTACAATCCGACGGACAGTCCGTCATACTTTCGACTGAACGGACTTGACCACACACGGATACCCAAACAGTCCGTCGAAAGCTTGCGCGATGACGTGTACAGCACGTACGACAGGACTAGAAATAGGAAGTCCAATACACAGCAAAGCACCCTTCCGCCGTGTAAATCCTTTCTGGGCATGCGCCATTCTTAGTCCGTCGAACGAGCCTACTGACGAGCGGATTGTCCGCTGAAACCAAAGTACGACGGACAGAATTTCGAAAAATCCGAAATACTTAGTACGCCAGACTGCACGCTGAAAAAGTCAGCTGAAGCCCACACACGAGCGGACTGTCCGCTGAAATGTGTTTCGACGGACTAAGTACGCCATACAGTCCGCCCGTGTGTACGCGGCATTACGCAAGCGTCGGTCTGGTGTCATATGTAAACAGCAATTGCATCATGCATGTGAGTTATCACCGTGAAGGTCAGATTGAGGGCAGTAATTTAGCAGTAGACCTCCTCTGTAAATCAAAAGTGGTAACCTGTAAAGGATTTTAAAGCCTTTTAAAAATGTATGTAGTTTGTCAATGCTGCACGTTTGTACACAATTTTAAAGCATGTCGTGTTTGGTATCCATGTACTCGGTGTGTATAAAAAATGTAAAAAGTGTTTTTTTTTCCAAAGAAATTGTGTTTGAAAAATCTCTGTGCAAATACTGTGTGAAAAAAAAATGCAACACCCACCATTTTAACCACTTGGGATCCGCGCTATTGCCAAATGACGGCATTAGCGTGGATCTACTTTTCCGGGACGACGTCTATTGACGTCGTCCCGGGTACGAGCGGCCTGCGCGCGCCCTGAGGGGCGCGCGCGGCGCGCTCTGTGATCGGCGAGTCCGTGAGACTCGCCTGATCACCGATCCGTGCAAGGGGTCGATCCCGACCCCTTATCACGTGATCAGCTGTCAGCCAATGACAGCTGATCATGTGATAGAACGGAGCCGGTAATCGGCTATTATTCCTCCTCGCGCTGGCAGCGCGAGGAGAGAAAAAAAAAGCCGATCACCGGCGGCCGTGATCGGGACATCAGTCCCGATCACGGCCAGCAATACAGCTGACCACCTGCCCCCTGCCAGTGCCCACCTGCCCACCGCAGTGCCATCCTGAATAAAAGTAAGTGCCCCCATCAGTGCCCCCCAGCAGTGCCCATAGTGCCCACAGTGCCACCCACAGTGCCACCCACAGTGCCACCCACAGTGCCATCCAGCAGTGCCACCAAAAGTGCCACCCACAGTGCCCACAATGTGCCTCAAAGGTGCTGCACCCCAGTGCCGCCCATCAGTGCCCAGCAGTGCCGCCCATCAGTGCCCAGCAGTGCCGCCCATCAGTGCCCAGCAGTGCCACCTATCAGAGCCACCTATCAGTGCCCATCAGTCCCATCTATCAGTGGTACCTATCAGTGCCCATCCGTGCCACCCATCCGTGCCACTTATCCGTGCCACCCATCCATGCCATCTTATCTGTGCCCATCTTTGCCCATCAGTGCCGCCTTATCTGTGCCCATCGGTGCCGCCTTATCTGTGCCTATTAGTGCCGCCTTAACTATGCCTATCAGTGCCCACCAGTGCAGCCTATCAGTGCCCACCAATGCAGCCCATCAGTGCCCACCAATGCAGCCCATCAGTGCCCACCAATGCAGCCATCAGTGCCGCCTAATCAGCGCACTTCAATGAAGGAGAAAAATGACCCGTTTGCAAAATTTTATAACAAACTATTAAAACATGATTTTTTTTTTTTTTTTTTGCATCTTTTTTTGTTTGTTTAGCAAAAAATAAAACTCTGAGCTGTAATTAAATACCACCAAAAGAAAGCTCTATTTGTGGGAAAAAAATGATAAAAATTTCATTTGGGTACAGTGTTGTATGCCCGCGCAATTGTCATTCAAAGTGCATCAGCGCTGAAAGCTGAAAATTGGTCTGGGACTGAGGGGGGTTTAAGTGCCCAGTAAGCAAGTGGTTAATCTGTAGGGCCTCTGCTTTAAAAAAATATATATAATGTTTGGGGGTTTAAAGTAATTGTAAAACAAAAAGTGTCAGATAGGGCTTTGTCTTTAAGTGGTTAGAAGAGTGGGTGCTGTATGACATAAGCTTCTAATGTTGTGCATAAAATGCAAGGACACTTCAACCCCCCCCCCCCCCCCCCCCCCATGACCCCTTTTTGGAAAGTAGACACCCCAAGCTATTTGCTGATAGGCATGTTGAGTCCATTGAACTTTTTTTTTTGCACAAAGTTGTCACTAAATTATATATTGCTTAAACATGCCATGAGCATATGTGGAATTAGACCCCAAAATACATTCTGCTGCTTCTCCTGAGAACGGAGATATCACATGTGTGAGACTTTTTGTGAGTCTTTCCGTGTACAGGACCCCAAAAATCAATCACCGCCTTCAGGCTTTCTAAGGGTGTACATTTTTGATTTCACTTTCTTGCTACCTATCACAGTTTTGGAGGCCATGAAATGTCAAGATAGCACAGCCCCCCCCCCCCCCCCAAATTACCCCATTTTGGAAAGTAGACACTTCAAGCTATTTGCTGAGACCATGGAATATTTTATATTTTGCCACAAGTTTCAGGAAAATTGCAATTTATTTTTATTTTTTTTACACAAAATTATCACTAAATGATATATTGTTCAAACATGGCATGGTTATATGTGGAATTACACTCCAAAATACACTCTGTGTGTCTGACTTTTTGGGAGCCTAGCTGTGTACAGGACCCCAAAAACCAAGCACCGCCTTCAGGCTTTTTATTCTATTTTCTATTCTATTTTGCAGCTCTCATTTGTTTCTGAAAATTAAGAAAGAAAATAATTTTTTTTTCTTTTTTCAATTTGAAAAACTTTGCAACAATAAGTGAGATCTGCAAAATACTCAACATGCCTCTCAGCAAATAGCTTGGGGTGTCAATAAGTGAGATCTGCAAAATACTCAACATGCCTCTCAGCAAATAGCTTGGGGTGTCTACTTTCCAAAATGGGGTCATTGGGTGGGGGGTGTTGCGCTATCTGGGCATTTCATGGCCTCTGAAACTGTGATAGTGTGATAGGCAGTTAGAAGTGAACTCATTAATGTACGCTCTTAGAAAGCCTGAATGCAGTGATTGGTTTTCGGGGTCCTTTACGTGGTTAGACTGCCAAAAAGTCCCACACATGTGGTATCCCCATACTCAGGAGAAGCAACAGAATGTATTTTCCACATATAACCATGGCATGTTTGAACAATATATCATTTAGTGACAACTTTGTGTAAAAAAAAAAAAAAAAAATGAATTAATATTCCTGAAACTTGTAGCAAAATATAAAATATTCCATGGACTCAACATGCATCTCCACAAATAGCTTGAAGTGTCTTCTTTCTAAAATGGGGTAATTTGGGGGGGTTTTGTGCTATCTTGACATTTCATGGCCTACGGAACTGTGATAAGTAGTGAGGCGTGAAATCGCCATTTTACGCCCTTAGAATGCCTGAAGGCCTGAAGGCTAGGCTCCCAAAAAGTCTCACACGTGTGGTATCCCCATACTCAGGAGAAGCAGCAGAATGTATTTTGGGGTGTAATTCCACAAATAACCATGGCATGTGTGAACAATATATCATTTAGTGACAACTTTGAATATTTTTTTTTTTTAATTGGCCCTAGTATATGAATGAGAGTTCGGGACCTTGGAATGTAAGCTCCTTGCGGGTATGGACCGATGTGAATGTACAATAGCGCTGCGTAAATACACGGCACTATATAAGTACCTTAAATAAATAATTCTAGCTCAAGACCTCCTCCGTAATGCTAAACTGATGACCTATAGGGGTGTTTGAAGTGTCACCTATAAAAAATATAGGGTACTGAAGTTTGTCGCCATTTCATGGGCACACACAAATTTAAGGTTTGACATGTTGGGCATCTATTTACTCGGTGCAACCTCATCGTTTATATATTACCAAAAATGTGGGTAGTTTATTGTGCTTGTTTGCCATATAGTTCACTATAGTGTGTTTTTTTTTTTACTGAAAGTTTGCATTTCCTAGACCTTTGCGGTAATATCAAGTGACATAAAAAATTGGAACTATCCCTATTTCATTCTTTGGGATGTCTGCTTTCAGAAAATATATAATGTTTGGGGGTTTTGTGTACTCTACAGGCCTAAACTGATTTTTTAAACATGTGTGAAAAAAATAAAATCAAAAAACGGCTCTGGCAGAGAAAGGGTTAAAGAGATATTAAACTGGCAGATTCCTAGAAAACAGAACACTTCTGGGCACAGCATGAAAAAAGGCCTCTGGTTTAGATCACAATAAAAGTTTTGCTCTTTTACTGGAGTGCAACACAATAACTCATAATTACTGTGATACACGGAGTATTTGAATATATATGCATATGCCACTCCTAACTAAACCTTTTATCTGTATTTGATCATTACAAGTTGGATGTTCACAGTGACATTATTAAAATCCAGAATTTTCTTTATGCATATTTTCCATCTTTCATATCCTGCTGATGTGTTGCTTTGATAGCCAGCATCTCAAATATAAAAGGAGAAAGAGAAAGAGCCAGCTTTGTGGACCTAGATCATATAATATTTAGATCTAGATCATAGATATACCAAAAAGGGACTCGAAATAGAAAGTATCATATTTTACCGTCTACAATATTGTAGCATGTATGCTTAAAGTAAACCTGTCACAAACCTTAACATTTAAACTAAGCACGTAATAAATGCATAAACTAACCAAGACAATAACAAAATAAAATTAAATAAAACTTTAGGACACAAAAGAGTGGAAAAATATGGCCACTGCTCTTTATTGTGGTTTAAAACAGAAATATTAACCCTTAAATGACTAAGCCTATTTTTGCCATTTGGTGTTTACAAGTTAAAATTCATATTTTTTGCCAGAAAATTACTTGGAACCCCCAAACATTATATATATTTTTTTAGCAGAGACTCTAGAGAATAAAACGGCGATTGTTGCAATATTTTATGTCACACGGTATTTGCGCAGCTGTGTTTTAAACGCAATTTTTTGGGAAAAGGGACACTTTCATGAATTAAAAAAAAACGAAACAGTAAAATTAGCCCAATTTTTTTGCATAATGTGAAAGATAATGTTACGCCGAGTAAAAAAATACCAAATATGTCACACTTTATAATTGCACGCACTCGTGGAATGACGACAAACTACGGTACCTAAAAATCTCAATAGGCGACGCTTTGAAAAATAATTCCGGTTACCAGGTTAGAGTTACAGAGGAGGTCTGGTGCTAGAATTATTGCTCTCGCTCTGACGATCATGGCAATATCTCACATGTGTGATTTGAACACCGTTTACATATGCGGGCGCGACTTCCGTATGCGTTTTCTTTGCTTTGCGAGCTTGCGGGGACGGCGGGTACTTTAAAACATTTTTGTTTGTTTATTTATTTTAAAATTAATAAATTGTTTTGTTTTGTTTTGATCACTTTTATTGCTGTCACAAGGAATGTAAACATCCCTTGTGACAGTAATAGGTGGTGACAGGTACTCTTTATGGAGGAATCGGGCGACTAAAAGACCCCCGATCCCTTCTTTACACTTCAAAGTATTCAGATCGCTGGCAGAAAGGAGAGCATGTGACTGACAGTTACCACTTTCTGTTCAGTGAAGACTGATAATGTGATCACTCGATTCTCAGTCTTATGCCACATACACACGTAGCAGACTATTTGGCGGACTTAGTCTGGCGGACTTTCCGCCGGACTTTCCGAATGAGCTACTTGCCCACACATGGTACTTTTGCAGCAGACTAATGCGGCGTACTATGTCCACCAGACTATCCGCCGTACTTTTGAAATGAACGGACTCGCCCACACACGTGGAGGAAAGTCCGCTCATACCTGTCTCCAGGTAGCCGGGGCCAGCGAAGGAGGCGTTGCTGGCCCCGTCACCTAGTATGGACTTAAAGGGGAATCCCTATGCCGAAAAATCAGCGTGGGGGTCGCCCTAGGTCCATATCAGACCCTTATCCGAGCACGCTACCCGGCTGGCCAGGAAAGGGGGTGTTGACGAGCGAGCGCCCCCCCGAGCCGTACCAGGCTGCGTGCCCTCAACATGGGGGAGCCTTGGGGAAGGGGGGGCCGAGCGGCCCCCCACCCCAAAGCACCTTGTCTCCATGTTGATGAGGACAAGGGCCTCTTCCCAACAACCCTGGCCATTGGTTGTCGGGGTCTGCGGGCGGGGGGCTTATCGGAATCCGTGAGCCCCCTTTAATAAGGGGGCCCCCGGATCCCGGCCCCCCACCCTATGTGAATGAGTATGGGGTACAATGTACTCCTACCCATTCACCTGTAAAAAAAAAGTAAAAAAAACTACAACACACAAGGGTTAAAATAGTTTATTGCACAGCTCCGGGGGTCTTCTTCCATCTTCGGGGGTCTTCTCGCCGGACTCCTCCGCTATCTTCTGCTATAAAAAATAACTAAGTAACCAGCATTACCCGTGACACTAATATGGTGATCATTAGCAGAAGATAGCGGAGGAGTCCAGCGAGAAGACCCTCGAAGATGGAAGAATACCCCCGGAGCTGTGCAATAAACTATTTTAACCCTTGTGTGTTGTAATTTTTTTTACTTTTTTTTAAAGGTGAATGGGTAGGGGTACATTATACCCCATACTCACTCACATAGGGTGGGGGGCCGGGATCCGGGGGCCCCCTTATTAAAGGGGGCTCACGGATTCCGATAAGCCCCCCGCCTGCAGACCCCGACAACCAACGGCCAGGGTTGTTGGGAAGAGGCCCTTGTCCTCATCAACATGGGGACAAGGTGCTTTGGGGTGGGGGGGCCATGTGGCCCCCCTTCCCCAAGGCACCCCCCATGTTGAGGGCACGTGGCCTGGTACGGCTCAGGAGGGGGGGGCGCTCGCTCATCCCCACCCCCTTTCCTGGCTGGCCGGGTAGCATGCTCGGATAAGGGTCTGATATGGA
This sequence comes from Lithobates pipiens, assembly GCF_037356315.1. Taxonomy (NCBI): domain Eukaryota; kingdom Metazoa; phylum Chordata; class Amphibia; order Anura; family Ranidae; genus Lithobates; species Lithobates pipiens. Next base: position 407,204,652 of record NW_027507718.1, read on the forward strand.
CCTAGGGGGGACCCCCACACTGATTTTTCAGCATAGGGATTCCCCTTTAAGTCCATACCAGGCGAAGGAGGCGTTGCTGGCCCCGGCTACCTGGAGACGCGCTCAAAATGAGCGGACTTTTCTCCGGGCGGGAAAAGTCCATTCATTTCAAAAGTATGGTGGACTGGCACACACACGACTGTACTGTGCGCAGAAATGCGAGTCCGGCGGACAGATTGGAGTGCAAAAATACTTTCTTAGTCCGCCGGACTTTTGGGTAAAAAAAGTCCACCGGAGCCTGCTTTTCCACCGGATTGTTTGATCGTGTGTATGAGGCATTAGAACTGGTGGACAGCTGCAGGTTTGAATGAATGCTGCAGCCATATAGGTGAGTATATATACATATATATATATATATATATATATATATATATATATATATATATATATATATATGTTTGTTTGTTTGTTTTTTATTTCCTGCACTTCTCGTTTAATAATAAAACTTTATTATAACAGACAACGTTAACGTAACGTTAAGAGACCAAACAAACCAAAACCACTTTCAAGATCAACACACCTGTAGGATTCAAGCAACAATCAACTATACAGTGTCTTGAAAAAGTATTCATACCCCTTGAAATTTACCGCATTTTGTCATGTTACAACCAAAAATGTAAATGTATTTTATTGGGATTTTATATGATAGACCAACACAAAGTGGCACATACTTGTAAAGTGGAAGGAAAATGATAAATGTTTTTCACAATTATTTAAAAATAAATATCCGAAAAGTGGGGCATGTATTTGTATTCAGCTCCCTTTACTCTGATACCCCCTAACTAAAATCTAGTGGGACCAATTGCCTTCAGAATTTAGTAATTAGTAAATAGAGTCCACCAGTGTGTAATTTAATCTCAGTATAAATACAGCTGTTCTGTGAAGCTCTCAGAGGTTTGTTAGAGAACCTTAGAGAACAAACAGCATCATGAAGGCCAAGGAACACACCAGACAGGTCAGAGATAAAGCCGTGGAGAAGTTTAAAGCATGGCTAGGTTATAACAAAAATATCCCAATCTTTGAACATCTCAGGGAGCACTGTTCAATCCATCATCTAAAAATAGAAAGAGTATGGTACAATTGCAAAACTAATAAGACACGGCCATCCACCTAAACGGACAGGCTGGGCAAGGAGAGCATTAATCAGAGAAGCAGCCAAGAGGCCCATGGTAACTCCAGAGGAGCTGCAGAGATCCACAGCTCAGGTGGGAGAATCATTAGTTGTGCGCTCCTCAAATCTGGCCTTTATGGAAGAGTGGCATGAAGAAAGCCATTGTTGAAAGAAAGCCATAACAAGTCCCATTTGCAATAAAGTCAAAGCTGTGACAAAGGGAAAAGGGGGGGGGGGGGGGGTTGGCTGAATTGCTCTGGTTTGACATAATGTACATCATATGTAGGCAGTGCCATTTATAGCCTTCACTGGAAGTGCATGCGATCAGGTGACAACACAGGAGAGCAGTTGGGATACAGGGACAGGGAGTTGTCATCTCTTAACAGTAAGTGAATGAACAAGAACCTTCTTGGCAAGATCACCAGTTATTATTTTCATGAAATCTGCAGATTTAAAAAGCTGCCTTTTAATTTTGATCTGCATTTGGACAACATATCCTGTAAATTTTTACATATATTTGGGCTTTCCATATGCCCTAGGCTCCAACTCCACTTTGCACAAAAAAAAGAAACTGTATGAACTATTAAGCTTTTACTCTTACCTACAGGATAGCACTCATGATGCACAGGATAGCACTCATGATGCCATTGGATGAGAAATTGTAACTTAGGTCAATCAAGGTTATAAAAAACAAATGGAGAATGTGTTGTATATTACAGCAACCAATCAACTACTTTGAGGTTTTAGTACTGCCTCTTTTTTTTTAAATCTCAGAACATCATTGAAAAATAAAGGCTCTCCTCACCTGAGTTATCTTGATTTCTCTTCTTATCATATCTGCTTTAGGCCTTATTCACACCATGGTGCAGAGATGTTCATTTTTCTGCACACGTTCTGCAAGGGTGCAAAAAAACAAACAATTGTTCTCTATGTGCCCTGTTCACACCACAATACTGGTATCACGTGCAGTACAGAAAAAAAGGTTACCACCAGAAAACCAGAGCACTCACAAAGGTGGGAAACAATACTCCCAATAAAGTCAAAACTGTGACAAAGGGAAGGGGGAGGGGGTTTGGTTGAATTGCTCTGGTTTGGCTTCCTGATAGTGGCAACGATGGACCATAATGTACATCATATGTTGGCAGTGCCATTTATAGCCTTCACTGGAAGTGCATGCGATCAGGTGACAACACAGGAGAGCAGTTGGTATACAGGGACAGGGAGTTGTCATCTCTCAACAGTAAGTGAATGAACAAAAACCTTCTTGGCAAGATCACCAGTTTTTCTATGTAAGTAATCAGGGTAGGTTCATCGTTCACCATTTGTCAAGATCAGTTACCAGTAGATTCATTATATTATATTATATTTTTCATAGATGTCCCCCAACATCTGCCCCTGATGAGTGTTCCTTACACAAAACGTGTCAGGCATCTGGGATATAGATCTATATAGATATAGACCCCTGAAGGGTCTGGTATGGATATTTAGGGGGAACCCCACGTCAATTTTTTTTTTATTTGATGCAGGGGTCCCCTTAATATCCATACCAGACCTGAAGGGCCTGCTAATTGAATTTGGGGGAACCCCACGCTTTTTTTTTTATTTATTTATTTTATCAATGACTTTCAATGAGTGTTCTCTGTATTACGGAGCCGACAATTCATAATAGCTGCGAGTGATTTTAAAGGACTTTTTTTCCTGCATAAATGACACTTTGTGCAGGGACAGTTCTAAGCACGGGAAACATGCGCCCCTTCACAGGCATACTATAGACACCCCCCAGCTACGAAATTTAAAGGAATATTACACTTTTATTGTTTCACTTTAATCATTATTAAAATCACTGCTCCAGAAAAAACGTTAGTTTTTAAAACTTTTTTTTGCATTGATACATGTCCCCTGGGGCAGGACCCAGGTCCCCAAACACTTTTTAGAACAGTAACTTGCAGAATCTTTTCTCTCTGTCAAATCTTTTTTCTCTTTAATCTTGGACTAATAGAGGTAAGGTTAGGCACATTCGACCACAGGTTCTATAGACACAGATTGTTATTGTCAGAGTCTCCTATTCTATATCGAACTGTTGTAACAAGGAAAACGAAAATAAAGCATTTATTTATGTCGGATCTTTTGTTTTTCGGATTCTGTGCTTTCGTTATCGTTTGTCAAAACAAAAAGGAAAATACCTGAAATTCGGAGGAAAATGCATTTGGACGAAAACGAATGCACATGTCTACTAAGTGGCACTGGGTTTGCTATACTCTGATGTATTCCTGATGTTTGTACTGTACACACACATACTTATGTGCTTGTGAACGTTGAATGATGTTCACTATAGTGTCTTTCTCTATGTGGTCTGTGACATTGACATGTTACTTTGATCTATTAAACATATATTTTGACTTAGTTACTTTCACGCTGTCCATGGCCTCATTTAAAGTCCCAAATCCCCTAATAAATTTTCTGCATTCAGGGATGGAGGCATGTGTATTGCATGCCTCATTTAAAATCCCAAAAATGTCCCTTTCTTTTTCAGTTATTCTGCAAGGGCACAGAATCACACGTTCTGCAAACTCTGGTCCCCAGATGACGTCTTTATGACGAAACGCATAGGGCGTGGTCATAGGACGTACTCTCTCTCTCCGTCAGATCTGTGGAAATCGGTGGTAGCCGCAACAGTATTGCTTTTAAAAACATTGGCGAATCTGAGTAATTTTCTTAAACTTAATAAACTGTAGTCTTTAACCACTTAAGGACCGCCGCATGTAAATGTACGTCGGCACAATGGCACTGACAGGCACAAGCAAGTACCGGTACGTGCTTGCCTTCCAGCGGGTGGGGGGTTCGATCGGACCCCCTCCCGCTGGCTACGGCGGTCCATTTCACTTCAGGAGCGATCCGGGATGAGGGGATGGCCGTTGGTTTCTGGCCATCCCCTCTCGATCGCTCCTGGCGAATGAGAAGCTTCCCCCGCCTGTGTAGTGTAAACACAGGCAGGGAGGAAGTGATGTCACTCTCCTCGGGGCGGTCTTTTTGACCGGACTGCGAGGAGAGCAGAGATAGTAAGTGCACCAACACTACACTGACATGTAGGTACACATAGGCACACAAATCACCCCCCGATCACCCCCCCCCGATCACCCCCCCCCCGATTGCCCCCCCTCCCAGTCACAGTGTCACTGATTGCAGTGATCATTTATTTACTGATCACTGCATTTAGTGTCAGTTGTGACAGTAAAAAGTGTCAGGGCAGTTAGTGTTAGGTCCAGGGTAGCCCCCTACCCCCCTAATAAAGGTTTAACCCCCTGATTGCCCCTAGAGTTAACCCTTTCACCCCCTTTTGCCAGTGTCACTAAGCAATCGTTTTTCTGATCGCTGCATTAGTGTCACTGGTGCCGCTAGGTAGCTAGTTATTTTTTATGTTCACCGCCAGGTTTTTATAGCATTAGGTACCCCTATATACTACCTAATAAAGATTTTAACCCCCTGATTGCCCCTAGAGTTAACCCTTTCACCAGCGATTACCATATAAGTGTCACTGGTGACACTGGTTAGCCAGTTAGTTATTTAGGTCCCCCGTTTATATAGAGTCAGGAACCCCCATATACTACCTAATAAAGATTTTAACCCCCTGATTGCCCCTAGTTAACCCTTTCACCAGTGATCACCGTATAAGTGTTACGGGTGACTCTGGTTAATTAGTTTGCTTTTTATAGCATCAGGGCACCCACCATTTATTACCCAATAAAGGTTTAACCCCCTAATCACCCGGCGGGTGATATCAATTAGCTTTTAGGGTCAGGGTCTGCGTCGCCCCAGGCAGCGTTAGGTTAGTGCCAGTACCGCTAACACCCACGCGCAAAGCATAAACCTCCCGTAGTGGTATAGAATCTGAACAGATCAATATCTGACTGATCAGATCTATACTAGTGTCCCCAGCAGTCTAGGGTTCCAAAAAAACGCATTGTTAGCGGGATCAGCCCAGATACCTGCTGGCACCTGCGTTTTGCCCCTCCGCCCAGCCCACCCAAGTGCAGTATCGATCGATCACTGTCACTTACAAAACACTAAACACATAACTGCAGCGTTCGCAGAGTCAGGCCTGATGCCTGCGATCGCTAACAGTTTTTTTTGGTAGCGTTTTATATTTAAATCCGGAAGGCAGTGCTTGGTTTTCGGGGTCCCGTACGTGGCTAGGCTCCCAAAAAGTCCCCCGCATGTGGTATCCCCGTACTAGGGAAAAGCAGCAGAATTTATTTTGGGGTGTAATTTCACTTATGCCCATAGCATGTGTGAGCAATATATCATTTAGTGACAACTTTGTGCAAAAAAAAATAAAAAATTGTAATATTCCTGCAACTTGTGGCAAAATATAAAATATTTCATGGACTCAACATGCCTCTCAGTAAATAGCTTGGGGTGTCTATTTTCCAAAATGGGGTCATTTGGGGGGGGTTTGTGCTATTTTGGCATTTTATGGCCTTCGAAACTGTGATAGGTAGTGAGGAGTGAAATCAAAAATTTGCACCCATAGAAATCCTGAAGGCAGTGATTGGTTTTCGGGGTGCCGTACGTGGCTAGACTCCCAAAAAGTCCCACATATGTGGTATTCCCGTATTCAGGAGAAACAGCAGAATATATTTTGGGGTGCAATTCCACATATAACTATGGCATGTGTGAGCAATATATCATTTAGTGACAACTTTTTGTAAACTTTTTTTTTTTTTTGTGTCATTATTCAATCAATTGGGACAAAAAATTTCCTTGGGGTGTCTACTTTCCAAAATGGGGTCATTTGGGAGGGGGGGGTTTGTATTGCCCTGCCATTTTAGCACCTCAAGAAATGAGATAGGCAGTCATAAATTAAAAGCTGTGTAAATTCCAGAAAATGTACTCTAGTTTGTAGACGCTATAACTTTTGCGCAAACCAATAAATATACGCTGACATTTTTTTTACTAAAGACAAGTGGCTGAACAAATTTTGCCCTAAATGTATGACTAAAATTGAGTTTATTCGATTTTTCTTATAACAAAAAGTAGAAAATATCTTTTTTTCTCGAAATTTTCGGTCTTCTTCCATTTATATCGCAAAAAATAAAAATCGCAGAGGCAATCAAATACCATCAAAAGAAAGCTCTATTTGTGGGAAGAAAAGGACACAAATTTTGTTTGGGTACAACATTGCATGACCGCGCAGTTACCAGTTAAAGCAGTGCAGTGCGAAATTGTAAAAAGACCTCTGGTCCTTAGGCTGACATTTGGTCCGGGGCTCTCTCTTTTATACTCAGTTGTGACATGATGCTACTTGTATTATTTCAAAACATTGTTTGTATCTCAAGTCAAAATTTATTTAAAAATGTGGCTTGTCTTGCAAAAAGCTCTCAAACCAAGTTACTCTCAAACCAAGCTATCAACACTGGCACATACTTACTAGATCCCCAGTGCTGGGAGGGATTGTGGGAGAAAGACCGTTACAGCTCTCCAGACTAAAAACTTAAGGGGCAATCTTGCCCACTCTGAGTACCGTAGAACACCTTGGTAGCGATTGGCTAACTGACTTGCCACCTTTGCCTGTGGGGGGTGCATGATTTGCAAACATGTGGAAAAAAAAAGGACTCCTTTCTGAATTCAGATGGAGAAAAAAAGTTTAAGATTCATCACTTTATTAATTTCTCTACTAAACACATTATTTATATGCTTACTTGCCCGTGTGGCAAAACATAAGTGGGTAAAACTAAAAGACAACTTAAGATTCAAATTAGTGAACACATCAAAAGTATAAATAAAAAAGATGATCAACGACCCTTTTCCCTGCACTTTATTCAACATCATGGAGGGGATCCTAGAGGGTTAAAAGTTAAAGGTATCTACAGCCTGAATTTACCCACTAGGCGGGGTGATTTTGATAGGTTTTTAGTTCAAAAAGAAAAGACGTGGATATATTGTTTAGATACTTTAAATCCAAAAGGGTTAAATACTGAGTGTAACCTATCCTAGAATAATAATGAGTGATCTAGTGTTTATCATTTCAGGATTTTTCCTGTTATCTATATCTCAGGAAACTGGGTGTTTTTTAGTTGATTCTCCCCAAAAAGAACATGTGTTTGGATTCTGATACATTTAAATAATAAGCTACAGTGTAGAAAACCACGCAATTTGAACTGTGAATTTCTTAGGACATTCAGGCTGTGATGACCTTTCCCTGTTCTGCTGTGATTTATTTCACCTTCTCTTATTGTATTTCTTTCCCCCCTTTTTTGTTTTGTTTCTGTATTTTTGTATTTTCCTAGATAAATTTTGCTAGATATTTAGATGGGATACTTTGTTTTTCTTTTTACTATGCAGCACTCAAGATTTTTGATGAAAGTCTGTTGAGGCTGTGTTGTTCAGGAGTGATTGTGGTGCTAATTGATTGATTCCACAGGTGTGTGGAGTGCTTATAAGACACCTCTTCCCCAAAAAACCTCCAGCCTCGCTCTGAAGAAACTAGTTTGACTAGTGAAACTTGTCAGCATTACATTATCATCACAGAGGATGTGATGCTTTGATCCAGACTATGGCCACTTGACTTGCCTTATATGCTTCAACTACCAAGCAGGGACTGACATGTTGTGGAGACAGATCCTGGAATTAACCGGTGGATCTATGGGTGCTATCATGGACTGGTGAGATTTATTGGACTATCTACCTGCATCTGCTTAAACCCAAAACCACCCCATCTCCCTGTGACACATTACTTGTATCCGTGGAAATCCACTGCCTGTCTGTTTTGCTATGTACCAGCTCGACTTTCAATCTATTTTGCACTGAGTTTGCGTCCTTCAATGTGATCTTCATTGAAATCTGGCCGAAGATCTAACCCAGTATCTTTTACGTGCTTCAGTATAGAGCTATGTCCTTTTTCACACACACTTTGACCCAAGATGCTGAATAAGGTCATCTCCGACTCATGGATTGTGTTATCACTATACTGGCAGGTTCACTGTCCTAGTGCCAAACTGAACCTGGCACTGGCTGTTAATTTTTCATCTACCAGCGATATTTCCTTTATTGGATACCTAATATGTGATAGTATGTATGTGAGCAAGAAGGCTTACGCGGGGTGGTTGTAAGTCTGTTACTGACAACATTGTCAATTTTTACTATGAAATAGTGAAGGTATTTGTGGTTTTATGTATGTTTATGTAATAAAGCAATTTGTACTTTTTCTCAAACCCACTTACTCCTCATTGATAAATCTCTGGAGGAGTTTTTCCTCCTATGATATGCTGCTTATAGTTTAGAGGAGTCAATAGTTCTTAATTGAATGTCGACGGGTGTTCCAGCTGTGGGTTTAACTGGAAGTAATTTCCCCCCACACATTTATACGGTGGTGGAGCTCATTAAGCCTCCCTTCTTTTTGTTTACTCTCAAACCAAGGTTTTACTGTACTTTAATTCTTTCCATAGGAAATATGCAGATCTAGAGTTATAACTTCACTTGCTGCATTGTTTTTCTAGTAAATTAATTCAAAGACAGCCAGGTAACTAGAATTGTCAGGAGGTCATCAATTGCGGCTTTTGCTCAGTAAATGTTTTCTATAAAGTGAGAATAAAAGCAAAACTTTTTTTGTTTTGAGTAGAGTTAGGAAGAGTGATGCCCCATATACACGGTCGGAAATTCAGACGGAAAAAGTCCGATCAGATTATGTTGTCGGAAAATCCAATCGTGTGTAGGCTCTATCTGACTTTTTCTGTCGGAATTTCCAACAGAAAAAGTTTGAGAGCTGGATCTAAAAAATCCAATCAGACTTTTTCCAATCGTGTGCAGAGAATTTCGACAAAGTGCCATGCATTCTCTGAATAAATTACGAGACGAAAGCTATTGGCTAATGCCCTCTTTATAGTCCCGTTGTACATCACCTTGTTCTGAACGATCAGATTTTCCAACAACTTTGTGCGACCGTGTGTATGCAACACAAGTTTTGGCCAATCCAACGGATTTTGTGGTCAGAATGTCCGACCGTGTGTACAGGCCATTAGGCCCCAAACACAGGGGGCGAATATTGGCTGAAATCAGTCAGTACAGTAGAAACCGGCCTGCATTTCGGCCCATGTGTCCAGCTCCTTGTCCGACAAGACCTGCTTCTGTCGAACAAGCATGGTGGAAATCCAGCAGCCAATTGGCAGCTGATCAACTCTTGCAGCCAGTGGTGGTCCCCCTGCCAGAACACAATAGCGCATCGTATAGTTAATACAACAACCGCCTCCGTTTTTTTTTGTTCAGCCTACTGTGTTGAGTGAAAAAAAAACTTAACGTGTGTACAGGGCATTAGGCCTTTCTGGAAATGTATTCTCCCTCTGTCCTGTTGATTGTTGACACTGGAACAACAGACAGATAGGGGAAATCTTTCAATATGATACCCGCTCTGGCAATAGCTACAAAGGCAGGATTTTTCTTCTCTTCACTTTACTTTTTGTTGTTTCTTTGGAACTCAGTTTCTGCTGCTTCACCATTCTATCCAAAACTTTGACTGACGTTAAATATATCTAAAGCAAATGTTCTTTTTTTTTTTGCTTTGGATAGGATGGCGAGGTTTAAAAACTGCTGCCATGTTTTTCTGTGTCCCCACTGGGTAGATTCATGTCTTTTATTTGCCCTGGTGACCACTTTCACTGTGACTGAAAGTGAGGGAAATCGAAAAATTTTGAGTTGGTGCTTGGATTGGAATAGAGGAGACACTTGTTCCTGTGATAGCTGTCTAAGCCCTTGTACACACGGTCGGACATTCCGACGGAAAATGTCCGATCGGACTGTGTTGTTGGGGTTCATCTGACTTTTTCCGTCGGAATGTCCGACCAACAAAGTTTGAGAGCTGGATATAAAAAATTTCCGACAACATGATCCGATCGGACTTTGTCCGATCGTTTGTAGGGAATTCCGATCAGACAAAGTGCCACGCATGCTCAGATCAAATTCCTAGACCAAAGCTATTGGCTACTAGCCTGAACGTAGTCCCGTCATAACTAAATAACATCATCAGGTTACGAACAACCGGAAATTCCAACAACTTTGTCCGACCGTGTATATGCAACACCAGTTTCGGACAAAATCTGTCAGACAAAATCCGTCGGAATGTCCGACCGTGTTTACAAGGGCTTAGAGGGAATTTATCTCAATTTGGAAAGATATTAGGCTTGTGCAATCTGTTTCGTAACGAATCGAAATTCGGCCGAATTTTGCATCTTTCGGACATTCGGATGCATCCGAATAAAAAAATAACAAATTACAACGAATACGAAAGAAATATAACGAATGAATTCGACATGATTCAAAATTATTTCAACCGCATTCGAAATTATTTCAACATGATTCGACATTATTTCAACTGCATTCGAAATGGTTTCAACTGCATTCGACATTATTTCAACCGCATTCGAAAATATTTTGTGACCCGACTTTAGGGCCATGTATCTCGGGGTCACTTGGTGCTAGACACTTCAATTTAGGATTTGGATATGTTGTAGTGCTAGTATTATTGTGTTTGCATACCAAATTTGGGGTTTCTAGCTATAAGTGACCCCGAGATATGTGGCTCCAAAATCGGGTCGCAAAATGTTATTAGTTATTAGAGCAGAGAATGACATTTTGCGACCTGATTTTGGGGCCACATATCTCGGGGTCACTTATGCAAACACAATAGTACTAGCACTACAACATATCCAAATTTGGAGTTTCTAGCACCAAGTGACCCCGAGATACATGGCCCTAAAGTCGGGTCACTAAATATTTTCGAATGTGGTTGAAATAATGTCGAATCCAAGCGGACCATTGCCTAAGCCTGGAAGTCCCAACGGGTAGACTTTCAAGGTGTTAAAACCCGCATGACTGCAATGTTACTTCAGGAACGTATGTCCAGTATTGTTCATGATTCTCATGCAAAATTTCTAAAAATCTGGGAGCCGTGGATCTCCTATGAGTTCCCCGCACTCCAAGCAGCATGCCTAGGCTTGGTCTAGCTCCCCTTGGCGAGGCACCCACGCCCGAACTTTCCCCCTCCTTCCTTCCCTCTCTTTTCTCTCTATCTTTTCTTCTTTTGTTCCCTGTCTCTCTTCACTCTTCTTTGTAATCTCTCCCATTGCTAGCGAATTTTGCTGCCCCCCGTAGGAGGGGGTAGTGGAAGAAGGGCCTGCCCTCCGGAAACAACGAGGGAACGAGTTGCCTGGTTCTGGAACCAGCCTCGATACCATCCCCTACTCATATTCCCCCCTTTCCTCTGTTTATTACAAGTATAATGTGATGGCTGGCCCTTTGGTTTCATGTTCATGTTTTGTAGCCCCTGCGAGGGCGCACAAGGAGCTGATTGTAGACTCTTGTTTATTCCTGTTTATTCAACTTTCCAATAAACATATTGAAACAGAAATAATGTCGAATCATGTTGAAATCATTTAGAATCCGGTAGAAATATTTTCGAATTTCGTTGAAATATTTTCGAATGTGGCCGATTTTTCGAATTCGGTAGAAAACTGAACGAAATCCGAAAACGAATTTAAGGAAGTTAACGAATATAACTAAACGAAATTAATGAATTAACGAATTAAAACGAAACGAAACTAAACACATTTTTTCCTTTTGCACATGTCTAAAAGATATACTCTCGCTTCCTGTTGTCCTCTTTTTTAGCCGGAGGTCTGGTTTCTTTTAATAGTGGTTTCTGCGGCGGATTCGCCACGAGATCTCTTTTATCAGCGGCGGGAGAGTCCCCACCCTCCTCCATTTACCGGAGCCGTCGGCAGCAGCAAAAACGATCGGATGCTGTTCCATGCTGGGCATGGAGATGAGTGAGGGGAAGATGGCCGCCGCCTGTCTCCATACCATTGCAGGGCAGAAGCAACGTTAAAATGTCCCTTCTGCCAATAACTCTTAAAGGGGCATTTTTTTTCTATTTTTAAATGACAATTTTTTTTTTTTTTATTGTATTTAATGTAAATAGGAGATCTGAGGTCTTTTTGACCCCAGACCTCAATTTAAGAGGTCATGTCATGCTTTTTTTCTATTACAAGGGATGTTTACATTCTCTGTAATAGAAATAAAAGTGAATTATTTCTTTAAAAAAATAAAAAGGTAAAATAAAAAATAAAAAAAGTTTTTAAACCTGCCCTGTCCCACCGTGCTCGCGTGCAGAAGTGAACGCATACGTGAGTAGCGCCCACATATGAAAACGGTGTTCAAACTACACATGTGAGGCATTGCTGCGATCGGTAGAGTGAGAGCAATAATTCTAGCCCTAGACCTCCTCTGTAACTCAAAACAGGCAACCTATAGAATTTTTTAAACGTCGTCTATGGAGATTTTTAAGGGAAAAGTTTGTCACCATTCCACAAACAGGCGCAATTTTGAAACGTGGCATGTTGAGTATCAATTTACTCGGTGTAATATTATCTTTCACAATATAAAAAAAAATGGGCTAACTTTACTGTTGTCTTATTTTTTAATTCAAAAAAGTGTATTTTTTCCAAATAAAGTGCGCTAGTGAGACCGCTGTGCAAATACAGTGTGACAGAAAGTATTGCAACGACTGCCATTTTATTCTCTAGGGCAGCGATATGCAATTAGCGGACCTCCAGCTGCTGCAAAACTACAAGTCTCATCATGCCTCTGTCTCTGGGTGTCATGCTAGTGGCTGTCATAGTCGTGCTATGCCTCATGGGACTTGTAGTTCTGTAAACAGCTGGAGGTCCGCTAATTGCATATCCCTGCTCTAGGGTGTTAAGAAAAAAAATGTATGTTTGGGGGTTCTAACTATTTTTCTAGCAAAAAAAAAATTTCAAAAAGAGGCTCGGCCCTTAAGTGGTTTACCAGTTGTGGCTTCAAGTATTCTATAATTAAAAAAAAAAAAACTGTGATTTTCTAAAAGCACTTTTTTTTTTACAATCCAGGCTTTGCAATTACTACTTACAAAAAAAGGCCACTTGTAAAAAAAAAAAATTCTGTGAATTAAAATAATGTGATTTTTATTTGATAACTGGCACAATGGAAAAACAACATACTAATGCTTTTATATTCATTTTGGAACCAACTCATGTCCTTGTATATCTTGGGAGATGTCGTTTAACAGCAGTTGTTCACAAAAGCTATAAAGATTAACTAGCAAATACTTTTAAATTAGCTGTACTGGTTTATGGACTTTCAAAATGTCCTTTTTAATGGCCACCAAACTCTCATTTCCTGTGACAGGCAGAAGTAAAACCTCTGTATATATGTCTTCCAGAGCAGGCAGAGTGCAGGATACAATACGGTTCCTAGAAGATGTCTGACCTTACTCCAATCCTAGAATACACTTTCATTCTTATTTTTTAGACTTACTTCTGTGTCACATGTGTCTAATATGCATTGTCTGTCTGTATGTTTAATCCTTGCAATAATTAGAAGGTTTAATATCCGATTGTCTGCACTGTGTACATTATAAAAAGTGTATCCTTGATCTGTAACAGACCTTCCACTTCCTTCCTGGATGTGCACAAGATTCTGGCAAAGTGAGCACAGTGTGGGAAATATAAGTTATGCTAAGGAATTTCTTTCATGATGTGATTATATGACATATTTACGATCATGATGATATGATAACAAAATCAAATAAAACTGTTATCTAAACAGCAGAGTACCTGTTGCTAGATTTTTTAAAGTCTATAAAGCCCCACTCAGAGCTACGGTTCAACTGCATGGGTTAAATATTGGGGTTGAATACTTTCAAATACTTATCAAATTCCTCATTTCTCTGCAAGCAGTCCCACACCTCCCAACATTTTGAGATGGGACACCTACTAACAAATGTATGTAGGCATGGGGCATGTCCCCTGCCACGCCCCCTTAACGGAGAATTAACCATTAAAAAAAAGTTAATTAAATCCACAAGGACTTTTTTTTTACCTCTACTGTTCCTTTATATTGGCTTTTTGAAATGTACAAATGTAGCAATTTAGAAGTTGGATGAAAGGTTTAGCATTGGGAAACACTTTTTGAAAGATAAAAAGTGCATTTTATATATAACTACCATGTTTCCCCGAAAATAAGACCTAGCGTGATTGTCGGTGATGGCTGCAATATAAGCCCTACCCCCCCAAATAAGCCCTACCCTGGAAATAAGACCTACAAGGACTTTAACTAGGGATTATTTGGGGGATAGGGCTTATATTGCAGCTATCACCGACAATCACACTAGGTCTTATTTTCGGGTAAACAGGGTATATAGGTCAGACCAAAACGAGGGACAGAGGGATATTGCTCCAAATCAGGGACAGTTGGGAGCTATGCAGTCTCATAGTTTCATAGTTAGTAAGGTTGAATAAAGACACCAGTCCCTATCCCTGTACATTGCACACTTACATCGGTCCTTACCCTCAAGAAGCTCACAATCCAAGGTCCCCATTCATATACTAGGGCCAATTTTGGACAGAAGCCAATTAACCAACCTGCTTGTCTTTGGATTGTGGGAGGAAACCAGAGTACCTGGAGGAACCCCATGCAGGCACAGGGAGAACATGCAAACTCCAGTCGGGTAGTATTGTGGTTGGGATTCGAAACAGCGACCCTTCTTACTGGTAGGTGAGAGTGCTACCCACTACACCACTGTGCCGCCCTTCTAAGTCAGTTCACTTTGCTAACTAGAAGCCCTGCATGCAAAGACAGCAAGGATCTGCCAACATCCCAGGAGAGCTGGACATCAGAGAGAGTACCATCTGTTGGGAGAGCGAAGAATAAGGTACAGTGGTGTGAAAAAGTGTTTGCCCCCTTCCTCATTTCCTGTTCCTTTGCATGTTTGTCACACTTAAGTGTTTCGGAACATCAAACCAATTTAAACAATAGTCAAGGACAACGCAAGTAAACACAAAATGCAATTTGTAAATGAAGGTGTTTATTATTAAAGGTGAAAAAAAATCCAAACCATCATGGCCCTGTGTGAAAAAGTGATTGCCCCCTAAACCTAATAACTGGTTGGGCCACCCTTAGCAGCAACAACTGCAACCAAGCGTTTGCGATAATGTACAATGAGGCTTTTACAGCGTCCTGGAGGAATTTTGGCCCACTCATGTTTGCAGAATTGTCCTAATTCAGTTACATTAGAGGGTTTTCGAGCATGAACGGCCTTTTTAAGGTCATACCACAACATCTCAATAGGATTCAGGTCAGGACTTTGGCTAGGCCACTCCAAAGTCTTCATTTTGTTTTTCTTCAGCCATTCGGTGGTGGACTTGCTGGTGTGTTTAGGATCATTGTCCTG
This sequence comes from Lithobates pipiens, assembly GCF_037356315.1. Classification (NCBI taxonomy): domain Eukaryota; kingdom Metazoa; phylum Chordata; class Amphibia; order Anura; family Ranidae; genus Lithobates; species Lithobates pipiens. The sequence continues at coordinate 407,220,059 of NW_027507718.1, forward strand.
CTGCAGAACCCAAGTTCGTTTCAGCTTGAGTACACGAACAGATGGTCGGACATTCTCCTTCAGGATCTCTTGGTAGACAGCAGAATTCATAGTTCCTTTTATCACGGCAAGTCTTCCAGGTCCTGAAGCAGAAAAACAGCCCCAGACCATCACACTACCACCACCATATTTTACTGTTGGTATAATGTTCTTTTTATGAAATGCAGTGTTCCTTCTACGCCAGATATACTTGGACACATACCTTCCAAAGAGTTCCACTTTTGTCTCATCGGTCCACAGAATGTTGTCCCAAAAGTCTTGGGGATCATCAAGATGTGTTGTGGAGAAATTGAGACGAGCTTTGATGTTCTTTTTGCTCAGCAGTGGTTTTCTCCTTGGAACTCTGCCATGCAGGCCATTTTCGCCCAGTCTTTTCCTGATGGTGGAGGCATGAACGCTGACCTTAACTGAGGCAAGTGAGGCCTGCAGTTCCTTGGACGTTGTTGTGGGGTCTTTTGTGACCTCTTGGATGAGTCGTCGCTGCGCTCTTGGGGTAATTTCGGGCGGCCGGCCACTCCTGGGAAGGTTCACCACTGTTCCATGTCTTCGCCATTTGTGGATAATGGCTCTCACTGTGGTTCGCTGGATTCCCAAAGCTTTGGAAATGGCTTTATAACCCTTTCCAGACTGATAGATCTCAATTACTTTCTTTCTCAATTGTTCCTGAATTTCTTTGGGTCTCGGCATGATGTGTAGCTTTTAAGGATCTTCTGGTGGACCTTACTGTGTCAAGCAGCTCCTATTTAAGTGATGCCTTGATTGTGAACAGGTGTGGCAATAATCAGGCCTGGGTGTGGCTAGAGAAATTGAACTCAGGTGTGGACAACCACAGTTATAGTATGTTTTAACAAGGGGGGGGCAATCACTTTTTCACACATGGCCATGATGGTTTGGATTTTTTTTCACCTTTAATAATAAACACCTTCATTTACAAATTGCATTTTGTGTTTACTTGTGTTGTCCTTGACTATTGTTTACATTGGTTTGATGTTCCGAAACACTTAAGTGTGACAAACATGCAAAGGAACAGGAAATGAGGAAGGGGGCAAACACTTTTTCACACCACTGTATTTGTACTTACTCCTTTACCTTTACCCCGTAATCAAACAAGCATTTACCTCCTGTAGTACTAGACAGAGGGAGCCGGCTGCATGGGTAAATTTAACAACAGGCCAAATTTGGGCTTTAAAATTATAGTGAAAATGAGATTTCACTTGTCATATTTTAGAAAGCAAAAAAGAATGTAATTGGTGTTACAGTAAAAAACAGAAATTAGTTTCAGTTCTTTTTCATTCTAATATACTATATTACCAAAAGTATTGGGACACCTGTTATTACATGCATATAAACTTTAATGGCATCCCAGTCTTAGCCCCTGTACACACGGTCGGAGATTTCGACAACCAAATCCGTCGGATTTTGTCCGTCGGATCTTGTCCGAAACTGTTGCATACACACGGTCGGACTAAGTTGTCGAAAAATACGATCTTTCAGAGCGTGATGACGTAATTTCGTTACGATGGGACTACATTCAGGCTAGTAGCCAATAGCTTTGATGTAGGAATTTGATCTGAGCATGCGTGGCACTTGGTCCGATCAAAGTTCGCTACACATGATCGGAGTATGTCCAACCGGCCCAGTTGGTCGGGAAATATTTCCAACATGTTGGAAAATTGGGTCCGACGGATATTTGGACGGAATCAGTCCGATGCATACCACACACAGTTGGATTATCCGACGACATGGTCCGATAGGACACATTCCGACGTATTCTCCGACCGTGTGTACAAGGGCTTAGTCCGTAGCGTTCAATATTGAGTTGGCCCACCCTTTGCAGCTATACCAGCTTCAACTCTCCTAGTAAGGCTGTCCACAAGGTTTAGGGGTGTGTCTACAGGAATGTTTGACCATTCTTCCAGAAGTACATTTGTGAGGTCAGCCACTATGGATGAGAAGGCCTGGCTCGCTGTCTCAAATCTAGTTCATCCCAAAGGTGTTCTATTGGGTTGAGATCAGGACTCTGTGCAGGTCACTCAAGTCCCTCCACCCCAAACTCACTCATCTATGTCTTTCTTGGACGTTGCTTTGTGTGCTTCTGTAATAATGGTCAAACGTTCGCATAAACACACTCCTAAACCTTGTGGACAGTCTTCCCAATACTGATTGATTAATACCCAGTTATTTTTCTGTGTCCTGCTAGAGAGATTTTCTTTTTACTTCCTGGCCCAAAGACTCAACAGGAAGTGAGAGGAAAACTTTCATAGTCATCACCAGAACAGGTGTACCCAGTGGAACATATCATCTCAGTCTTGTTCCATTAATAAATCTAAAATTAGAAATTTACCATTATTTTTCTTGTCACCAGGACAAATATAGCAGATGAAAAAAAATCTTCCCTTCTCTTTTCAAAACTAAAAGAAAGAAAAAAATATTTTAGCTTGAAATACGGTTTCGGAAAGAGAAACAAGTTAGTTCTACAATGAAAGACTTGTATGCCCATCTTTACAAATCCGCAGTAATTTTGTCAGCTATTAGTACTATCTACAATCCATCAAGTAAATAAAAGCATATGCTCCACCAAACCCTAAAGTCCATGAAATACAATTTACTTTAGAGATTTTCAGTGAAAATAATATAATTTTTTCATATACAGTATCTCACAAAAGTGAGTACACCCCTCAAAATTTTGTAAATATTTTATTCTATCTTTTCATGTGACAACATTGAAGAAATGCCATTCTGCTACAATGTAAAGTAGTGAGTGTATAGCTTGTATAACAGTGTAAATTTGCTGTCTCCTCAAAATAACTCAACACACAGCCATTAATGTCTAAACCGCTGGCAACAAACGTGAGTACACCCCTAAGTGAAAATGTCCAAATTGGGCCCAATTATCCATTCCCCCCCCCCTCCGGTGTCGTGTGACTCGTTAGTGTTACAAGGTCTCAGGTGTGAATGGGGAACAGGTGTGTTAAATTTGGTATTATCGCTCTCACTCTCTCATACTGGTCACTGAAAGTTCAACATGGCACCTCATGGCAAAGAACTACCTGTGGACCTGAAGAAAATAATTGTTGCTCTACATAAGGATGGCCCAGGCTATAAGAAGATTACCAAGACCCTTAAACTGAGCTGCAGCACGGTGGCCAATGCCAGGTTCCACTCAGAAGAGGGATGAGGAGTCTCTGCGTATAAGGGACAGGAATAGAACACAATGGTACCAACAAGGAAATAAAACGGGGAAATTATTAGCAAAAACACTGAGGGAACAACAGCCCACAACATCTATAGTAAAGATTTTAAAAACAAACGGGGAAATAACATACGACCCAACTGAAATTATAAAAACATTCCAAAACTATTATGATAAATTATATAATATAGAAATTCAACAAGAAAATAAAAAAGAGGAAAGGGCGGAAAAGATTGGAAAATACGTTAACGAAACAGCTTTGCCTAGATTCCCTAGAGAAGTAATTGAGGAAATGGAAGAAGAAATTTCAGGGGAGGAGATACAGCGGGCAATAGCTGAAATGGCCCTGGGAAAGAGCCCAGGACCAGACGGCTATACAGCAAGATTTTATAAAGAATTTCAAGATTTAATTATACCCTTACTCAAAAAAACATATAATTCTATAACTAAAACACAAACCTTTGTACCACAAAGTACGGAAGCACATATTATACTTATCCCAAAACCAGAAAAAGATCATACTTTAAGTAAAAACTTTCGTCCTATCTCATTAACAAACATTGACATTAGATTATACTCAAAAATTATCTCTAATAGATTAACTTTAAGAATGCCAGAATATATAAACCTAGATCAAACAGGGTTTATAAAGGGGCGAGAAACCAGGGACAACATAATAAAGACATGCACACTGATGGAGCATGCTCAGAGGGCCGCCATCCCAGCCTGTTTACTAACTATAGATGCTGAGAAAGCTTTCGATAGGGTGGGATGGCAGTTCTTAGAGGAGGCACTATTACAGATAGGACTAGGCCCTAGAATGTTAGGCAGGATTATGGCATTATATGCCAATTCAAGGGCCAAAGTTAGAATAAACGGGATGTTTTCAGAGTATATAAAAGTGTCAAACGGGACTCGTCAAGGATGCCCTCTATCCCCGTTATTATACATAATAGTAATGGAACATTTAATTAATGCAATAAGGAATAATAAAGATATACAAGGGATTAAAATTAAGGATAAAGAATATAAGTTGGCAGTATATGCAGACGATCTATTGCTATATATAACAAACCCTATTATAACAATCCCTAATATAATAAAAGAACTGGATAGATTTGGGGAACTGAGCAATTTTAGGGTAAATTACGATAAATCAGAAATGATGAATATTACTCTAAAAGAAGAAATGCAATCACTTTTACAAAAAGATTTCCCTTTCAAATGGCAGAAAGAGGCGATCAAATACCTGGGTACTATGATCCCGAGGGATCTGAAACGGTTACAGGAATTAAATCATAATGTGGTTATACGTAAAGCAATAAAACAACTGCAAAAATATGAAAAAATAACATACTCATGGCTAGGGAGAATAAATATAATAAAAATGGAGCTATTACCAAAAATTTTATATATCTTCCAAACACTACCCATTGTTCCACTTAAGAGGATAATGATAGATTTAAAGAAGGCCATAAATAGTTTTATATGGGCAAAAAAAAACTCCCGAATAAAAAGGGAAACGTTAACTAGAACAAAAGAAAATGGAGGTTTAGCACTACCTGATTTTGTAAAATATATGCAGGCGGCCTCATTGGTTAGAATAATAAACTGGCAACACGATGGTAAAAATAAACAATGGGTTGTTTTGGAAGAAGATATTGCGGGGACACAGCTGAAATTTTTGCCGTGGATAAAACCTGAATTAAGGGAAAAAAATAGGGATCTGCCAATTTTTGTAAGAGCTACTTTAAAAATATGGGATGCTGTGTTAAAAAAAGGCAAGCTATCCTCCAGGACTGGACCCTTGTCTCCATTGATGTCCAACCCAGAATTTAAGCCAGCATTGGAAAGCGTCAGATATTTGAAATGGAATAAGATGGAGAATATAAGACTGGTCCAGATACTGGTGGATGGAAATATGCCTAACCTAACTGATTTTGGATTAGAAGTAAAAAAACACTGGCTACAATATCATCAATTAGAAACATTTGTTGAAACAAAAAAAAACCTAATAAATAGACCACTAACTAAATTTGAGCAGATAATATTAAAAGAGCAGAATCATAAGAATAAACTATCTAAAGTATATGTATCGCTGTTACCTACAGGAGATATTAGAGATTTAATAGGAATAAGAAAATGGGAAGAAGAACTAGGAGAAATAATTACAGAAGAGGAATGGAAAAAAATCTTAGGAATAATACATAAAACCTCAACGGCGGTAAAATATCAAGAACGAAATTATAAAGTGACAATGAGATGGTATTGGAGTCCAGTGGTATTAAAAAAAATTAACAAAGGAAATACAGAGAACTGTTGGAGGTGTGGGATAGAAAAAGGGACAATGGAACATATTTGGTTCAGCTGTAAAAAACTAAAAAACTTTTGGTTAAATGTTTTTGAGATATATCAAAAAGTGACTGGAAAAAAATTGGCTCCAGATGTGAAGGTAGCATTATTCTCTCTTACATCAGATACCGTGGATAGTATGAAAAATGGGATAATACAACATATGACAACAGCAGCTAGAACAATAATAGCACGTAAATGGAAAGAAACAGTGAGTCCAACAGTGTGGGAATGGGTATGTGAATTGAACGAAATATGTTACATGGAAAAACAAATAAGAGAAGAAGGATATATAAATAATCAGTTACCAATGGTGTGGAAGCAGTGGGAAGAGTTCAGGCTCTCAAATGGACTGAGGGAATATTTATAATGTAAAAAGGGAGGGAGAGGTAAGAGGAGAGAGAAGGGTAAGGTGGATTTTTTTTTTTTATTTTTATTTTTATTTTTTTTATTTTTTTTTGTGTGTATGGGGGTATGCTGATGATAATAAAGGTGGTATATATTGAATGGGGTTTATGTATAATGTTGTAAATGTACTAGAATGTATTATGGTTGATTATTTTATTTATTTTTTCTAAAAATTAATAATAAAAAGAAGATTTGAAACAGAAGAGGCCTTGCCATGGTCGACCAAAGAAGTTGAGTGCACATGCTCAGAGTCATATCCAGAGGTTGTCTTTGGGAAATAGACGTATGAGTGCTGCCAGCATTGCTACAGAGGTTGAAGGGGTGGGGGGGTCAGCCTGTCAGTACTCAGACCATACGCCGCACACTGCATCAAATTGGTCTGCATGGCTGTTGTCCCAGAAGGAAGCCTCTTCTAAAGATGATGCACAAGAAAGCCTGCAAACAGTTTTCTAAAGACAAGCAGACTAAGTACATGGATTACTGGAACCATGTCCTGTGGTCTGATGAGACCCACATAAACTTATTTGGTTTAGATGGTGTCAAGCGTGTGTGGCGCCAACCAGGTGAGGAGTATGAAGACAAATGTGTCTTGCCTGCAGTCAAGCATGGTGGCGGGAGTATCAAGACCTGGGGATGCATGAGTCCTGCCAGCACTGGGGAGCTACAGTTGAGGGAACCATGAATGCCAACATGTACTGTGACATACTGAAGCAGAGCATGATCCCCTCTCTTCAAAGACTGGGCCGCAGGGCAGTATTCTAACAGGATAACGACCCCAAACACACCTCCAAGACGAACACTGCCTTGCTAAAGAAGCTGAGGGTAAAGGTGATGGACTGGCCAAGTATGTTTCCAGACCTAAACTCTATTGAGCATCTGTAGGGCATCCTCAAACGGAAGGTGGAGGAGCTCAAGGTCCTGGAAGAGTTGAAGAGGACTCCGGTGGCAACCTTTGAAGCTTTGGTGAACTCCATGCCCAAGAGGGTTAAAGTGGTTGTTAACCCATCTATACAAGTCCATGTCAGCCCCTCTATTAAAGGCTGGCATAGCACACTATGTCATTCGTTTTAAAAAATGAGCACTGTAAATACCTAATTTGAGCTGTCTTCATTCCGGTCACATCATTCGCAGACGCTTTCCAGCTCTGATACACTGCTTCTGAGGGAGGGACCATGATCTTCCTCTGACATCAGATGGGGAGATCACACTGCCTGTCGCCTCCTCTGTAGAAGCCGTGTATCATAAAGAGTAAAGTGGCCGGTCACATGCCTGGCCTGAAGACAGCTCAAACAAGGCATTTACAGTGCTGTGTTTTTTTTTTTTTATGACATAGTGTGCTATGCCAGCCTCTAAGAGAGAGATGACATTGACATTGAAAATTTTGAAGATTTAGTTTACAAAAATAGCGGCGGGGGGCGGGGCCAGGCTGGAGACAGACACAGAGGGGGATGACAGGCAGACAGGAGGAGGAGAGAGGATAGCAAAGAGCAGGCAGCCTATCATGAGGGAGGCACTTTGACCACTGTGATCAGGGCGGAGCAACCCTGGTTATGGTGGTCTGTTTAGAGAGGGCATACAGGAAGTGGTAGGTTTAGGGGGGTTTTATACAGTTTGAGGGGGGGGGGCAGATTACATAGCACAAGCGATGTGCTGTGTAATCTGCTTTAAGGGCCCAGAATCTACTTTTTTTGGGGGGGTTTACAAACACTTTAAGGCAGTGCTGGAAAATAAGGATAGCCAGTGGCCACAAAAAATATTGACACTTTTGGGCCCAATTTAGACATTTTGACTTAGGGGTGTACTCACGTTTGTTGCCAGCGGTTTAGACATTAATGGCTGTGTGTTGAGTTATTTTGAGGAGACAGCAAGTTTACACTGTTATACAAGCTGTACACTCACTACTTTACATTGTAGCAAAGTGTAATTTCTTCAGTGTTGTCACATAAAAAGATATACCGGTAATTATTACATTTGCAAAAACTATGTACTAATGTACTGAGTTTGTGAGATGCTGTATATAAAACATAGCAGCTCTATGAAAACACACACTCTTCATGCATAAATGTGCTCCTGTGCACATATTCATATGAACTTGTGAACCTTGAATCTGTATATATTAATGAAAATCTTCTAATGGGACCTTCATAGTTAGAGTCCATTCACACAAGTCGCCTCAAGTCGCGCTACATGAAAAAATCAATGTAATTGAATGGATCCGTCTTAATGCACACTACTTCAATCCGACTTCTAGGTGAGTCTATCCAAGTCGGATCTCCATCTATATTGAAGCGACTTTACAGGACAAGAAATTACAGTACCTGGCCGAGAATGTGTTTCCAGCTTGATCCCATCGCGCTGGTTCTTGGCGACAGGGTCTACATCTCGCGCTGGCTGCAATAGGAAAAACAAAATTTCCTACTGCAGGGAGCACGAAAAAGAAGCAACAATGTTGCCTCTCTAATAATAAAAACCGGCATGGGTTCCCCTCCATGGGCAAACCAGGCCCTTAGGTCTGGTATGGATTTTAAGGGGAACTCCCTATGCTAAAAAAACGGCATGGGGGCCCCCCCAAAATCCATATCAGGCCCTTATCCGAGCACGCAGCCCGGATAAGGAAAGGGGGTTGGGACGAGTGAGCCCCTCCTCCTGAACCGTACCAGGCCGCATGCCCTCAACATGGGAGGGTGCTTTTGGAAAGGGGGGTGTCTTATGACGTCACCACCCGGGGCATGCTGAGACTGTGACGTCATAAGGGGCGTCGTCACAGGGTGACATCACCTGGTGACCCCGCCCCATGCCTATATAATTTGTTGCGAACCTCGCACACGGCATGACAACGGGTGAGAGCGTCGTGTCAACATCGGAAGAAGAGAAGAAGGAAGAAGAAGATGGCGACAATGAAGGAGAAGCCCAGGCCAACGCTAGTAAAAGAGCTGGAAGAAGATAGCGGAGGAGCCCAGCAGAATAACACAGAGCGCAGAGAAGAACCGTAGAGCGGGAGAAGAGGCTGGTGAGTGGGAGAAGAACCGCAAAGCACAGAGAATTCGGAAGAGACCCCCGAAGTCGGAACAAGGCCCCCGGAGCTGCCTAATAAATTACTTTAAAAACCTGTCTAGAGTGTTTTTTTATTAACACTTTTTTTTCCCTCAGGTGAATGGGTAGGAGTATGATGTACCCCATACACATTTACATAGGGTGGGGGGCTGGGATCTGGGGGCCCCCTTATTAAATTGGATTTTCGGTGTAGGGGGTTCCCCTTAATATCCATACCAGACCTAAGGGCCTGGTATGCTCTTGGAGGGGAACCCATGCCATTTTTTTATTTAAAATTTGGTGTGGAGTTCCCCCTCGAGAGCTGATTATTCTGTGATTGGCCACAGCCAAAGTCGCCTGGCCTGGGGGCGCCTTGAAGTCGTGTTGTAAGTCGCCCCAAGTCATGTTGAAGTCACCCCAAGTCACGCTATGATTCCTACACAAGTCATATCCAAGTTGCCTCCCAAAGTTGTGCTGGAAGTCGTGTTGCCCCTGTGTGAATGGACTCTTAGCCAGTAGTTAAAAAAATGAATGCATGTTTTTTTTTTTTTTTTATGATGCAAAAAGTATTTGTCATCCAAATAAACATAAAATATATAAAATACAAAAAAAAACTGTTGACACAACCAGACAACAACACCAACTGAAAGCAAAACTATGCATTACTAGATAGTAAAAGGTACATTGGTAAACACCTGCTGCAGGGTGCTCTGTGAGCCCAGAAAACCTACATCCATAGTATACAACTTTTAAAATAAGTTTCTTAATTTAAGAAATGTTGGTGCCAATGTCCATCTGGAAGAGGAGGATGTAAGGGGGCACTAAGTGGATATTTGGGTAGAGGACATAAGTGAGCACTACCTTAGAGGGCATTCTGGTGTAAGGGAGCACTCTGCAGGTACTAACTTAGTACCTCCAGAGCACACCCTTAGTGTCTCCAGAGTGTCCCCTTTGCATTCTCCAAAGTGCAGCTTTAGTGCCCCAGAGTGCCCTCTTACATCCTGCAGAGTGCTCCCTTAGTACTAAGGGGTCACATTTGGTGATGTAAGAGGGCATTCTGGTGGATGTAAGGGAGCATATCTCTGGAGGTACTAAGGGGGCACTTTAGAAGAGGTTGAAAGGGGGTACTCTGGAGGATGTAAGGGGGCATCTGGAGGTAGTAAGTATGTCCAAAGTGCCCCTTTACATCCTCCAGAGTGCCCCTAACGTACTGAGGGGGCACTCTGGGGGGTGCAAGGGGGAACATAAGAGGCACTAAGGGGGAACGCCAGTGTGACAGACCTAGCCGGGACACAGGCGAATCACTGATGAAAGGCAGTAATATGGAGGAACTAAGGGGCACTCTGAACAATGTAAAGGGGCACTCTGGAGGATGTAAGGAGGCACTCTGGGAGCACTCATGTAAGGAGGCACTCTGGAGGATGTAAGGGGGGTCTGAAGTAAAGTGGGACCGTGAGAGCTCTGATGTAAGGTAGCTCTCTCTTTGGACACAGATGTAAGGGGGGGCTCTGTGGACTCTGATTTGAATGCACCACCCATCCTGACTGCTGTGCTCCATATGTTGTTTTTTTTGTTACTTACTCCTGACCCCTGAACTCTATATATTATGCTGTACATAGACCTGACCAAGGTGTTAATTATCTCACCAGTTTTATTTTAGCTAAAGTAGATGTAAACCATACCTGGGTGACGTTTATTTTTTTAAAGCATTTTGTATCAGAAACAATATTTTGTCAAATAAAATACTTGTTTTCTCCTTTTTGAAACCTTTTTTTGAATCTTCACCTCCTCTACATTTATGCACTCCAGCAACAGCTGGATGCCTTTTCTTAGGGCAGGTTTCCTGACGACGACAACAATGGATTGCATCAATGTAATGTGCTGAAACAGCCACATTACCTCGTGTGACTGGATGTCAACACAGGAACACAACTGGAAGAGAGGGACAGAGCGTTGTCACCCTATAGCGGGAAGTGTCAAGGACCTACAAAACAACAAACAACAAAACTCATTATTTTAAATACCTGTATAAGTTACAGTTTAAAAAATATTGGCGACTTTTGAAAAATGAGGTAGCTTCTTAAATATTCTTAAATATTCTTAAACATACTTCTTAAATGGGGGGAAAGGGATCTACAGCATGAAGGGAGGACAACTTGTAAATAACATTTGCAAGGTAATACAATATATTTTGTAGCCAGGTGCTGGGCTACAACAACATGTAGATGGATACATTGCCCTTTGTTATTTCACTTTCTACTGTGATACTAGATGTTATGCCACACTATCCCCTCCAGCCAGCAGGGGGAGAACCATAACCAGGAAGCATATGGACTCCTATGTAGGGTGATGGAAATTATGGGAGTTGTAGTTTGAAACATCAGCCATAGAATAGGGCCAATGGACCCTTTACACTACAGCTTCCAAAGTAAACTAATGAAAAGGGGGAGTGGTGAGAGGGTTTTTACCATTCTCCGTAAGAAACCTCTGCCTCTTGGCACCATGGAAACTGGTAAGAGTACATCTATCTGCATGCTGACCAGACTGGTGGGATACCAGACCAGCGAGGACTGAGACATCAAGCGCCCACTGCTGATCACCAGAGGCATGCTGTGGAGAGACAGTGGTGGCCCCCTTTCAAAGCGTAAGTTCATAGCCACACTGCAGAAACTGGTGATAGGGCTCACTACCCATCTATACCACACCTATACAACCTTTATATTGCCCTAATACTGCATCTATACTGCACCTCTAATGCATATATCCACCACCATCTATACTGCATCTACACTGCACCTATACTGCATCCTTGCTGCATACTACTCTATTAAAGAGGAACTGCTGTCTGCTCACATAATTTGTAATAAAAACATCTTTGCCATTCGGAAGCTTTCCTCCAACCACTTTGAATATTATTTTATATATACTGTGATTCTGTACTTGCATAATATGCTGCAGAAACCTCCCTCCACTAAGTCTGGCTGCAGCTATTTTAACTGTGAGCAGCTGAAGCTGCTGTCTGTTCACTTCCTGGATTTACACAGACACACAGAGACACACCTCCAGCTCTGCAGCCTTGCAAGGCTCCTTGGCCCTCTTATGACTCACCCACCTCCCCCCCCCCTTCCTGGCAAACTATCACGAGAGTGAGAGAGCTGTGCATGAGGTAATAAGCCTAAGCTATTTACCAGACAAGAAACAGGAAGTGGGATGTATAAGGTACTGACAAAAAAATATATATCTTTCTATCCAAAGTTAAAACAACAAGGGCAAAGGATTTAATAGATGGAATGTTGAAAAAAATGACTGAAGGTCTGCTTTAAGATTTTTAATAAATGCACCAACAATTTTTAAAGGGCCCCAAAATAGCCAGCAGAAGAACAACCTAAAGGGCTGCCCCCTCTACCATACCATTCTTCTAGCCTCTAATCATTATGCATTTAATGGGTACCCCCTGCCAGTGGGCATAGGCGTAGCATAGTCATCAGTAAGGCACCTTGGCAGTATAGCGTCCTAAATGCAGTTGACCAAGCTTAATCACTGTCTATTGTTGCTCTTCTGTGACTTGGTAACTGTTTGTCTATACTGATGGATTCAGTGCCTGCTTCTTTGACATGGTGCTATTACTGGGTACAAAGTGTCCCTTTAGTAATTTTTTATGATATTGCATGCTTATACAGATAAGCTGTTGTGTCAGAGTGATTGAAGTTTTTAAGGAGGTTGAGGCAGAGAACAAAGAGTCGATAATGACCAGCGGCTTCTATGGGAGTAGTGCTACAATTTTATAGAAACAAAATATGTTATTTTGACAAATAAAGGATCCATGTATTTTCACCTTTACTGCTTTAATCACACATTTATGTCTATTAGTCCAGATGAATAAACATTTTAGCTATTTCTCTGTGCTATCCACATAAACAAGTTAGTAAAATAAAATCAGCATGACTAGAAATTATGTATATTAAAAATACATTTCAAATACTTATAATTATACCTATTTTACATATAGAAGACAGATAGGATTAATATACTGTGTAAACATGAAGACATATCGAATTGTCATAAGGTTCTATGAAGAATATACAGTACATCAAGTTTACTAAGAGCAGTACAATATTGCTATCTAGTGGCCCTTTATGAGAATGACACTATATGGGTAAGTTATGCAATTGTAGTGGAATAAACTATATTGAGGATAAAGGTCACATATACACAAAGCAATAAATTAAAAAGGATTTGAATATATATTCGCCAACTGACCTATGCAGTACATATCCATCACCATTCATTTTACATTCCAAGTTACAATTGCTTTATGTACTTAGCTCCCAACTGTCCCTGAGTTCCAGAGACTGTCCCTGATTTAAAACAATGTCCCTCTTTCCTCTTTGCTCCTTACATGTCCCTCATTTCAGTCTGATCTATATAGTTGTATATAAAATGCACTATTTATCTTTCAAAAAGTGTTTCACAGTGCTAAACCTTTCATCCAGTTTCTAAATTGCTGCATTTGCAAATTTCAAAAGCCAATATAAAGGAATAGTAGTGGTTAAAAAAAAGCACTTATGAATTTAACTATTTTGTATAATTCTCCTTTAAGGGAGCATGGTAGGGGATGTGGCCTATGTTTTTTTTCCTACATATGTTTGCTAATAGGTGTCCCTCGTTCCTATTGCAAAAAGTTGGGAGTTTTATTGTATTTATAAAGTGACAACTGTTCAACCAGAAAATATTAAAGCTGCCAAATGTTACACAATGCTTTAAAGAGGAAGTGAACCCTGATGGGTTTACTTCCTCTTTTTTTCCCTGCAAAGGTATGCATCTGGGTATCATGGATCCAGCGCTGTGATTGGCCGGAGCCGTGATGACGTCACTACCTCCCATGTGCACGGGAGCCGCAACTAACGGCATATCGCCATTAGCAGCTGCATGCTCAGTGCGCCTGCGCACTGCTGTCTACGGCGCATGCAGCGTAGACAGCGATGCCTGTCTTTTTGCAAATATCTCCTAAACTGTGTAGGTTTAGGAGATATTTCTTGGACCTACAGGTAAGCCTTAATCTAGGCTTACTTGTAGGTAAAAATTGTCTGTAAGGATTTACAACCAGTTTAAAGTATCTGCTTTTCAGCATCTATTGTGTGGCTAGGAAAAGGAAAAAGAGTAGGGCTCTTCTGTCAGGAAATGTCCTCCAGTGAACTGTACTGGATTATTGCCACATCAGCATCAGCTTCAACATCAAGTATAAGAGGAGGAGGAAAGAATAGGGAGCTCTTGCAGCAGCACTTCAGATAGAGGAAGCAACTCTGGAGGAAACTAAAGTAAAAAAACTGAAGGCGCTTCTAACTGCAGTTTTAAGGATTATTTATTCATAAAAAGCAGTTAAAAACACTTACAACGTAGTAGATCAAATGAGCACCTCAGTCAGTATAATAGGCATCCTGTAGAGTCCTTCGCCTCTAACAGTATATAACTGCTGCTATTGAAATTAGCATTTTCCCCCGTAAGGCTCCTGGTTGTTAGGGAGCCAGCAACCACTGGTGGGCTAACAAGCAGTGAAGTATCCTGGCCCAGCCTATTCCCAACTGACAGGTGTCTGTAAAAAAAATGTAAAAAGTGTAAAAAAAAAAGTACCCCCAAAAATACATACCAGCTCTGGAATAAATGTTGATCACTTAGCGGCCGCCCCACATACATTTACCTAAGCAGGGCAGCCGTTCTGTGCCAGATTACGTAACTAGTACGTGATCTAACACTTCCGGGTCTGGGACATGCTGTTGATTGGACACAGTGGGAGCCAATCAGCGGGTCCAGCGGACTTGATGCCTGCCAGGACAAGCCGATCATTCAACTGCCCCTTAGGTATGGCAGTCAACCATGAGGAATGATGGCAAGAATCCAAAGGGATGTACCCATTCCTATTGGTTTGCTTAAAATAGGTTGAAGTAACTATCTTACCATCTTGTATTGAGATCCTGAGATCCAAACAATGGATCTCTGTTGAACTCAACTCATAGTTAAGAGCATTTCCTCTATCAATGTCATTCAGAAGATTGTCAAGCTGCAGCACAGTGACCAAGACCAAACAGCTTTTTAACAGGACAGGTTCCACTCAGAACAGGCCTCGCCATGGTCAAAAAAAGAAGTTCAGTGTACGTGCTCAGCGTCATATCCTGAGGTTGTCTTTGGGAAACAGACATATGAGTGCTGCCAGCATTGCTGTAGAGGTTGAAGGGGTGGGGGTCTGCATGGCTGTTGTCCCAGAAGGAAGCCTCTTCTAAAGATGATACACAAGAAAGCCTGCAGTTTGCTGAAGACAAGCAGACTAAGGACATGGATTTCTAGAACCATGTCCTGTGGTCTGATGAGACCAAGATAAACGTATTTGGTTCAGATGGTGTGAAGCATGTGTGGCGGCAACAAGGTGAGGAGTACAAAGACGAGTGTGTCTTGCCTACAGTTAAGCATGGAGGTGGGAGTGTCATGGTCTGGGGCTGCATGAGTGCTGCCGGCACTGGGGAGCTACAGTTCATTGAGGGAACCATGAATGCCAACATGTACTGTGACATACTGAAGCAGAGCATGATCCCCTCCCTTTAGAGACAAGGCCTCGGGGCAGTTTTCCAACATGATATCGACCCCAAACACACCTCCAAGATGACCACTGCCTTGCTAAAGAAGCTCAGTGTAAAGGTGATGGACTGGCCAAGCATGTCTCCAGACCTAAACCCTATTGAACATCTGTGGGGCATCCTCAAACGGAAGGTGGAGGAGCGCTAAGGTCTCTAACATTCACCAGCTCCAGGATGTCGCCATGGAGGAGTGGAAAAGAACTCCAGTGGCAACCTATGAAGCTCTGGTGGCCACTATGCCCAAAAGGATTGAGGCAGTGCAGGAAAATAATGGTGGCCACACAAAATATTGATACTTTGGGCCCAATTTGGACATTTTTGCTTAGGGGTTTACCAGAGGCGGCTCTCCAATTAGGCAAATTAGGCGATTGCCTTAAGCCTCGCGATCACAGGGGCCCCGCAAACGCCAAATTTGCCTGATATGTGTAAGCGGGTGCTGCGGATCTCCATTCTGCTTGCTCTACCCGCCGGCCGCCGCCAGCATATGACAGGAGCGCGTCCGAGAAGGAGACCTGCTTCATCCTCCCTGCTCAAGCCACCGCTAAAAGATTGGATGTCTCTCTCTCTCAATGCTCCCTGCCCATTCCCCTCCTTCCTCCTGTCAGAGAGAGCAGAGCAGTAGAAGATCGGAGTGACCTTGTCTGTGTGGAGAAAGAGAGAAGCTGCTGCGGGCTCTTCTCCCCCCTCTCCTCCTCTCATCACTGTACTCGTTTTTTCTTCCCCCCTCCTCCTTATTGGACAGGGAAAAAATACTAAAATGAAGCAGAGAGGAGGATTGTGGGAAATGTAGTCCCGAGGGCTGGACATGCAATACTAAGGGGATAAACTGCAGCCCCCAGCATGCCCTGCTAAAAAGGAGGGAGAGAGAGCCAGGAGCCCAGGAGAGCTTTTGGGGAAGTGCACCCAGGACTCCATCAGAGAGAGAGAATCCCACTGCACTGCACACCAGAGAGAAAGCCACACAGCCAGCACCATCCCCTCTGAAGAAATCTGTGAAGTTATTTCCAGAATACAGATCTGGGCACTATCCAGCGGAGTCGCCACAGGCAACACAGAATGAGCACATTTCTGATCGGAGGAACCATTGTTGCTGTATCCCCGGGTCTGGTAAGAGGGCCGGTCGGCCATAATCTACTGCCATCCATAGAAACTGCCCACCCTGTTATTTTTTGGCCCTAATACTGCCCGCAGGCCCTATTCACAGCTGCAATGTGCACCAGCAATTAGAGATGAAGATTTAGGACTTAGGCTGGGTTCACACCGGAGCGATGCGGGAACGCCGCGAATCCGCGGCGTTTTCCCGCATCGCATGCCTCCCGCCGGCAGTTCACACTGCCCTATGCGGACTGCTGGGAGTGTCAGTGAAATGTTAATGACACCCCCAGATCAGTCCGCATATCGCAGTGCGATCTGCAAACTCGGACAGGAATCGGATCGCATGGTGTGAACACCCATGCGATCCGATTCTGCTGCGGACCAAAAAAAGGGTCCCGTACGAGTTTGTGGCGGGTGCGATGCGAATTCAGCCATACTATCTGTATGGCTGAACTCGCATCGCACAGAGATCGGATGTGATTTGCACTGCAGTGCGGTGCGAATCACATCCGGTTCTCGCTTCCGCAGCAGTGTGAACCCAGCCTTAGTGCTGGTTCACAGTGCAGCAATTTTCAACATCAGATGTGATTTGTACCACACTGCAGTTAAACTCACATGCAATCTCTGTGCGATGCGATTTCAGCCATACAAATAGTATGGCTGAATTCGCATTGCATTCGGACCAAACTCGCACAGGACCATTTTTTTGGTCTGCAGCAGAATAGGAACACGTGGGTGTTCACGCCCATGCGATTCCGATTCCTGTCCAAATTTTCAGTTTGCACTGTGATATGCAAACTGATCTGGGGGTGTCATTAACTTTTAACTGACACTCCCAGCAGTTCGCATAGGGCAGTGTGAACTGCCACCGGGAGACATGCGATGCGGGAACCCGCAGTGGATTCGCTGGGTTCCCACATCGTTGCAGTGTGCACTTAGGCTTGGTTCACATTGGTGCGATGCGAGAACCCTGCAAATCCACTGCGGGTTGCCACATCACACCTGACTCGCAGGCAGTTCACACTGCCTTATACGAAAAGCTGGGAGTGTCAATACAAAGTTAATGACACCCCCGGGTCGGTTCACATATTGCTGTGCAAACTGTCAATTCAGACATGAATCGGATCGCATAAGTGTTTACACCCATGCAATCCGGTTCTGGTGCAGACCAAAAAAGGGTCCTGCATGACCTGGGTCCAAATGCGATGCAAATTCAGCCATACTATCTGTATGGCAGAAATCGCATAGCACAGACTTCACATGTGATTTGCACTGCAGTGTGGTGCAAATCATATGTGAGGTTGCACAGCACGCTGGTGTGAACCGAGCCTAAAGACTGCCCTATAACTGTAATGGCCCAAGGGCTATGGCCGACACTACCATATGGCAGCTTAAGCAGCCACCTCAGGGCGCCAGGATAGGGGGGCAGTAAAATCCTAATCCCCAGCCACTTGCTGGGGATTCTGATTTTTACAGTGCTGAATGTGTTTTTTTTTTACAGACTCCCAGCCCCTATAGTAGCTGGGAGTGTGTGTACTTTAGTAAAGCTGACTGTCACCTTTCATGTGGAAGTGTTACAAGTGGCTGTGAAGCCGCCTATCACTTCCACCATTGCCACGATGTGCAACCCTCTTCACCATGTTTACCAGGCACCACTGTCCCACCTGTGGGCTCGGTGCTGTCATGGTGGGTGGCACTGAGAAGGGCGGCGGTAGCTCAGCAGACCTTCGTCCACTCAGCCACCCTCCTGTACACAGACTGGGAAGTGTCATGTATGATGTCAGGGGCGGACTGGGCCGGGAGGCAGAGTTACAATTGCCCCCTAGGCCACTCTAACCTATGTTAAAAACAGCTGGCAGCCGCTGCCTTTTTTTTCTTCTGTAGGAAGTTGGGCCGGAGGCCCAGCCGGCCGCTGTTTTTTTCCAGGAGTTGTAGTCTGCATTCAAGCTCCTAAGCAGGGCAGAGGAAACTACCACTCTGGTGAGCCTGCATTTATGAACACTGGTGAGGCTGTGGGCACTGATGAGGCGGCACTGGTGAGGCTGCATTGAAAAACCAGGTGAGCATGGATGAGCAGATTCAGTGGTTCAATGGGCCACTTGATTGGACAGGCTGCCAGCCCTCCCCTGTATGACTTCTTGGACCAGGGATAAACAAAAATCCTTGCACCGGCCCTGCGCAGTTTGTTGTTGCCATTTAAAGGGGGACCTCACCTTCTCTCATTTTTTTGAGTGCACTCGAAAACCACTAGGAAACTGCTATTCCTTTAGACACGTTTAAGTTACAGTTGTGTTGCTAAATATTGATTTACCTATTCTCGTATTGATTTTTCTGCTATTGATATAGAGCTGCTTTTATAGATATATTTGTTTACCTTTATTACCTGAGGGCAGTTCTACTCTGCTTTGTGAACTGCGCTTTTTGCCATTTATGCAAGTTCCTAATTCTAGACAAATAATGTCTACCACTAAGCACGTGTGTAATTGTTTAGTGCCTATATCCTACAGTAAGGTGAAAGGTACTATATGCTATGTGTGTTTGTAGTGATTCAATCAACCAGGTGTGTCAGGCCGCGTACACACGCGCGGACTGTTCGCCCAACTTTGTCCGTCCAACAGTTTCGGCAAACAGTCCGCTCAAACTTAGCATGGACGGACATGCCCACACACGACGAACGAACAGTTTGCTGAAACCGTGCGCGATGACGTGAACGGCACGTACGACGGGACGAAAAATACGACGTCCTATACACTGCATTATAGCTTTCGGCGTGAAAATCCTTTCTGAGCATGCGCGCAACTTTGTTTGACGAACAAGCCTACACACGGGCGGACTGTTCGCTCAAACAAGGTTTCAGCGGACAGTTTTTCGGAATTTCCGAAAAACCTTGTCCGTCCAACTGTCCGCTGAAACTGTCCGCTGAAAGCCCACACACGAGCGGACTGTCCGCCCAAACACTGTTCAGCGGACAAAGTTGGGCGAACAGTCCGCCCGTGTGTACGCGGCCTCAGAGGGACTGAGGGTGTTCTTGGAGTTGAGGCGCAGAACAGGGAACCCAAAATTGCCAAGCTGCTCCTTCAGGGGTAGTGCGACACACATTACCCTAGTTGCCCTGTCTCACTTAAGTGCGCCGAACATCTGATCTGTAGCACTTTATTTTAGAGGTGACAGGACATGTTAATACCACTGTGTGAAGGCAACGTTAAGAGCCCTGTTACACTCACCTCTCTTGTAACCTAAGACTCCTGATGTTCTGCCTGCCAGCCAATGAGGACTGATGTTGCATCCGCGCACGTCACTTTTCCTATCCACCACACAAACATCTCAATCTGGGAAGGCCTGCAGCATAGTTCAAGGGCATCAGTGGGGCCTCATGTCTAAGTTTTGCCTAAGGCCTCACAAAGCCTAGAGCCGCCTCCGGGGTTTACTCACTTTTGTTGCCAGCGGTTTAGACATTAATGGCTGTGTGTTGAGTTATTTTGAGGGGACAGCAAATTTACACTGTTATACAAAGTCTAATTTCTTCAGTGTTGTCACACGAAAAGATATAATAAAATATTTACAAAAATGTGAGGGGTGTACTCACTTTTGTGAAATACTGTATATAGAACACCTTTGAGATGAATTAGAGCAGAGACTGCGAGCCAGGTCTTCTCGCCCACATCAGTGCCTGACCTCACAAATGCGCTTTTGGAAGATTGGTCAAACATTCCCATAGACACACTACTAAACCTTGTGGACAGCCTTCCCAGAGGAGTTGAAGCTATTATAGCTGCAAAGGGTGGGCCAACTCAATATTGAACCCACGGACTAAGGTCGTGTGTGTAAAGGCAGGGATGCATTTCTTACTGGATGAATGACCCCTTTTTTTATTTAACTCTACACGGGGACTTAAGCCCATCAATGCAGACACTTTGTGACGGTCAACATTCATAGTTGCCAACAGTCACGGATTTCCCGGGACACTGGCAGGAAACTGACTGATATCCTGGGGAGACTTTGTTCTGAGGAGAATCCTGAAAAATGAACAACATCACTGGCAGCAGCCAGCTTAGACAGCTTAGGCTTTCTCTGGAGCTCAATTTCTGTGGAAAATCACAATAGCTGGGCTTTTTGTCTCTTTTTTTGGGAAAACAAAAGAGAATACCCTCTAGATGGGATTTTGAAAGGACCACCAACACAAATATTGAGTTGAAAATTATTTAATGATAAATAGTAGTAGATCAAATAGAATAATCAATGATAAAAAGACACAAAACATCTAAAAAGTTCATACAATAAAAACAAATGACAAAAACCAAAATATGACCCTAATTGTACCCTAATGCCCGTCACATTTCCAGTTTTTATTACACCTTTGTCAGTGGTAAGGATGAGCCGAACACACCCCGGTTTGATTTGCACCAGAACCTGCGAACGGACTGAAAATTTGCGTGAACTTTAGAACCCCATTAAAGTCTATGGGACTCGAACGTTCAAAATTAAAAGTGCTAATTTTAAAGGCTAATATGCAAGTTATTGTCCTAAAAAGGGTTGGGAACCCGGGTCCTGCCCCAGGGGACATGTATCAATGCAAAAAAAAGTTTTAAAAACTGCCATTTTTCTCGGGAGCAGTGATTTTAATATTTAATATTTCTTTAAATTTCGTACCTAGGGGGTGTGTATAGTAAGCCTGTAAAGGGGCGCATGTTTCCCGTGCTTAGAACGGTCCCTGCACAAAGTGTCATTTCTGCAGGAAAAAAAAACATTTACAAGCACTCGCGGCTATAATGAATTGTCGGCTCCCCGTAATACAGAGAACAGTCATTGAAAGTCATTGATAAAAAAAAATGCGTGGGGGTCCCCCCAAATTCAATAACCAGGCCCTTCAGGTCTGGTATGGATATTAAGGTGAACCCCATGTCAAATTAAAAAAAAAATGACGTGGGGTTCCCCCCAAAAATCCATACCAGACCCTTTATCCGAGCGCGCAACCTGGGTGACCGCAGGAAAAGAGGCCACATGCCCTGAACATTGGGAGGATGTTTTGGGGGTCTGTGACCCCTCAAAGCACCATGTCCCCATGTTGATGGGGACAAGGGCCTCATCCCCACAACCCTTGCCCGGTGGTTGTGGGGATCTGCGGGCAGGGGGCTTAACGGAATCTGGAAGCCCACTTTAACAAGGGGACCCCCAGATCCCGCCCCCCCTGTTTGAAATGGTAACGGGTATATTGTACCCCTAACATTTCACAAAGAAAGTGTAAAACATTGTATAAAAACACACAGACACCATTGGGATAAGTCCTTTATTAAAAATAATAACAAAAAGATTCCAGCAGTGGTAATCCACTCTTGGTATCCTGCGATGGGTGATCATCTCTCCGGGGTCCAGCAATGGATGATCTCTCCTGATGATGTCCAGTGCAGTGCATTCTGTCTCCACCGGAGACCCCGTGGGAATCCTGGCCAGGCTGCCGGGATTCCGTCTGCAGTCTCTGACCATCTCCTCTACCATGCCCACAGTCTCTGACCGTCTCCTGTACCAGTCTGTAAACATCTCTTGTATCATGTCTGCAGTCTCTGACCATCTCTTGTTTTATGCCCGCACTCTCTGACTATCTCTTGTATTGTGTCTACAGTTTTGGACCATCTCTTGTATCATGTCCGCATGCTCTCTGACCATCTCTTGTATCATGTCTGCAGTCTCTGACCATCTCTTTTTTCATGTCTGAAGTCTCTGATCATCTCTTTTATCATGTTCACACTCTCTGACCACCACTTGTATTTCCTGCAGTCTCTAACCCTCTCTTGTAACATATCTGTACTCTCTGACCATCTTTTATATTGTGTCTGCACTCTATGACTATCTCTTTTACTATGTCCGCACACTCTCTGACCATCTCTTGTATCATGTCTGCAGTCTTTGACTATCTCTTTTTTCATGTCCGTACTCTCTGACCATCTCATGTATCATGTCCGCACTCTCTGACCATCTCTTGTATCATGTCTGCACTCTCTAACCATCTCTTGTATCATGTTCGCACTCTCTGACTATCTCTTGTATCATGTCTACAGTCTCTGACCATCTCTTGTAATATTGTCCACACACTTTCTGACATCTCTTGTATCATGTCTGCAGTCTCTGACCATCTCTTTTTTCATGCCCGCACTCTCTGACCATCTTATGTATCATGTCTGGAGTCTCTGACCATCTCTTGTAAAATGTCCACAGTCTCTGACCATCACTTGTATCATTTCCTGCAGTCTCTGGCCCTCTCTTGTATCATATCTGCACTCTCTGAACATGTTTTATATTGTGTCTGCACTGTATGACCATCTCTTGTATCATGTCCGTACACTCTCTGACCATCTCTTGTACCATGTCTGTACTCTCTGACCATCTTTTGTATTGTGTCTGCACTCTCTGACCATTTCTTGTATCATGTCCGGACACTCTCTGACCATCTCTTATACCATAGAAAAGGGGGGGTTGAGGTGCGCTATGGACGTTAAAAAAATTTCTTTTGAAGTCCGAAAACCAAAATGTGAGAACTTATAAACAAAGGAGGATTAATGATGAGAGGAGGGGCTGCCACTACCTTAAATATTCAACCCAAAAGGTTGAAAAACGTAGACAAATATTAAAGAGGTAGTTATGGCGCTCACCTGCTGTTAATTACACCTAGTGTCTGCAGGGAACTCACCTGCTAATAATTGTACCTTATTGTTAAATTATTTGCTGATAATTCTACACATGAATGAAATTAAAACATAAAAATGAAAAATAAAAATAAAAATAAAAATTCCATATGTGCAATATACAAATAACAGTATGAATCGTGCATGAAGGTGTTACAGAAATACTGTTTTAAATTGTCACTAAGTTACTATATATTAGTGCAAAAAATTCAATATACTTTCTATAGAAAAAAGTGCATATGTGCGTTTTTACAAATCACATGTTAAAAAGTGCTAAGTGCTTATGAAAGTGCTACAGTTTCAATATATACTGAAAAAAAGTGTTACGTGCGTCTGTAAGTGCCACAATATGTAAATACAGTACTTTATATTTAGTAGAGTCGCTAAATAAAAGTCGCTAAATAGAAGAATGCAAATGTAAGTTAATACACAAGTCCAGCAGCAGAAAGTTAATATCAGAAAGTCCTTTCTGAAACTGTAGCACTTTCATAAGCACTTAGCACTTTTTAACATGTGATTTGTAAAAACGCACATATGCACTTTTTTCTATAGAAAGTATATTGAATTTTTTGCACTAATATATAGTAACTTAGTGACATATTAAAACAGTATTTCTGTAACACCTTCATGCACGATTCATACTGTTATTTGTAAATATTGCACATATGGAATTTTTATTTGTATTTTTATTTTTCATTTTTATGTTTTAATTTCATTCATGTGTAGAATTATCAGCAAATAATTTAACAATAAGGTACAATTATTAGCAGGTGAGTTCCCTGCAGACACTAGGTGTAATTAACAGCAGGTGAGCGCCATAACTACCTCTTTAATATTTATCTCTTATACCATGTTCGCACACTTTCTGACTATCTCCTGTATTGGGTGTGCACTCTCTGATCATCTCTTGTATCATGTCCTCACTCTCTGACCATCTCATGTATCATGTTTGCACCCTCTGACCATCTCTTGTATCATGTCCACACTGTCTGATGATCTCTTGTATCATGTCCGCACTCTCTGACCATCTCTTGTGTCATGTCCACACTCTCTGTCTATCTCTTGTATCACATCGGCACACTCTCTGACCACCTCTTGTATCATGTTCGCAGTCTTTGACCATCTCTTGTATCATGTCCTCAGTCTCTCACTATCTTTTATATCATGTCTGCAGTCTCTGACGTCTCATGTACTATGTCTGCAGTCTCTGACCAACTCTTGTATCATGCCTGCAATCTCTGACCATCTCTGTACCATGTCTGCAGTATCTGACCATCTCTTGTATCATGTCTGCACTCTCTGACCATCTCCTGTAGCATGTCCGCACACTCTCTGACCATCTCTTGTAGCATGTATGCACATTGTCTGATCATCTCCTGTAGCATGTCCTCACTCTCTGACCATCTCTTGTATCATGTCTACACTCTCTGACCATCTCCTGTAGCATGTTCTCACTCTCTGACCATCTCCTATATCATGTCTACACTCTCTGTCCATCTCCTGTAGCATGTTTGCACACTCTCTGACCATCTCCTGTATCATGTCCGTACTCTCTGACCATCTCTCGTATCTGTTTGATGGGATCTGCCTGGGGGATGGTGTTTGGGGTATCTTTATTTGCTGATTGTTACACTTTCTGGAATACACATATTGCTGTTGTTGTGAAGGATCTGGGCCTGCTGTCCCTCCATCCCTCTTTTTTTCCTTCCTTCTCTCCCTATCTCTTTTTTTCTCCCTCTCTTTTCTTTTCTTTCTTTTTCTCTCTCCCTCTATCCCTCTCTTCCTTCTTTTTCATCTCAGATTCTATTCTTCTCAGACTCTGTTTAACCACACCCCCTTTAACCATTTAAGACCCGGCCCATTTTGCAGCTAAAGGACCAGGCCCCTTTTTGCGATTTGGCACTGCGTCGCTTTAACTGAGAATTGCGCAGTCATGCAACGAGGCTCCCAAACAAAATTGGCGTTATTTTTTTCCCACAAATAGAGCTTTCTTTTGGTGATATTTGATCACCTCTGCGGTTTTTATTTTTTGCGCTATAAACAAAAATAGAGCGACAATTTTGAAAATCCAATATTTTTAACTTTTTGCTATAATATATATATATATATATATATATATATATATATATAAAATATATATAAAAGAAATTCCTCAGTTAAGGCTGATACGCATTTTTCTACATATTTTTGGTTAAAAAAATCGCAAAAAGCGTTTATTGATTGGTTTGCGCAAAAGTTGTAGTGTCTATAAAATAGGGGATCGTTTTATGGCATTTTTATTAATCATTTTTTTTACTAGTAATGGCAGCGATCAGCTATTTTTATTGTGACTGCAAGATTATGGCAGACACGTTGGACAATTTTGACACATTTTTGGGACCATTGGCATTAATACAGCGGTCAGTGTGATTAAAAATGCATTGACTACTGTAAAAATGTCACTGGCAGTGAAGGGGTTAAGTGTGACCTAATGTGTGTTTCTTACTGTAGGGGGGCGTGGCTTGGCATGTGACATCACTGATCTTCGTTCCCTATGACAGGGAACAGACGATCAGTGACAGGCTCACTAGGAAGCACGGGGAGAGGTTTGTTTACCTGTACGTGCTTGTGCCCAGCCGTGCCATTCTGCTGACATATATCGGCGTGAGGTGGTCCTTAAATGGTTAAGCCTTACCCAATATTTAGCATAGTTTTAACCACACTCATTGTCCACGCCATCTAGACCATGCCTACAAATGAATGCCTCTCCCCTAATTAAAATGATACTCTGACAAAAAATTGTCCCTAGCAATTTTTGGAGAATATTGGCAGCTATTGTGACAGGCCACTGCTGTGGGATGTAGTTTAGTACATACTGTATTTGGGGTGGGAGGCTGGGTTACTTTAGATCAGAGTGACTTTTTAACCAAAGTGTTTGTCAAAGAACCAAATATGTCATTTTACGATGTAGAAGAGAATCACCACTTTTCTAAGGCTGAGATCACATGGGTGGTGAAAAGGTGGTAAAAACTGACAGCTGATATGCATTTGATCATCAACCTACATGGTGATATGGCAGCCACTCAGGTCTACCTATATTGCTGCACCCATAATTCTTTGTTTTACAGTACAGCAATTTTATGTCAGCATGTTGGGTTTGACAATGGAGAGAAAACTGTCTAAAAGACACTATTCAGAGAGTAATGATTCATACTCTGAATGGTCTAAGGTTATCAGTACACATGTGCGCTGTCAATAAATTTGTTTTTTCTTGTTCTGTTCCATTTCGTATTAGCCGTTAATTCGTATTTTGTAATTCGTGCCCGAAATTCATTTTGGATTCGTACGAAATACGAATGTTCGTTAGGTTTGTTAACTTTTCTTAACAATTATGAACGTTTGTTATGATAAATTTATCATTATGAGGGGCTCCCATCATCCCTGTGCTGTGCTCATTATGAGGGGTTCTCACCATCCCTGTGCTGTGCTGACTTCCTGAGTTTTTAACTTCCTCATAACGAATAATCGTAATTAACGAACATTCTTATTTTGTCCGATTCTGAATCTCCCATCGACTACCAGTACCAGTCTCCCACTCCCATATTAAAAAAGGTTATTTTCCCAACCCTCACTCAGCAGCAGAAGAAAACCTCTGATTGGTCAACAAAACACCAGTCCCGTTTCCGTTGTAATGGAATTTGGATCCGAAATTCATAAACAAAATTTCGTATTTCGTACAAAATTTGGAAGCATAGCAATTCGTATTTCGGATCCTCCCGATTGTACAAATTTACAGAAATTCGTATGAATTTTCGATTCGTATGGAACTAATCGCACATGCCTAGTTATCAGTGGTGTACCCCAAGGTTCAGTGCTGGCACCCTTACTTTTTAATATCTTTATAAATGATATTGGGTCTGGGATTAAAAGTACCATTTCAGTCTTTGCAGATGACACCAAGTTATGCAGTGAAATAACGTCCTTACAGGATGTCTCCAATTTACAAGCCGACCTCAATAATCTGTCTAATTGGGCAACTATGTGGCAAATGAGGTTTAATGTTGATAATTGTAAATTTATGCATCTGGGGGGCTAAGAATATGCATGCATCATACATACTAGGGGGAGTACAACTGGGGAATTCATAGTAGAGAAGGATCTGGGGGTTTTGGTAGATCATAAGCTCAATAATAGCATGCAATGCCAAGATGCGGTTTCCAAAGCAAGCAAAGTCCTTTCTTGTATTAAGAGAGGTATGGACTCCACAGAGAGAGATATCATTTTGCCCCTGTACAAATCATTAGTAAGACCTCATCTGGAATATGCAGTTCAGTTTTGGGCACCAGTTCTCAAAAAGGATATCGGGGAACTGGAGAAAGTGCAGAGAAGGGCAACCAAACTGATAAGAGGCATGGAGGAACTCAGCTATGAGGAAAGATTAGAGGAACTGAATTTATTCTCTCTTGAGAAGAGGAGATTAACCACTTATGGAAAGCCCGCCGTCATTATACTTTGACTGTTTGAAGAGGGATATCATTGTTATGGCAGCAGCTAGCTGCCATAACCCTGGTATCCCCTTCTTGAGTGAGCGGCCTGCTTTCAGATAAAAGTGGTCTCTGCAGCAGATTTGCCACAAGTTCACTTTAATCGGCGGCGGGAGAGGGCCCCCTCCTCCCACCGCATTCCGGTGCTCTCCGTTGCTTACCGGAGCCACCGGCAGCGGTGGAGGCGATCGTGTCCTCTCCCTGGCTTGGTATGGAGATGAGTGAGGAGAAGATGGCCCCCACCTGTCTCCATACCATTGCAGGGTGGAAGCGACGTCAAAACGTCACCTCCACCCATAGTTCTTAAAGGGACATTTTTTTTTCAAATTACATTTAATTTGTTTTTTTTTATTATTGCATTTTAGTGTAGATATGAGATCTGAGGTCTTTTTGACCCTAGATCTCATATTTAAGAGGTCCTGTCATGTTTTTTTTATATTACAAGGGATATTTACATTCCTTGTAATAGGAATAAATGTGACACATTTTTTTTAAAGGAACAGTGTAAAAATAAAAGGTAAAATAAATAAGAAAAAAAAAACATTGCTTAAATGCACCCTCCCAGCTTGAGTGCAGAAGCGAACACATACGTGAGTAGCATATGAAAACGGTGTTCAAACCACACATGTGAGAAATAATTCTAGCCATAGACCACCTCTGTAACTCAAAACATGCAACCTGTAGAATTTTTTTAAACATCACATATGGGGATTTTTAAGGGTAAATGTTTGTCACCATTCCAACTTTGAAGCGCGACATGTTGGGTGTCAATTTACTCAGCGTAACATCATCTTTCACAATATAAAAATTGGGCTAACTTTACTGTTGTCTTATTTTTCAATTCAAAAAAGTGAATTTTTTCCAAAAAAGTGCGCTTGTAAGACCGCTGCGCAAATATGGTGTGACAAAAAGTATTGCAATGACTGTCATTTTATTCTTTAGGGTGTTAGAAAAAATATATAATGTTTGTGGGTTCTAAGTAATTTTCCAGCAAAAAAAAATTATTTTAACTTGTAAACAATAAGTTTGAAAAATAGGTCCGGTCCTTAAGTGGTTAAAAGGGGATATGATCAACATGTACAAATACATAAGTAGTCCAAATAGCGAACTTGGTGTTGAGTTATTCACTTTAAGGTCATCACAGAGGACAAGGGGGCATTCTTTACTTCTAGCGGAAAAAAGATTTCATCTTCTTCACAGTAAGAGCTGTGAAAATGTGGAATACAAGTAGGACAACAATGTTTGTTGTGCTAAAGCACTTCTAGGCTGAAGCAGGGACACTGGTGGATGGCAATCAACATTTAGTTATAGTGCAATTGCTACATTTTTAATAGAAATAAAAATCGTAAAAAAAAAAAGAATATATGGCATAGGTGAAAAATAGGGGGAATGCTGGGGTTATGTGGGCTGGTAAAAGAGTATAAAAACTGGGTAGTCCAAAGGGGAACAGTCCATATATCCTGGGTTACCTCAGTGATACCTCAGTGAAATGTGACAGTCTGGAGGTTAACACTGAAAGGCAGCACGCTGGAGAACAGAAGCAACTCTGGTAGTAAAGTCATAAAAAACAGAAAAAGCAGCGCCAATCTGAGTGCAGAGATTTTTTAAGGCAAGGTTTAATGACAAGTATTAGGGTCCTTTCACACTGGGCGGATCAGTGCTGATCCGCCCCGTGGATATCCGTTTGCTCAGCGGGGATCACTCCGTCGATCCCCGCTGAGCAGGGAGATGACAGGTCCGTCTCCGCACACTGTGCAGGGACAGACCTGTCACAGCGCCGCTCTGCCCTATGGGAGATCGGATGATGACGGGCCGCAGTGTCCGTTGTCACCCGATCCAATCCGCAGACGGATGGAAAAATAGCTTTTTCCTCCGTTACACTTTTTCGGATCGGAGCAGGTCGGATGTCAGCCGACATGTCACCGCTGACATCCGAAGCTCCATAGAGGTCTATGGAGCATCCGTTCAGGTCCGCCTGAAAAACTGACAGGCGGGCCTGAACGGATCGTCAGTGTGAAAGGGGCCTTACACTCACTAGATCAGCCTTTCTCAACCTTTTCAACACAGAGGAACCCTTGAAATAGTTCTCGGGTCTCGAGGAACCCCTGGTAAAAATTAGAAATCTACAACTCATGATACATTAGTGTAATGATCAGTGAGAGGAATGGTCCTTACACTTGTGGTCATTGGGAAGAATTACCTAGTTACAGATGGCTAAAAAGATCAATGGTGTCGGTGTAAACTTACCTGAGAGGCAGAAAGTGCCCAATGCTGAAGGAACCCCTAGAAACCTCTGGAGGAACCTTAGGGTTTCACGGAACCCTGGTTGAGAATCATTGCACTAGATAGTGGTGGTTATAAGGCACATCTGTGACGGCAACCAAAAACGTCTCAGGAGTCTAGGGCGGCTTCAGACCAGCGCAGTGGTATTGTACTCGGTGGCCTCTGATGTCCTAGGCAGGATGCGGAATGCGCAGTAGGAAGTAGTCAGCAGGACGTCACAGGCGCTCGGCGGTCAGATCCAGGATGATGCATAATTATTAGCATCCTCCTGGAGCTGACCGCCCAACACCTGTGACGACCTGCTGACTACTTCATCTTGCGCACTCCGCATCCTGCCCGGGACACCAGAAGCCACCAGTGCCACTGAGTATGATGCCATTGCGCTGGTCTGAAGCCGTCCTAGACTCCTAAAACGTTCTCGCCTTCTCGGACGCCATCACAGATGTGCCTTATAACCACCACTCTCAAGTGAGGGTAAGCCTTTGTACACACGGTCGGAACATTCCGACGGAAAATGTCTGATCGGACCGTGTTGTCGGATAATCCGACCGTGTGTGGGCTCCATCAGACTGTTTCCGTCGACGTATCTGACGGACCAAGTTTTCCAACTTGTCCGTAAAATTTTCCGACAAAATGCTCCGATCGAACTTTGTCCAATAATGTGTAGAGAATTGCGATCAGACAAAGTGCCACGCATGCTCAGATCAAATTCCTACACCAAAGCTATTGGCTACTAGCCTGAACGTAGTCCCGGCGTAACGAAATAACGTCACCACGTTCTGAACGATCGGATTTTCCCACAACTTTGTCCGACCGTGTGTATGCAACAGTTTCGGACAAAATCCGTCAGAAAAAATCAGACGGATTTGGTTGTCGGAATGTCCGACCGTGTGTACAAGGGCTAATACTTGTCATTAAACCTTGTTTAAAAATCTGCACTCAGATTGGCACTGCTGTTTCTGTTTTTTATTAAAATGTGAAATAGACTCCCTCCAGAGATGGTTCTGGCCAGCTCAGTAGATTGCTTTAAAAAAGGCCTGGATTCTTTCCTAACTGTACATAATATAAATGGAAAATGGATACTCACATTTATAGGTAAAGTTGATCCAAGGAAAATCCAATTGCCTCTCGGGGGATCAGGAAGGAATTTTTTTCCCTGCTGTAGCAAATGGGATCATGCTTTGCTGGGGTTTTTCGCCTTCCTCTGAATCAACTGTGGGTGAAGGATTGTGTATATGGGATTGTATGAAATGATTATTTTTTTGGTTGAACTAGATGGACTTGTGTCTTTTTTCAACCTGACTAATTATGTAACTATGTAACAAGCAGTGCCACTTGCCAAACTCACCCACTGAAATGCACAAGACCGTGCTGAAGACACATGTCAAATGCTTGGCACAGCATCACCTCCTG
This sequence comes from Lithobates pipiens, assembly GCF_037356315.1. Classification (NCBI taxonomy): domain Eukaryota; kingdom Metazoa; phylum Chordata; class Amphibia; order Anura; family Ranidae; genus Lithobates; species Lithobates pipiens. The sequence continues at coordinate 407,251,707 of NW_027507718.1, forward strand.
AATGCCTGTAAACCATCTCTAAACTGCCTCTGAAAAAGTTATCCACCAAAGATTGCTTTTCAAAGGGAATGTAGAGCCTGTGTGAATGAGCCTGTTGTTAGTAGCATCTGAAGTTCTCTGTCCATAGACACCACACTCAGTGGAGCAGAGTAAGAAAGTAGGAGGTAAACAGATTGAGCTGCGTTAGCTCCCAATACTTTTCAAGTATTTGTGAAGGTTCAAATTTTTTTGCAAATAGAAAGCATGTTATTCTTACTTGCTCTGCAATGGGTCTCCTGCAGGTGCCCTGGGTCCCTCCATCAAGCCAAGTGCCCCATAGCAAGTGGTTCATGTGTGCTCGATCCAAGCCACTCCTATGTGTCTATGAGACATACACAGAGTGTGGCTCAGTCCCTCCCCCTGCTCTCTCCTCACTGGCTGTGATTGACAGTAGCGGGAGCCATTTGTTGTGTCTCAGCCAATGAGGAGGGAGAGACTCAAGAGAGCTTCTGCTCTCGGGATTTGGCTCAGGTGAGTATAAGGGGGGACTGAGGGGGGAGCTGCACACTAAAGGTTTTTTATATTTGTGGAAAGAATACATGTGGGTAAAAAACCTTTAGCCTTTACAGCCACTTTCACTTTGAGCCTCCTTATACTGGATCCATCCCATGACGTAACTTGTTGCTGGAGACCATATCAGGGAACAAATAATGCTCAATGGGCTTCTACCAGCCTGAAGAAACTGTAACTCTACAGTGACACCTTCAGGATGGAGAATATACTGCAGTCTATACCTGCCTACACCCTAATACCTTATACCCCAGTCTTCAGGTACACTTTTCTCCAGTGCTGGAATGTGGGTGAGCAATACTACCAGCAGCCACATGATGACATGGCCAGCAGCCCTGCAGTGATTACAGTGTAGTTGTGATGAAGCTAATGACGGTGACAGGAAAAATACTGGTATAAGACCAGCAAGAAGAGTGTCTTTGGCAGACATTGCAGCTGGAACTGGCAAAGAGGAGGATGACAGAACCATCTTTTTAAGTATTACACTTTGTTACCCATCTCGTAGACTAAATTAGAGTAGGCTCCTTCTTCAGCAAAGGGAAGGTGTAGAGATCTTTTTTATTATTACTTTACTGCCCAAAGTGGGCATAAGTCCCCTCAATTATTCTCTTTATTTCAGTTTTATTATATTTGGTCTTTTCTTAATAAATACCTGTCCCCCCAACTATAATGCTTTCATTGTTTGTATGACTATTTTTACTAATGCCTTATGAATATACTAGCAAATGCGTGCCTGTCTGTTGAAGGGGGTAATTTCAGAAGTCCCAGCAGCAGACAGCAGCTAGCTTCTTTTCATTATTATGATGATACTGTGATATTTAGCAAACTAGAATATGTAACATGGAGCATAGTGTTTAGAGTGGAACAGTGGAACTTGCCCTTATTTTTCTGACACAGTACCATGGAGGCAATTACATTCAATCCTATGCAAAATGGCAATAAATAAAAGGCATGCACAGCAGGTGCATATTTTCCCATTTCCAAAGTTGCTTGCTGCCATTTTATGAAAGACTGAATGAATTGTGCACAGTTTTATGATTCACCACAATACCCTCAGCATACCCCAGCATACAACATCCACTACATGCTGAACACACACCCCCATCACATCTCATAACCAGGATTTACCCCCTTAATGGCCAGGCCATTTTTTGCAATACGGCACTGCATCGCTTTAACTGACAATTGTGCCGTCATGCGACTCTGTACCCAAACAAAATGTATGTTGTTTTTTCCCAAACAAATAAAGCTTTTTTTGTCGTATTTGATCGCCTCTGCGGTTTTTATTTTTTGCGCTATGAACAAAAAAAGACTCTCAATTTTGAAAAAAAAACAATATTTTTGACTTTTTCTATAATAAATATCCAAAAAAAAAACAATAAGTGTATATTGATTGGTTTGTGCAAAAGGTCTCCAAAATAGGGTATATATTTATGGCATTTTTTTGTTCAGCATATAGTGGATGTTGTATGCTGAGGGTATTGTGGGGAATGATGAGGATATTTAAAACATCATAAAACTGTGCACAAAGTAAGTTGGAACTTCCACCAGATTACCATTAATGTCTGCTTCCCTGGTAAATACATTTCCTCTACTTCCTTTTTGACTGTGGTTCTTAACTCCTGTCTTCAGGACCCAGTAAAAGGCCAGGTTTGCAAGATAACTGAAATACATCGCAGGTGATATAATTTACTGCTCAGTGATTGCAGTATTCTAGTCTGCATCTCCCCAAGGTAATACTTTAAATCTGGCCTGTTAGTGGGCCCTGAGGACAGGAGTTGAGAACCACTGTTCTATGATCTTTGGACAGAGAACTAGGTTAAATACAACATTTCCTACAGGGACATAGCCAGCAACAATAAAAGCACTTCTAGTTGTGTCAGGAAGAATTAAAACGTTTGTTGGGTGTTTATTGCTGTCTTTACCCCTGCTAGTTTTTCAATTCTACGACTCACCTTCTGCATTTTTATGATACTTCAGCCAAACCATGGGAAAACCTTAAAATACCTGATATATATATATATATATATATATATATATATATATATATATATATATAGATAGATAGATAGATAGATAGATAGATAGATAGATATAGATATCTATCTATATATAAAACTTCTGACATAATTGTGGCATATTTATAACATACTGAAACTAACATTCACTAAACATTTACTACAGGTGAAACTTCAAGGTTTATGTTTTTTAAATGACAGTGATTGGTTCACAGCTTTGTTTTTTGTTTTTTAAATCACTTTAGTCACAATTCAACATTCCATTCATTCTGTTTATAAAACACATAGGGTTTTTTTTTATTATTCTAAAATATAATTTTGGACATTTAAAAGTGCAACAGTTAACACATCTGTGGAGTACATCACAGTCAAAACAAAAAACAAAACAAAAAATAAAAAAAAAATAAAACAAAGGCAGTGATACAGCTTAACATAATTGTTTTGGCAGTATTTAAGGACTATATAGTAATAAAATATACAAATTGATGTATAACATCATCATAGCTTACGTCCTTCATTGCAAAGTAGGACTTTTAACACAAAACATATTTCGTAGAAGTATCTCCTGATAGCAGTGTTCATTGGAAAATAAAAAAAAATATTGCATTTATAGTTGAATTAGTTCAACTTTCTTTCTATTGAACTAAAAAGAAACTACCAATACCGTAAATAAAAGGAATGTATCATGGAACCATCACCCCTAACACTGCATAATATATTAAACAATCTTGTAGATTTGGTCCACTTGGTTGGTTCTTTGAACCAGTTTCCAGTTTATATTGCGTGTCATTTGGATTATTATCAGTATTTAGCAGTGGCTAATTAATGCTAATGGCTAGTCAATAAAATTGAATTATTTCATAATTATATAATAAGACAATTTAGATGTTTCATGGCAATCAACCTTTCCTGCATGACCATTTTAGATCATGTCAAAAACAACATAGGCATCAACACTGTAGTTTTTAAAAGTCCAATGCCTCATGCTGTTTAGGAACCTTACTTAAAAATTTGAGAATTTATTAAAATTTTTATATTTTAAATATCAGGGAAATTATTAAAATGTTTGTATTTTATAACATGTGTGTTATAATCTAGAGAAGCATAGATGTTCACAGTTGTCTATTGCTAGAGGATTAGCTCAAGCTCATAAAATGTCCTGAAGTCAACTTCTGTAATATCATGCCATACATTCTATACAGTTGCCCTCCCCATCAAATTCTAGGCTTCTGATATCCATTACAGATCAAGTGCATAGGCTTACTTTTTCAGTGGAACAACCCCACTCAGTAAAGTCATTTAAGGCTATTATTGCTCTGGGCCCTCTTCTAGACTTGTTTCACTAACAATAGTCATGACATTACTGTCACTAATATATTTTTACTCAATGAATGCTTGTTTAGCTAATTTAAAGGACACCATCCGTACCATTAACACGTAAATCTAGACCTATATAATCTGATTAACAGTTTAGTGTATCATAATACAGTTAGAAATACTTAGTATTAGTTTGGTTTACTTTGTAACACTGTAAGAAATGCTAAACCAAAGAGCTAGCTCTATTCTCTATGCTTCATCAATGTAAACTCTAGTGGTCAACACTATTCTGCCAAACCTAAAGTCACTTCTACCACATGTTAGCAGAATCTTGTTTTAAGCACTATTTCATAATCTGTATTAATCCACGGACACAACACCACATGACTTTATGTTAGTTTGTGTAATACCTAAAGTCCCCTGTAAAAAAATATTAATTTCAATTTATTACAATGGGTTACCAAAAATACTTCTAATATTAATGTAAATACTTGCGTTACTTGCAGAGAACAATAGTTATGAGAACGCTGATGGTTACTGAGGCCCCAAGCCTCATAATTTTTACACCAACTTCTGTTAAAGTTCATTAAAGAAATGTATACTTTATAAGTCTTCATCAGTCATTTAAAGTGGTTTAAAAGGTGTTTGTCAGTTGTTTAACAGCAGCCAATGAAAAGGAACAGCATGCAGAAGTCTTGAGTGGTCTGTTCGCATTAGTTCATATAATAAGTTTATATTTTCATTATTTACATAATTACACAGATGAAATCCAGCTGCTGGTTGATGCCTGTTTTGTATAGGCCAGAATGCCCTTGAAACACATAGCTACTGTTTAAAGGTCTTTTCCGATGTAAAAAAATATAGGAAGGATATACTGAGATGCTACGATGTACCGCATGATAAAAAAAAATGAACTTGGAAGAGCTCAGAAAGTTGACCTTTGTTATGGCCATTGATTCCAGTTCCTACTTGTGTTCTAGGTGCATAAAAATAAAGTAGAAAGTACCATGTGGTTGGCAAGGCTAAAAGTTCCTTGTCATATTGTCCATTGCAATAAAGTGGTCTTCTGAGTAAAAAAATAGAAATCCCTGGATGTCATGTCTCTTGCTCCTATTATTTCCATGGAATGATGAGAGGAAAGGATGCTGTACGTATTCTAGAGGAAACTGTCCTCAACTAGATCTGAAGAATCTATTCCAATGTCATCCATCATTTCAATGTCTTCAATGGTCTCATCCTCTCTCTTGACAATTGTCGAGCTGCTGGATCCAGTCTCAATTGCACTTTCTTCAGATGTCTGAGAACTGAAATTAAAAGTATTTTTATAGTATAGTTGATTTTTATAGTATAATATAAGATGAATAAAAAATGTACAAGATAATTCTGTTTTTTGGGTTTATGTCTAAACTACCTGGAAATACATTTTAAGTCCAGCTTGTTTTTTGGGAGGGTCTATAATTTCTGGTTCAAATACTACCTTCTGCATTTATGAAAAGTACTTCATAAGCTGATGTAAGAAGCAAAACGCCCATGAAACCTAGCCCTGAAGCTTTCCTGTCCAGCCACTTTTCCGGTATGCCAGACTCCTTCCATTAGGTGGTAGGCACACAAAAGTCTATTATTGCTCTACAACAACCAATGGAGATGAAGATGTTGAGCAATGGATTCTGGAAGTAGATTGAATCAAGATTTAAAGCAGCCCCATGGAATAAAAAGGGCTTTTATAATTAAGGTAATTTACCAGTTACACTCACTAATGCAAGTCTAGTCTTTTTTTAATTAACTTCTTCTCATTCAAACATTTAAAGTACATTTTTGTTCTTTTGGATAGAGTAAGGATGGGCTATAACCTTGACTTTCTGTCCCATAGACCAAAACAATAAAGCATAGTACACACGGGCTGAATGCCGGGCAACATCGGCCGGTTCAATGAAAACCAGCCATCATTCGACCCGTGTGTATGGCAGCAAGTCTGACAGAAGCCGGCCATTCAGCTGGCTTCTGTCGGACAAGCATGCTGGAAAACCAGCAGCCTACCAGCTCCCAATCAGCGCTCTCAGCCCTTTTGCTGAAAGCTCTGACCAGAGTGTTCAGGCAGGGGGGACATCCCCCTTTCAGAAAACAATAGCTCAGTGGGAAAGATCGCTATACTAACATCGGATTGTTAATACATCGGCTCCAACCCGAGCTGTCAGTTATTTTCCGTTCAACCCACTGGGTTAAATGATAAAAAAACCGAATAGTGTGTACTAAGCTTTAGTGAAAGGAAATCCCTGCAAATGAAAGGAATTCCTTGGGGACCTCCAGGCCACCAGAACTAGTGTCCCCATTGGAATATTTCCCCTCTATTACTTTTTCTGGGCGACAACCCAAAATTTGGGATTTTCTTTTACTTTAACTTTCAATGCTAATGGTAAATAGGACAAATGAAGAGTGTGAATAGGGGCACAGACAGTAAGAAAAACTGTCAGGTGTTCTAATCTCTCTCTGTCCAAAATGTTAAAAAAAGTTTTGCCTTTAATTATACTTTACGTCAACGTCAAGCCCAATCTTGGTTAGGTGTGTCTGCTTTTTAATTTAAGCAAGTTTTAAGCCATTTAAATAAAATAAAGTTTCTGTAATTACCTGTGTCTGTTTCTTTTGCCTGACTCATCCTCTGATACAGGATCAATATCTGGAAGAGGGATGATGTAACCACTATCAGCACTGAGTCTTTGTTCATCAAATACATTCTCTCTGTCCTTCATTTTGTTCTCATTCTTGTAAGTCACCCCAATGTAGGAATTGTCAGTTTCACAACCCATACGAGTTACAGCTGGATGGTCACTTTTCAGGAAGTCATGGAGAATCTTCTCATAGCACTGTAGAGAAAGAGACACTCATAAGTTGGGGAGAACTTTTATATCATTCAAAATAAAAGCACAATCAAACAACAGACCCCACCATTAGGGGAGTTTGTGTAAAGCATGTTCAGTTAACTGTCCATTTGCTTACAACTCTATTTATGGTTGAAAACTGATAAGCTGCCTATAATTTCCTGTTTTGGTAGTCTATGTTACACAGATGTGAGAGGTTCTTCTGCTGCCCTCAGCAATTCTGGGATCTCTTCAGGTTGTACTTTTAGGAAGGTCTACTTTTACCTTTATGTAAGCTTTCTTTAAAGAAGTAAACTTCCCTGGATTGTTTGCACCTATAGGTAAGCCTATAATAAGGCTTACCTATAGGTACTGTAAATATCTCCTAAGCTTGTACTGTTTAGGAGATAGACATGTGTAGTTCGTTTCATACGAATCGAAAATTCGTGCGAAATTACGAAAATTCATACATTTGGAAGCATCCGAAATACGAATTTCTATGCTTCCGAATTGTATACGAAATACGAAATTTTGTTGACAAATTTCAGATACACATTCCGTTACAATGGAAGCGTGACTGGTGTTTTGTTGACCAATCAGAGGTTTTCTTCTGCTGCTGAGTGAGGGTTGGGAAAATTACCTTTTTTAATATGGGAGTGGAAGACTGGTACTGCTAGTCGATGGGAGATTCAGAATCGGACAAAATAAGAATGTTCGTTAATATTGTTTTATTATTGTCATAATAATTATGATTATTCGTTATGATGAACTTAAAAACCTAGGAAGTCAGCACAGCACAAGGATGGTGGAAGCCCCTCATAATGAGCACAGTACAGGGATGGTGGGAGCCCCTTATAATGAGCACAGCACAGGGATAATGGGAGCCCCTCATAATGAGCACAGTAGGGTACAGCCCCAGGAAGAAGTCAGCACAGTGATGGTGGGTGCCCCTGATAATGAGCACAGCAGGGGTACAGCCCCAGGTGGAAGTCAGTATAGTACAGGGATGGTGGGAGCCCCTCATAATGAGCACAGCAGGGGTATAGCCCCAGGAGGAAGTAAGCACAGCACAGGGATGGTGGGAGCCCCTCATAATGAGCACAGCAGGGGTACAGCCCCAGGAGGAAGTCAGCACAGTACAGGGATGATGGGAGCCCCTTATAATGAGCACAGCAGGGGTACAAACCTAGGAAGTCAGCACAGCACAGGGATGGTGGGAGCCCTTCATAATGAGCACAGCAGGGGTACAGCCCCAGGAGGAAGTCAGCACAGCACAGGGATGGTGGGAGCTCCTCATAATGAGCATAATGAGTCGACGACTGCCTTATTGAGAAAGGTATTTTTTGCTTTTTAAATTCATCATAACGAACGTTCGTAATTGTTACGGTGCACATGTCTATTAGGAGATATTTACTGTACACGCTGCCAATGACAGCATCGGCGCATGCATTCTGAAGGACCAGCCACCCATTCCGTTATATCAGAGCCCTGTGCTGTGACCAGCGACACTTGTGTGCACGAGCAGAAGTGATATCATGCGGCTCTGGCCAGTCACATAGCAGGAGTCTCCGGAACCTGAAGGAATACAGGCGAAGATAGATGCGGCCTCCGGCGGTGACAACGAGGGCTTCATTTGCAGGTAAGTTTCACATTATGTGCTAGTATGTGATGCATACTAGCACTTTATGACTTTACTTTGCAGGTCAGCAAAAAATAAAGAGGCAATGTTTACTTCCTCTTTAAATGTAGTCATTGCTACAGATGTCCCTACACTGGCACTTCATAAATGACTGTATAAACCACTTTTAAAGGAACTTTTTTTTTTTACACCATTTGATTTCCCTCTATGTTTGCAAGTGTATGAAACTGAGACCTTCATTTTTTTTATACTGTTAGAGATTTAATTATATCCTCTTAGCTGGAATATGTTTTTTTTTTTTGACTAGTTCCGCTATCTGCCCATATCTGTAATTCACATTTCTATTGACACCTGCAGCGGTTCGCAGAGTGCAGTGTGAACTGCCTGTGAGTGACATGTGGTATGGGAACCCCGCACAGGAATCACGCTGGTTCCCGCATCGCATATGTGTAAACACAGCCTTATTCAAGCTGTGCAACTGGTACTGCCTTTGGAAATGGAGGGGTTAACTCAATGCCTCTCTAAAGGAATTTCTCAGACTGAAAGACTGAATGATAAAAGTGAGGCTTACTGAAAAAATTTAATTAACTTAAATTTTCTTCTATAGTACTGTAAAGCCAGCCATACATGGATCAAAAATTTGGCTGGTTCAGCAGGGATCAGCCAAATTTCGATCCATGTATGGGTAGGGAGATTGTATAGAAGTTGATCTAGAGATGGACTTCAGTAGAACCACCCTGTCATATTTTCACCGCTCGATCAGCACTGCAGGCTTTAGCATGCAATGCTGATCAGTATATCCTGATGGCAGGAAAGTCTCCCCGCTGTCGGAATACAATAGCTCAGTGGGTCAATGAAGTCAATTTTTTTTTGTTCAACTAATCTATGGACTGCCTAAGATTTGTCATTGCACTAGATCATTTGAAAATCTGTTAACATATTACATGCAGCAGACACTAATGCTACAAACAGTCTTTGTACCGTTTTATACTCTGCAGGTAGAAGACTTTCAACTATTTCACTCAGATGGTAGAAGGAAGGTCTCTTCTCTGGCTCACTGTTCCAACATTTCACCATAATGTCATACCTGGAATTTAAAGAAAATTAAAAGAAAAATTAAGTTGTCTTCATAATTACCAGCAGCACAACATACAAATACTTTGTAGGGCAATTTTATTACACGTATATACTTACACTTCATGTGTCGCATACTCTGGTTTTGCCATTCTGTAGCCACTTTTGATCTTGTTATAAAAAGAAGAATCCACTACCATCCCAGGGTATGGTGTTCCACCTTAACACAAAAGAAAAATTCATATGGGTGCTGTTTCATGCACAATAGGCATCTCTGATCAATGTTGACCCAAGATTTCTAGTACAAACCTGTCGGGGGGAAAAACATAACAAAGCAGAAGTACTCAAGATGATATACCGCCTTGTACACGCGGTCGGACTTTCTGACGGAAAATGTACGATCGGCTCTTGTTGTCAGAAAATCTGATTGTGGGCTCCATCGGACTTTTTCCATCAGAATTTCCGATACACAAAGTTTGAGAGCAGGATCTAAAATTTTCCAACAACAAAATCCGATCGTTTAGATTCCGATTGCGTGTAGACAATTCCGACGGACAAAGTGCCACGCATGCTCAGAATAAATTAAGAGATGAAAGCTATTGGCTACTGCCCTCTTTATAGTCCCGTCGTACGTGTTCTCATTCAGAATTACAACTTTGTGCGACCGTGTGTATGCAAGACAAGTTTGGGCCAAAATCCGTCTGAAAAAATCAGACGGATTTTGTCGTCAGAAAGTCCGACCGCGTGTTCAGGGCATATCATTCATCACTCAAGCATCATCTACTGCCCTACTAAACTGGATATGCATTGAGCAGCTTTCTGATGGTTACACATTGCAGTGTAAGATTGAAGCAAACAGGTGCAGGTATTTCCAATTCAAGTAATTTGAGACACAGTAGCAGTGCTGGAGGGACTATAGTAGTTTGGAGTGAATTTTATTTTGTTTTCAGTTTATAGGTTTTTGTCCTTTTTTTACACCTTTAGTTAAATATTTAGCTTACAAATAAACATTGAATACACAAATGTGACAACGTAGTATGGTTTTCTAAAGATAGCACACAGTAAAAGTATATTCCTTTTAGACCTCTAATAAAAAGTCTGGTGGGAGCCCTACCAGAAAAAAAACATACATTTGTTTTGGGTTAAATGTTGTGGTTGCGTGCTCATAGACAATGCTCTCAGTTCACTACTCCTATTGTTGGTTTAGTATATATTGGTCCCCACCAATTTGCTTTAAAGCTATAAAGCTTATAGACCTCCAATGCTGAAAAAGTAATGTGAGTGGCTGAGGTTGTCACATACCATAGTATTTACTCTGCCACTGAAAAAGGTGGGTCAAACTCAGCTCATGGTTTTTCACGGCGCTGCTGATGCCAAACAAAATCTTTGCCTTATACTTTTTAGGTACTTTTCCCTAAGTATAATCACAATGCAGTATAACATTTCTCAGTGAAATGGGGTACACACAATGCTGGTATCCATACTTCTTTCCACTAATGTAACATCATAATTATAAACACCTACCAAGAGAAAATATTTCCCAAAGAAGAATGCCAAATGACCACACGTCACTCAGGGTTGTGTAGAGGTTATCAAAGATGCTTTCTGGTGCCATCCATTTTACGGGAAGAAAAGTCTGCAGAGCAGAGAAATAGAAATGCAACAGTGAAGCCCAAGTCATTACCTTAATACAAATAACCAGACAGGCCAACAAGATGTGTCTATAAGGAACATTTAGGGATGTTTTTAGCATGTGGCATTTGAAATCTCCTTGGAACTAGCCCTGAGATGCGGACAGCTTAGTATAGGCCATAACATAGCAAAGGATATAATCTCAACAAATATTTACAGGACTAGCTCTTGTTTGTGTATAGAGTAAAACATTTATCCTAGGCAGACTTTGGGTGTGCCTGGCTAAATTGAGCTAGTGATTTAGGGTTTGCATATGTTAGAGAAATGATATGTAATTTACTCTGACCTACACTTCCACCAAGCATCAGTGCTCTAAAATCAAGCATGGCCATGAAAATTATAATCTTCTATCTGTGTTAAACTGTAAAGCAAGGGTAGAATTGATACGTACGCTGCCCTTTGAAACATAATTAGAGTCATGCATGATGTCTCTGGCCAGACCAAAGTCACAGATCTTGACTATTTTTCCTTGTGCCAGCAGAACATTTCGAGCTGCCAAGTCACGGTGCACACACTGTAAGAGGACAAACAACACAACGAAATTAGGGGCTTTACAGGGCGTGGATTAGAAACAACTCTGGAATAAGTATGTAACATTGACTTACATTTTTTGAAGCTAGGAACTCCATGCCTCGGGCAACCTGGTAGGTAAAACTTAGCAAATCCAGCATCGTCAAACCCTCAAAGCCCTCATCTGAGAAAAGGTTTTTCACCTCTATTTAAAGAAAAATTAGAAACATTATATGGTCAGCCGCTAGATTTGAGGAATTGTTTAAAAATTAAAAAGCAATTCTAGTTATACATTAAAAACACAACTATGTCTTGGTACTTTGACATATTATATATTATAAACTTGATATATTATTCAATACATTAGGAATGCCTGTGTTGTCCATTTTAGGATGGTAAGAGGCTGACCTAGTGAGTAGATACACTAATATACAGTAGGAACTGTATACGCTGCAACAATAATACACATAACAGCCATTTCTCAAAAATCTTCAGTCATGAGTAGTGTTTAAGGAAATTTCCTTAAATTATATGACTTCATTATAAAATAAAATTATAATTTAAAATATAAATTATAAGTGAAGATGGTGTCTACTGTTAAGAACCAGACCATAGCACTGAAACCAATAATGATAATAATTTTCCTGTTGTAATACTCATTTGTAATAATAGAATTCTAAAAAGCTGATGCAGGTGCCTATTTACTTAAAGCTGACATAAGGGCTTATTTACCTGACATAGGCCTCTTTTTGTAAGACGCTGGACGATCATACCAGGACCTCTGAATATCAGAATATTTAGACACCTCGTTCATTTCATGCATTGGAACATACTGGGTATTGTCAGCTTGCTTCATGTCCATATAGTCACCATTATTTTCAAAAGATAAAATTACATAGCTGCAATAGAAAAAGAAATGACATTTGAACCTATTTATTGGTGCCTTATAATCAAGGTCAGATACATACATGCATCTACAAACGTTTAATTCATAAATTATGTACAGCAATTTAATCCAAGTAACATGCTATTAATTTGCATGCAGAAAAAGCACAACATTTCGGTGAACCTTTCCCAATATGGTCAGTTTGGTTGGCTATTTTGTCAGCCAAATTACCTAGAAAAGGATATAATGGCTAGACATTTTTAACATTAGTAATCATCCTAGGTCTATGCAATGCAGTGGTTCTCAACTCCTGTGCTTAAGATTCACTAACAGGCCAGATTTTAAGTATTACCTTGGGGAGATGCAGACTAGAATAGTGCAATCACTGAGCATCAAATAATATCACATCTGATGTATTTCAGTTATCTTGCAAACCTGGCTTGTTCATGGGTCATGTGGACAGGAGTTGAGAACCACTGATGTAATGTTTAAACTGTAAAGAGATATAATGTGCTTTTATAGAAATAATAGCATATTGAGAGGGTGAAGATCATATTATGGTTCATCAATGAATGGACAGTAGTCAAAATTGTAGCTGGTTTCAGACACTGACCAGAGGGGGTGACATTATATCTTTAATGGGTGGGCACCCTTATATAGGAAAACACAGAATTCATTTTGATGGGAAATTACCACACTATACTGGTCTGTTATTGTATGTACACAGTTGTGTTTGTATGTATGTTTGTATATTTTGTGGGGCGGAGTTTCTAGTGCTGACATCACACCACTGCACGATCCCGGGTCAGTAGGATTTCTACGTGAATGTTTTTTCATTTGCACTTGTCTATTTATGATTTTACCATCAATAGCGCTTTTGGCTTCCTGAGCCCCAGGCCAAGACAAGAGAAGCCTCTTGGCCTGGCACTCAGGAAGCCAAAGCGCTATTGATGGAAAGGTTTGCTTTGTGAGAAAAAGAAAAGTGTGGGTATTCCACGAACGTGTCAGTTCATTTGACTCTGAATGGGAGAAAGCTGTGTTTTCATTTGTGAACCGGTCAAATATTGTCTGAGAGGAGTACAGCGATTGGACGAGTTGATAAGCATTCGTTGATATTTAAGTGCATACGACCCTCTGTAATTTAAAGGGTCCATACGATGAGGTGAGCAGCCAATTTTACCATTGGTGGTGGTCCCCCCCTTGGCACTAAGTCACTTTATGCATGAACTGACTGTATACCACTGAAGATTCCTCACGTGGATTTTTTGACACAAAAGCTATTTTGGACTTTTAATTAATTTTAATATGTTAGTAATCATTTTATTTTAGTTAGAGCGCTGTACCATCTGTTTGATATATTGTATTTTGGGATTTGGTAATTGATCCTTGGTGTTCAGCAGCTTTTTGTAAAGAGGTTGTACTGTGCTGATTTTTCTGTATTTATATTTATGATTTTATATTATTTTAATAAAACTACTGCACTATTAGCACATCATTTCTGGCTTGTGGTGAGCTTTATCTCTCCATAGTTGGAGTTTATCAGAAGGTCCCATGAAATGTGGATCGCTGCACTTGCTTCAAGGATACTCTTATGAGTCACAAGCGGTTTTGTTGTTGTAATAACAGCCTTATGTTTCAGTGAGTGTTGAATTTACAATGAGTTGGTGGTTGGTTTCTCGAGTAAGCATATCATTGGTGATATTGTTTTTTTTACTGGAACCTCAAGAGGGCAGTACCTAAGAAGTAACAGCAATACCAATGAAACAATCTGACCTTTATTCTACCCAGTACAAATGATGATTTTGTTTTTTCAAGATATGAAACCAAAAAAAACTCCTGTATGTAATAGAATAATAGTAACCTGACAGTTTGGTGGTTTTGGTTGCTATAGTACATATACCAGTAATTAAAAAAAGGCTTCTGCATACTGTGGCATCTTTCTTAGTATAGTAACCAATCTGGAATGCTGTGGACTTTATGACAACATGAAAAATAGATGAAATATATAAATACAAATGCTAGATTAAAGATCATCTCAAGCTAGCATGCTTTTGGTGAGGATAATAAATATGTTTCCATCAAATTAGTTAGCATGAAAAGTCACAACAACCATATTAGTATAAGGATAGAAAGTAAAAAGGTGCCATACTTTTCATACCTTCTGGTGCTCTCATCAACTGGGTTCAGGCCAAAGATGTCGAGATCTTTCTTTAGCTTCTCTGGATGTCGACTCTGAAAGCTATCCCGGTTTTTATGCAGATGATTCACCAGGTCCCCATAAAAGCAGTATTCAGTAATTATATAAATAGGACCTGAAAGAGAGTAATTACCAAGCTAAGCCATTGCTTTCAACCGTTTTATGTAAAGTGGTCTAACTGCACCTCTGTGGTGTTTTGGACAGATCTAACAAATCTAACTAAGCATTTCTAAAGTCTAATTTCTAAGTTAGACGATTATTAAAGTCACTGCAAGCGGTTGGAAATTTCAGTTTCAAATATTGGAGAAGCATTCCTTCTGATATGCTGTCAGAGGTTTCATAAAGATGAAGAAGGTAAGATCAAAAAAAATATTAGATACCTGACTTGGTACATGCTGCTAACAAGTTGACTATGTTTAGATGAGGTCCAAGATGAGTCATGATTTTCAGTTCAGACATTAGAGCTTGTTTCTCACTGGATCTGGCAGTGGCTGTTGAGGGAGAAATATATTAATATATTTACATTTGTTCAAAAATTATCATATGTATCATTAAATGTTTTTATCATGATAGATCGATAGATAGATAGATAGATAGATAGATAGATAGACTGTTGTATAAATAGATTATAAATAGCAAGATAGAAAGAGCACCTACGTTTAAGCATTTTCACAGCAACTTTCATCACAGGCTGTGATCGGCTAAGTCCATATGCAGCTCCTTCTACTACCTTTCCAAAGGCACCAGATCCAAGGATTCGACCTAAATAATATAAATGAAGATACTAATTGTTTATTCTATAAAATTATAATAAATTATATTCATAATACATTTATTATCATAAATTGTAATAAATGAGCAGTTTTAAACTGCAAAGATGAGCACGATAACATGCCCCATGATTGCATTGTCACACTAATAACAAATGTGCCAGTTTTTTGGGCAGGTGCTTTAACCACTTCCGGACCAGCTCATACCGATATACATCAGCACTTTGAAGGGGGATAACATTGGTATGGCAGCAGCTAGCTACCATAAACCTATTATCCTCTTCTTAGGTGAGCGGTCTGGTTTCAGATAAAATAGGTCTCTGCAGTGGATTCGCCGCGAGATCAATTTTATCAGCGGCGGTGCCCTCCACCGCTTAACGGAGCCATCTGTCGTGGCGGAGGCAATTCTCTTCCTAGCTTGGTATGGAGACGAGTGAGGGGAAGATGGCCCCCGCCCATCTCCATACCATTGCAGGGCGGAAGCAACATCATAACTTCACTTTCGCCCATAGCTCTTAAAGCAACATTTTTATTATTTTTTACATTTAATTTTTTTTATTGCATTTTATTGTAAATATGAGATCTGAGGTCTTTTTTGACCCCAGATCTCATATTTAAGAGGTCCTGTCATGCTTTTTTCTATTACAAGGGATGGTTACATTCCTTGTAATAGGAATAAAAGTGACACTTTTTCTTTAAGAACAGTGTAAAAAAAAATAATAATAAAAAAATTGTAAACACGCCCCGTCCCGCCAAGCTCACGCGCAGAAGCGAACGCATACGTGAGCAGCGCCAACATATGAAAACGTTGGTCAAACCACACATGTGAGGTATCGCTGCAATCGGAGCGAAAGCAATTCTAGCCCTAGACCTCCCTTAACTCAAGACATGCAACCTGTGGAATTTTTTAAACATTGCCTATGGAGATTTTTAAGGGTGAAAGTTTGTCACCATTCCACGAGCAGGCACAATTTTGAAGCGTGACATGTTGGGTATTATAAATGGTATCAATTTGCATTATCTTTCACAATATAAAAAGAAAGGGGCTAAATTTACTGTTGTCTTATTTTTTAATTCAAAAAAGTGTATTTATTCCAAAAAAAGTGCTCTTGTTAGACCGCTGCGGAAGTATTGCCGCCATTTTATTCTCTAGGGTGTTAGGGAAAAAAAGTATATAATGTTTGGGGGTTAGGGGGTTAGGTCTAAGTAATTATCCTCAAAAAACATGTTTTTAACTTGTAAACAACAAATCTCTGTAAGAGGCTCGGTCCTTCAGTGGTTAAATGGCCATTCCATGCAATAATATCATGGTCCCACACCTAAAACATCATTTTGTCCATGAATTTACCATTTATAGGAAAAAATTATTATGAGATAAAATATTGAACCAACGTGAACGGTAAGCCAACAAAAAAGTGATATTTTAGTTGTAGGTCGGCTATTGCCTTTTTAGATGGATATTCCAACACTGAGCTTCTCTTGCCCTAGTTCCTGATCACATCATGATGGTCAAATCAGATGTGCAAACCCAAGAACTCAAGTGCAGAGATTTCACCATTAGAGTTCCTGAGAGATACAACAAACTGTCAAGTTGTTTATAAATTGCTGAATATAATGGTTTTTGGTGGACTGATACTTTAAAATAACTCCATCTTAATAAATTAAAAGGGAAGTAAACCCTTCCAAACAACTTGGACCTATAGGTAAGCCTAGATTAAGGCTTACCTGTAGGTCCAAGCAATATCTCCTAAACCTATATGGTTTAGGAGATATTTGCCCGAAAATGGGCACCGCTGTCTACGGCGCACGCGCCGTAGACAGCGGCGCGCATGCGCACTAAATGCGGCAAGTCCAAGAATGGATTTGCCAAATTTGTCGACTCCCGTGCGCATGCGCGGGAGTGACGTCATCGCGGCCTCGCCGTATGACAGCGGCGGAGCTGCGAGGCGCGACTCCCGTGCGCATGCGCGGGAGTGACGTCATCGCGGCTTCGCCGCTGTCATTGGTCGGAGCTGCGAGACGCCACCAGCAAGATGGACGCGGCGGACTACAGGGATCAGCGGCGACTTCGCTGGCTCCTGTGTCAGGTAAGTGACACATAATGAGCTACTATGCGATGCATAGTAGTCCATTATGCTTTACCTTTGCAGGGAAAAAAAGAGGAAGTAAACCCATCAGGGTTTACTTCCTCTTTAAGTCTACTCTGTGACTAAAATGGCATTTGAATGTATCTAAATGTTGGGGGCTATATCAAATCTATAAATTAACTATGCTTTTCTTACCAAGAACAAGGCCATCTCTTGGAAATTCCCAACGTGAGTCATAGGGCAACTGCATTGGGTCTACGTATATATATTCATGGCCATCCGGGCTGATTGACTCAATCACTCGCCATCTAATCTCATATCTTGGTTTCTGAAAGATTAAAAAAGGGGTGTCAGAATGCTAATGAACAAATACGATGTTGACCATTGTCTTATGGTATGTGCCAGCCATTCCTTACCTGCTTCCATATGATGACTAGGACTATGAGTGATATGATAACAATCACAAGGAGAACGAGCACCGCAGCAGCCACTGTCAGTTCTGAGCGTAGGGCTGTGAAGAGAAATTCAATTATTACATTACGGTATCTTAAAACACTGTACTAAAGGGCTATATTGACAAATAAAGTTAGGTGCTTTCCACCAATAAATTATTTTTATTTTTTTGCTTTTTAGGTATTTTAAATGTTAACGCTAGAAAAATATGCGCTGAAGCTTTCAAAACAATATCAAGAAGAAATTGGGGTACTGGAATGAGTGTGTTTACTGGAGTATCAAGTGTGAGATAGTAACTAAGATAAACAACTAACCCTTCAAAATATTTTTTTAGAAAAATGCATTGTCTTTGTACTTACTAGGCGCAACCAATTTCAGCTCCCTTGCAACAACCCCAAGATCATTCTTTGCTATACACCGGACTGCTACAGTCTCCTCCACCTTCTTGAAAATCACTTGACTCTCCACTGTGTTCTCATTGTCTTGATGAGTCTCCATGCTGATTTCTGTGCCATTGGTTACCAAAACAGACCAGGAGCTGTCATTATTACACCTGCAAAAAAAAGCATATTGTCAGGAATTGGTTTTGCAATGTCATCGAACAAATATTGCCACACTGCACAAAATGTTAGCTCTTTACCTTTTTATATCCCTGCAAACCAACCATTCCACATCTGGAATGGGCATCCCTTTAGCTAGACACTCCACGGTTTGCTGACCAGATGAGCCATGGTGATCATCCACTAGTGTTAATATCAAAGCAGGGACTGTGAGAAATTTAAGAAAATCAAAATGTAATACTCTCCAAGGTGTCTATTTATACATTTTTTTCACACAGGATGCACACAGGTTTCACACACAATTTACACATTCTTGTATTTAGGTTCAACAGGAAAAATGCATATGGGACATATGGGTGGAAGTTGTGCATCCTGTGTGAAAACAATTATAAAAGTAAATAACATATATTCAACTATGCAAGATAAAAAAAAAAGTAAAAATTGCGTAAATTTTACATTAATAGCATTATAAAACTAATGAAATAATATCTAAAGCATATGTGTATTACATGCAGATCAAATGTTCAAGGTGTAAGTCGGTCTTGTGGTGTTATCATTATCATTAGTAGGTTCAAGAACCTTCAGAAATTAGGATGACCTTTTGTCAACCAATCAGTTCCATAGGTAAAGAAAAGGTAGCTATTTAAGAGTCTATGGTGTAGATTTACTAAAATTGGTTCACTCAGAATCTGGTGCAGCTGTGCATTGTAGTCAATCAGCTTCTAACTTCAGCTTGTTCAATTAAGCTTTGGCAATAAAACCTGGAAGCTGATTGGTTTACGTGCAAGTTTACACCAGATTTTGCACTCTCCAGTCACAGTAAATAACCCCTATGTATTGGAGTAGGACAAGTTGTCCTACTTCGAGGGATGTGCTTCGAGTTTGAGTCGAACATAAATTTGACTCGAACATCGGGCATTCGCCCGTTCGCCGAGCAGCAAATTTTATGGAGCACTCTCGGCAAATTTGAACACCCCATAATGCACTGCAAAACCGCAGTGAATTGCTGTATGATGATTGGCCAAACCATACACCTGACCTTAATGGCTCAGGGGGACTAAGTCCATGCCCCACACTATATAAGGCTGCTTACACAGCATAGTATAGTGTGTTATAGTGGACAGAGATAGAGAGCTAGATCAGGCAGGCAGGTTAGTTAGTTAGTGGCAGTATATTTGATATATATATATATATATATACAGCCAGACTAATATATATATATATATATATATATATATATATATATATATATATATATATATACTCTGTATTCAGCGTAGCCTATATATACAGTGCATTCGGTGGTGTACAGTAGATAACTCAGTGCAGGCGGTGTACACAGTATATAATACAGTGTAGTGCGATGTTAAAAAAAAATCCCATCATGTCCAGAAGGCCTCCAAGGAGAGGCAAACACTCAAAGGACACTAAAAGAGGACAAGCAGCCTCTGAAATAATATTTAACAGTAGGGACCGTTCCTGCACCCAACAAGAGTAACTGTGAAGGGTTACAGTGTTGTGGCACCACCAACACCTAAGGTCCAATCTTTCTGCCCCTGTTTAACAGGGGCATGTTATTACAATTTTTTAAATAATATTTAACAGCTGTGCCCATTCCTGCGCCCAACAAGAGTAACTGTGAGGGGTTACCGTGTTCTGCCATCACCAACAACATCATCTAAAGCCCAATTTTTCAGCAGAGTATATAGTGCAGTCCGCATAGTATATATACTGCAATTCAGAGTATATCGTGTAATCAGTCCGTATTGTATATATACTGCAATTCAGAGTATATAGTACCCTTAGTGTAGTATGCATAATACAGTGCAGGGTATATAGAGCAGTGTACAATATATAATATAGTGTATATAGTTTATAGTGTATTGACATGGGTTCCCCCTGTCCATACCAGGCCCTTTGGGTCTGGTATGGATTTAGGGGGTGACTCACACGCTATCGCACTAATTCTTTATCTGTTCGCAAGTTCTGGTGCGAACAGAACCGGGGGGTGTTCATCTCATCACTAGTGGCTATGACTGACACTTGTTAGGAGATGTCCAAGCAACTGTCACTTAGGAAACTGGTATAATCAAAGAGAGCCACTGCCATTCATATTAGTTGGGAAGTGAATTTTGGGAATTCTACGATTGAATACATGGTACTGTACATTTATCTTTTATAGCACTTGTAAGCTCTGCTGTTAAAAAGATTACCAGTACATTTCTGAGGACCTGGAAACTGAAGTGCCATGGTAGTTGAGTAAGCAGACAGATCCAGGGCTCTGGGAGGGTCAGGTCAGGTGTGAGAGAGTCTCTCCTACAGAAAGGGTAGGTTTGGAATAACCTATGGGGTCTGATCATATGATACATCCTCAGTATGGGTGGGCTAAAATAGAATCCATACTGAGGATGGGTTTTGAACTGTTGATAAACCACGGTACCTGGAACAAACAGACTCCCAATCTATATTAGCCTATGTGCCTAGAATACTAATTCATACTGTGACAAAGACAATTGTGTTATTTGCACTACAAACATAATCACCTTTAAAAAATGGGGTATTTACCTTTAATTTGCAGCTCAAATGAGGACGTTTTTGTTTCTGCATCATTCTGAACTACAAGTGTGTACACGCCGCCATCCTCCTCTTTGACACGGATGAGGTTCAATCTACTTGTATATCTGATAAAAAAACAAAATGCATACACTATATAAAAATAAGGTATTTTTTATGGTATCTAAAAGTAAAAACATAGCTACACACTGTGACATCTAGAGTGGTTCATAGAATACTATATATTACTGGAGCACGCCTCTTTACATATTAGATAACTTGTTGGTAACCATTGATATGAGGACCATACCAGGAGAATAAATACACCAAATGATGTGAACCAATGTTTTATAGCTATTCTTACTTAACATGTATCTTTATTCAAAACAAAAAAGCGTGCAGGGTTCAGATATAGTAAAGCCTCGTACACACGGTACGATTGTTGGACAACCGAGCATCTGATTTTTGTCAAAAGGGCGTGTGCCGGGAACTTGTCTTGCATACTAACGTTACACAAATTGTTGCGCCACAAACACAAAGGTAATGGCGTACTACGAGGAATTTCAGCTCTTGAGTGCTACCCTTTGGGCCCCCTCTGCTAATTTCTTGTTTGGTGAGCATGGATTCCAAGCATGCGTGTTTGTACTTTCGACTTTTGTTTGACAGCTGTCATTTTGACAAAAATTTACGAGCCTGTCATCCAACATTTGCTGGCCGAAAATTAGAAAATAATTGTTGAAAGGGGTGTACTAACGGTAAGAACTTTGGACAACAGCCTGTCAAACGACAATCCCCTTCTGATTTTCGTACCATGTGTATGAGGCTATAGGCTCAGCATCTGTGCGCTAGACTAAAGCTGAGTAAACACTATGAGGTTTTTATTTTTTTGCCCAGCCAGCAGGCTGAATGAAAAAAATACTAGCAATTCCTGCATCCGCACAAGCAAGGTGGATCCAGAAATCCTCTCTGGCCCTGCTGTGCTATTGTATTCTGACAATCAGCTTCTGTCGAACAGAGAGGGTTACACACAGGTCAAAATTTGGTCCATGCCTGTTGAAGCTGCCAAATATTAATTTGTGTGCAACCAGCTTAAGTAAGCGATAAAATCTATTCAGATTAATGCTTTTTAACGTATTACTGCAACTATATGTACTCTGATGCGGTGCAATTGATTCTCATCTCTGTTGTGGTGTGTTGGCAGCCCAATCTGACAAATTGGCTGTTTTAATGCACCCCATCAGACAGATTAAGTCTAAATGGGTCCTAAGAAAATATAAATGTAAAACATTGATTTACTCCAAGACATTACTTTTTTTTTTACATATTATAAGGATCTTACTTAGCTTCCTCGCTCCTGATGGTGCTCATAGTGATCTCTGTCATGCTGTCGTTGAGGGTGGCATTGTCCTTTAACCATACGATCTTTGGTGCTGGGTAAGCCTCCACCTCCACAGAAAAAGCTTTTACTTCATGGAGATTTGCGAATTCCAGCTGTCTAAACTTAGGGTTTAGTGTTACAAATCCTTTATCTGCAAATCAAAATGTTTTACAGAAATTATAGGAACTGTTAGAGAAATTTTGAAATGTAATAACTTCCTCAAAATTGTAAAAATGTCCTTGAAAAAATACATTTAGAAGATCATAGCTACTGTTTTTGCAGCTTCAACATGTCAAAAATCCAATCATGTGCAGCAATTTTTTGAAAATATGGAACAACCCCACTAGTGTAATTTCCTTACACTCACCATGAACTGTAACATTAACTTGCTGTATTTCTTTGTCTTCTCCTGTAGCAGGAATGACCACACATTCATATTCCCCAGAATCCTTCTCTGTAACATTTGGGATGGTTAGTGTATATTCCAGTCTTATCGTAGGCTTCTTGCTTTCTTCAACTTTTATAGTACCAGCTTTTCTCTGCAATTACAATATGTACTCTTTAGGGCACAAAAGAAATAACATTTTAACACGTAATGCTTTGGAGAATAAGTTAATTTTACAAATCAATTTTACAAATGTAGTATGTAGAAACAATTATTGCGCAGATAAAAAAAAGAAGATATGCAAATATAAATTTAAAACAAAGCTACTGGCAATAGCACAACAGAACAAATTGCGTGAAAACATATAAAACATGAATTGCTCCGCTCACATGTTTTATAATTTTACAAATGTACAGCAATGTTTTGATCCTGTAGAATATAGATGTATTTAATATAACCCTTCCATCTTGCTCTTTGTGATTTTATTTATTATTGTAGCAATAGTATCCATCAATGTAATTTTTTCATTATAAATATTAAAAAATTAAAAAATTCCAATGATAGGCTTAAATTTATCCAAAAGCCTATTTTCTATCACAACTGTTTGAAGACATGTGCTGTGTACAAGTAAAACAACTATAAGCATTGGTGCTATTTTGCTGTTATCTGATCTAGATTAAATAAAAATGGTCTTAAAGAGGAGTGAATGATTGATCACTATTCTCTACTGGTTTTAAATTGATTATCCATGGTCCATGTACCATCAAGGAAAAGAAAGCATACCAGAATATAATTTTTTCTTTGCATTTGATTATGGAAAAGATCTAAATATAAACATGGCATACCATTTGGCTTCTATGGTGCCTTATGGCACAAGGCTCCCAGAAATGTCTTAATACACAGTTGTTTAATGCGGTAGGAATAGCATTTGACAAATGTGTTTGTGTAAAATTAATGTATATAGTTTTTTGGAAATGAATGCAACTAGTATTCTTGGGGGGGGGGGGCTTAAAATTTTGCTATGGAGTCCCATAATAAAGCCCTGGATCAATACCACTACACCTTCTATATGTGGGACATTAATGAGTGCAGCTTTAGCTGTGTTTTGCAAACTTTAGAGAGGATTGATATGTATTGGATATAAAACCAAATAGATGCAGCACATTTCTTTTCAGTGCATGTTTTATAATGTTACATTTATGGTAATTGATGCTATTGATAAGCAAAATCAACAGCCGAATACAGAAGGTGCTAGAGTTACTTTTCTATTGTAATGTGTTGTTATCCTTTAAATGATATAGAGTAAAAATTAACATAAGGTGGATCTGCAGTTTAATGTGGGCATGATTCCTCATTGGCTGCCCTGTACCCTTTGCCTTGTTAAAAGCCATCTTGCTATTTTTACCTGCTTTCCTGGGTAATTCCACTGCAGGTCAACCACCTCATTCTCTAGAACGATGCAAGAAATAATGATGGTTTCACCCGTTCTGAAAACTGTTTTTTGGGCTTGCATTTCCACGGCAAGGTTATTACTGGCTGTAAGACATAAGAAGGTCAATGTAACAAATATTACTAAATTAAAACTCTCTGCAACCGCACACGATGAGCAATTTTTTAATTCTGCACTCATTTGTAAAAATATTTTAGCATTTCCATTTTAAATTGATAAAAGTTGACAACTAGTATCAACAAATAAGTGAAAGACCTTTAGGTTGGTGGCCTATTATATAGAAGAAATCTTGAAGTCCACTGTGATATAGACATAATCAGTGTTACAACAACTGTTTAGCTAATCTCTAATCCTTTGTTATGAGAAAGGGGCACTGTGTTTAGCTAATAGCTTTATGTATTTCTGTTAATTGCTACTTTTATTTTATTTTTGTATCCCATTATTTGAGTAAAAACGTAAGCTTTAAGAGCAGCTAAAAAAAAAGAGGAAAAAAATGCTTCCCATGGGAGTATTTTTCAAAGACTTACAACAATCATGGCATTTATGTCTCAAAAGATTGATTGGGTATAATGAGTTCATTCAAAGCTCTCAGAGATCAAGACCTGTGAAATAATCACACACTGAATACATTCTGAAATCTGTGCTGGAAACACAATCCTCATAATTAGTTACTGATTCTGTTATGAACACTGTACAGCTATAAAAACTAGAAGGGTCGGGCAGAATTGATGTCCAGTGAAACTAGTCAGATGCCTCCTTTCCAGTAAAAAAAATAGCAAGTAAAAGCTGCCTGGTCACAGGTATTGATCCCTCTTATCTTTCCTTCCATCATTTTATAAGAGATTTAGTAAAGCAAAGAAAATCACAATACACAAACATCATGCAGCATTAAATAAAGTATATTTTAGGAAACCAACAGACATCAAATTAATGCAACATTTAGCCCAAAAAGTTGGGTTTATAAGCGATTTGTCTGTTGTTATTTTCCACATATACCCCCTGGATGACATGGGAAGGGATCAATTATCTGAAATAGATTTTCCCAATTAGGCCTCGTGTACACTGCTGCTGGTAAACGGTTGTCTAGGAGCAGTTGGGCATTTTTTTTCAACTGCTCCTGAACTCTTCTCTGTTATCTTATCTGTCCATGTACACAGGGTAATTTATAGTCATTTCTAGGCAGTTGAGTTTAGAGGCTTGTTTGGAATGCAAAAAAATGGGTTCAGAAGCTGGGTTCAGAGGCATTTCAACCACCAACCACTGCTAAATGCGGCTAACCGCGGTAACTCGCGTTTAGCTGTAGTTCGTTTACAAGCCTTTTTCATTTTTGGCTATTTGATCAAATATATATATATATATATATATATATATATATATATATACATATATATATATATATACATACATATATATATATATATATTTTTTTTTTTTTTTTTTTAACGTTTCTAAACACAAGTTAAATCGTTCAGGAGAGGTTATAAAAACATCCCGTGTACATGAAGCCTTACTGTTGTTTTCGTAACAAATGGCGAACACCAAAGGGTTTCTGTAAAATGCATATACCCGTCCCTTCATCTAAATAGATTGTGCATGTTTATGAAATAGTAATGTTATGCTAATGCTATGACATAAACATATTCTAACTCTCAGATCTGACAACCACCATTTATGGATAGGCTTAGAGAACACATTGGGGCCCTTTTAGCTGCAAGCCATCGTATTAAGTCTTGTACACTCTATGTTCAACCCAGTGGGTGTAATGAAAAAAACTGACAGCTCAGGTCAGAACTGCTTTACATACAATCTAATGTTAGTCTAATGTTAGTACAGCTATCTCCCCTGCTATGGCTATGTTACCAATGGCAGGTACAATGTTTGGATCTTAAATTCTATGCTGTCTGAGCAGAGGAAAAGGTAGGAGAGAGACCTAACCTGACTTTGGGCCCCTTGTTCTTGTTGGGCAAAGTGGCAACTTTTTTTACTCAGTGTGGGCATTTTTTTCTCTGGAAAAGAGATTTAGGCCTGTCCCATATACCCTAATAATAGTTAGAAGTATGTGGCATAGTGCCACCAAATGAATGACAAACCCATAGAAGTGGTAAATAGGTAGACAAAAATACATATTTATGTATAAATAACAGCCAATAGATAATTTTATGACATTAAAAGTACCTTTCCATGTCTGTAAGTTGTAATCATCGGTTTTGAAGAGCACCCCATTTACCATGGTTTCACAAATGTAGACACCTGATTCGAAATTGCCAACAAAACCTTGCTTGCTGTCATAGAAGGCATTGACATTCTTTTCCATATCTTTGTTTCTAAGTGTCACTTGGCTGTTGGGATCAGTTGTCCGACAAGGAACGATAGCAGATTCATCTTCTTCCACTACAATAATGTGGTCAAACGTAGTAGATGGAACAAAGGGAACTGTGGGATCTAAATAAACAGCCTGTGTATGAGTAATATTGCCTTTATTTTTATTTTTTTATCATTTCAAAATACATACACATGTACAAATAAAAAACAAAAAAAAACAAAAAAACAAAGAGAAATAGATCTATCCCTTAACATCACATCTTGAATGCCCATATTTCTAAAGATTCATAATCAATTTTTTAAGTGAAGAGATAGAGGTACTGCACCCTTTGCTCCCCATCCCTGAGGAAAGAGAAAGAGTGAAAAAAAAAGATCCCCTACTCCCCTTCTACTTTCCTCCACTCTTAATGTAATTTTATGTATGACTCAAAGAAGAAGCTTTGCCGTTTTGGAATAATGCATTAGCGCATCCTAAACAAACACATTGATCACAATAGGGGTTAATTACGAAAGGTAAATCCACTTTGCACTGCAAGTGCACTTGGAAGTGCAGTCGCTCTAAATCTAAGGGGTAGATCAGAAATGAGGGGAAGCTCTGCTGATTTTATCATCCAATCATGTGCAAGCTAAAATGCTGTTTTTTATTTTCCTTGCATGTCCCCCTCGGATCTACAGCGACTTCACTTCCAAGTGCACTTGCAGTGCAAAGTGGATTTGCCTTTAGTAAATGACCCACAGAGTGTAATATACATTTAACCCTGTTGACTACAGGTTTACGTAACACTGTATTTTTCCATTAATTTTAAATGAATAATACAAAACAACTGAGTACTGTCCGTGATACTTTTTTGATTTCCACCCACGTCCAAATTTTCAGGACAAGCTTTCATGGTGTATCCCCTTCTTTAAAGTGATATTAAAATCTCTGGGGTTTTTTAGATAAAAATAACAAATATGTCATACTTACCTGCTCTGTGCAGTTGGCTTTGCACAAAGCAGCCTGAATCCTTTTCTTCTCGGTCCCTCTTTGGTGCTCCTGGTTCCTACCTTCTGTTGAGTGCCCCCACAGCAAGCAGCTTGCTCTGGGGATACCCGAGTGGAGCCACCGCTCCATGTATCCATTCATACACAGAGCTGTGTCCTGGCCCCGCCCCCTTTCTCTCTTCATTGGCTGACTTATTTTGATTGACAGCAGCAGGAGCCAACGGTGGCATGCTGCTGTCTCAGCCAATGAGGAGGGGAGTCCTGGGAAGCTGAGAGATTCCTGCAACATTGCTGGATCTAGATGGACCTTAGGTAATTTTTTGGGGGGCTGCTGCACACAGAAGGCTTTTTATCTTACTGCATAGAATGCAGTAAGATAAAAAAAAAAACTTCTGCCTTTACAATCACTTTAATGGCTACTAACTTTCCAAATTTAATTTCCATTGCTGTGTATGGTTGTGTGATTTGTCCTTCCCTGGGAGACCATCTTATTAAAATTTGGCTAAATCTTTGTGTATTAGTACTGCTTGGATCATGAAGAAGGGGGTACACCCCGAAAGCTTGTCCTGAAAATTGTAATGTTAGTGATTTAAAAAAGTATCCCAGACAGTAATAAATTGTTTTTGTTGCAAGTGAACTAAATACGGCTACAATCGTCTCAGAAATTACCAATACAACATTTTATAAAACAAACATCTGTAGTTGGAAGTTGGTGGTAAGTGGACAAACCTGGAACATAAATGTACTTGTCCATGCCTTCAAGCTCAAAGTCATCTGTCTGGGTTTGATTGTAATAGCAGGTATAAACTCCTGTGTGATAGGAAGACGCGTTCTTCACTTCTAGCACTGACACAAAGAGTCCGCTGTTGTTTTCTTCATGTCGGATGTCTACATTGTCATCACCATCCTCCTTAGTGGGATAATGCCAGTTCAGCTCACTCTCACCACTGCAGCGTATTGAAAAGGAATTGTGTAACTGTACTACCATTTCTTCACTTTCTGGAAAGAGCATTGGCAAGGGGCTTGTACCATAAGTATACAATGGAGCTGTAAAGCAAACACAACAATTTCCAATCAGCCTATAGTACATGCCATTTTTGTTCAAATACATCCGTCTTAATAATCAACTATGAAGAAGAAATGTTGAATTTTGTGGACAGATGTCTTCATTTCAAGTTAAGCCTAGACGTCTTTTGTTTAAGCGCCAAAATGGAAAGATTTCATGTTTCTTATAGCAACCAGTCAGGCTGCCAATTGCCAAGAAGCCAGCTGAATGCTTGGGTACTAGAGGTACTTGAGATCCATGGGTTTATTGTACTGTGACAATTCTAGAAGCATAGTGGTTCCACCAAACCCAGTACTTAATGTACACTAAATTAATGTTTGAGCCATATACAGAGGAGATTTCCATTGGTTTGCATTTTGCTGGTGAAACAGAAACCTTTCAGGAAAAAGCTAATTCTGTGATTCTGAATTGTGCACATTTTTTTGTGGAGAATCATGGAATATATAAAACTAGGAATCAGGAGTCATTAATTGTGCAAGTGAATCAGTATTTAACTAAGTAAAAGGATCAGAGCTCTGCCATTCCCTGGAAAAATGACCTTCCTGATATGAATTGACAATTAAATCATCCATCATTAATTACATTTATTTTCTGTTAAAACAATCTGCTAAATGACATAAAATAACATCACCTATTGTGTTCGATGCATTATTTATTGCTATCGACACATTGCTTTTTGGTTACTGTTAATGTCCTTTGCGATACTATAAGCACTTTAATAAATGTACCATTCATCTGAGGATTCAGTAGTTGCTAAGAGCAATAACAAAGATAGGGGCTGATGTCAAGGCTGAATTTCAGGCACACAGTAAGTGTGCACACAGAATGATTTATGATCACATTCAGTCAGTCCTGTGATGCCGGTGTCTTATCACATATGGTCCCCCATCGGATAGTGTCCGCTGTGTACTGCGCATGCGCAGTACACAGCAACACAGATTCTGAAAATTGCCGAGGATGAACGGCGCCTGCGCACTGAGTCCAGGTTCTATCCCCACTATCCAAGTGGACATAGAGTAAGAATATAAAAGAGCCGAGCGCAGCGAGGCCGAGCCCGAAGCGCGGCGAGCTAAGCTCGCCCGCGAGGGGCCCTCTAATATTCACAACCCTATGTCAGCTTGGATGGTGGGGCTACCACCTCCACTCATGGCGCAGGCGCCGTTCAGCTTCGGAGATTTTCCGAAGCTTCGTCTGCTCCGTACTGCGCATGCGCAGTACGGCGCGGACACTATATCATGGCCGGACAGTATATGCCAGAACACCGGCATTTCTGCTAAACAAGCCGGGTTGGTGAACTCAGTTGGTGAACTCACCAACTCATCATCATCAAAATCATCAGGTTGGTAAACCCACTGCAGGTAAAGTAGAACAAAATTCTCCCAATCAACATTAACTATTTTTAATACTTATATTTTCTTATTTTACATTTATTTTACATTTGATCAGTTGCTTTCTGGTTTCTGGCCTAGGCCAAAGTCATGTAATTTATCCCAGGAGTCTTCATGGGCATTTTTTCTTGCATCTGATGGAGGGGAGAAGGGGTTGTCTCAGCTAAGCACCCCCCCCCCCCCCTCTGCCTACATGACTGAGCCAAGTTAAGATGGATTCCAGGAAGTAAATGCTACATGAATCATCTGACTTTACTCAAGATAGCCATGGGGGGGGGGGGGGGGGGGGTGCAAAGTGCAGCATGCAAAATAAATCATGGAGACATGGATGGATGGGTGAGTTTGCTTTGAAAATTAAAGATGAATTAAATAGCATTTTCAGTTTGTGATGCTCAGGTACAATTTAGTTTCTCTTTCAGAAATACAGTTTCATTAATGACCCAAGCCCAATATGTTGATTGGACAATGATAGTAATACACCACACTAAAGTGATCATCTGAACCACAAAAACACATGACAAATCCATTTAACATTATTTCCTATTGGTCCCATTCATGTCTATGCAGTTTCCTGTGGTGTGTTTTTTGGAAAGGCGCAGGAACTTTTTTTACATGCAGGGCAGTGCATTTTTGGGTCTATAGACTTCAATGGAAGTGCATTAAAAACACATGTGCATGCATTTTCGGTAGGGTTTTGTGTTTAGCAATCAGTCTCCTCCTGAAAAAAAATGCATGAAGCATGAAAACGCATCAAAAGTGCAATTGAAAAATGTGCCACAAGAATGCACTAAAAAATGCATCAACTGCACCTGCACAGTCAACCTAGCCTAACAGCACTGTGGGAATCAGTACATCTCACAGTGCAGTCCTTTCCTCTTCCAGTCTGAATCTATTAGTTCAGGGGCTTACAGCATATATATATAGAAAGATATATATATATATATATATATATATATATATATATATATATATAAAGATATATATATATATATATATATATATATATATGTATATATATATATATATATATATATATATATATATATATATATATATATATAGAGAGAGAGAGAGAGAGAGAAAGAGATATATATATATATATATATATATATATATATATATATATATAGAAAGATATATATATAGAAAGATATATATATAGAAGGATATATATATATATATATATATATATATATATATATATATATATATATATATATATAGAAAGATATATATATATATATATACAGAGAGAGAAAGAGATATATATATATATATATATATATATATATATATATAGAAAGAGATAGATAGATAGATAGATAGATAGATAGATAGATAGATAGATAGATAGATAGATAGATTTCTATACTACACAAATTTTACTGCCTGATTTAAAAATATATATTTCATCTTTACATAAAGAATACATTTTGGGATTTAATTGTGGTATTTACTTTTGCCTGAAAGTATGTTTTAATCCATACTATGCAGATGCATTCATTCGACTTATACAGGTATTACAAAATGTTCATACTTACCAATAAGCAGGAAGCATCCCAAAATTAGGGATGTCCTTGGGGCACGCGCCATTTTTCCTGAAACTGCAATGATAGAAAACATAATTAGCAGATATTACACTGAAAACAGCAGGAAATAAAAGTTATTGGCTGTAGTAATACTTTCTTTATTGTCTTGCATGGCTTTTATATACATATTCTGGTGTGCAGTAAAGGTATTAAAATGTCTTAGTATATTCATCTATGGAGCTTAAATGGAATAACTGGTGAAACGCCACAAAAAGCCACTACCACAGTCACATAAATATAAAAAGCTCAAAAAGATACATATGAAAGGATAGAATGCACATGGAAGGGTACAGAAATAAATATTAATGTGACCCCCCCCCCCCCCCCCCCAGGAAATTTCCATGGAATGAAGAGTAAAAACGCAGACTTTGTGAAACAGATGTCAGAATAGCCCTCCTCTACACTGCCCTCTACTGGTCTCTAGCTCTGCTTTTTATGTGTTGCCACATGGCTGGAAGTGAGCCATTCCCAGTCTACCAGATGTCATGTAAGACGCTACCTGAAAACACTATTCATAATCTTATAGGGGGACAACACAGTTCAATCTGCTTCAGGATCTGTTCATCAGATCTACTGTATACATTGCATATCTCATGAAAGTGTAATTGTCAACTTTCATATGATTGATATGATATGTTATGTTAACCAAGAGCAGAACATTAATTCTAAAATAAAAGATCAATGGACTCTCATAGAGAAAGAAAAAATGCAATGATATCATTCAATCAAAATGTATGTTATCTATAGGTCTAAAATGCTTTCTGTCAGTATGTCAGCAGTAAGAAAGTAATGATATCACTTTTTAGGAATCACAATTACATATTCAAAAATAAATGTAACAAAGATGCACAGGAAGCCAAAATTTGTAAATCTTTTCTTGCATTCAACATGCCTTAGTGTTCTTATACATATAAAATAAACGTCCAAAATGGATTGGCTAGATATACTGTATATGCCCATTGCATCCAAGAAGCTAGATCGATATCGTATGGGTATGAAAAACTTCAAAGGATCCCAGAGCTGAGCCTGTCTGTCTTTTATCAGGGTAGCCTTTGTAATTTCTATCTTTTGTCTAAAGCAAACAAAATCCTTTATCTATAAAGTGACTGTATGCTACAAGCCTGATTAAGAAAGACCAATTTGTCTCAGAAACATAATAAAAACATGTTAATTTAGAAACACTCTTTATCAAAATGCTTTGGGTAAAGGGACATTTGAAAAGAAATACATAAAACATTCTGCACATGCAGTATAATAAAATTGAATATTCCTGTTGTATGAAAATGAATACCTTTAGTCCAATGCAGATATGATTTGGGGGTGTTTCGTCACATATGGCGACCCATCACATTTGGTTACCCACTGGACTGCGCATGCGCGACGCTGCCATATACATTCCAACACTGTGGCAATTTGTGCTTGCGCAGAATTTTGTGCCCACACCCCTGAGTCCAGGTTCAAGCCCCACCATCCAAGTGGACATAGACATTATAGAGTTAGATTATAATTAAGCCAAGCAAAGCGAGGTCATGCCCGAAGCATGGCGAGCGAAGCAAGAGCGCAAGGGGCACTATGGCAAAGTGGTCTTACAACAGTGTTGGAATGCATATGGCGGCGTCGCGCATGCACACTCCTGCGGATAGCAAAATGTGATGGGTTGCCGAATGTGACGTGACAGGGGCATAAAATGCAGATCATTCTGAGTGATCAATGTCATCCAAAAGTGATACTTCAGTTTGCATTGTTGTTGTCACACCAGGTTTCATTTGGGATTCTTATGAATTTCCAGCAACCAATACCCCCAGATTCACCTGGTTGACACAGTCATTACAAAGCATGTACCCCATTCCTCAATTCACCTTTATGTAGTCGTGTCTTCCCACTGTCCTTCATTTAGAGCAGGGGTCTCAAAACTTTATCTGACCCTTGGAGTACTATTTCTCCCAATGATATGAGACACTATTTTACCCATTGACACCTACTATGGGGCACTATTTGTTCCACTAATACCAATTTTGGTGTACTATTTCTCCCACTAATACCAATTATGGGGTACTACTCCTCCTCCTACTGACCACCAACACTACGGCCATGTTGATTCTCACTGATACTGGGTGCGGGACATTGTCTACCCCCACTGGCCACAATCCGGCCCCCCTAAAGTCTGAAGGATAGTAAACTGGCCCTTTGTTTGAAAGGTTTAGAGACCCCTGATTTAGAAACCAAATCCCTCTGTCCTTCTTTCCTCCTTATTTGTCCCTCTTTTTGGACAGATGTGCAGACCTCTATAAAAAATGCAATAATTAACTGTCACACTACACTAAAACTTTCACTCAGATCTTTTAATTATCACATTAATATTTGCACTCATCCATTTTTCATGCTCCACATAACTGGAAGCATAGCATGGGGGGTGTCTTTTGCTCACACACTTTGTGCTAATGGATGGCCCTCATTTCCATCTCATGAAGTTGGGAGATGAGTGGAGAGTACATAAGTGGGGCAGAGATATCAATTGGGTGAATGTACAAGGGCCAGAGAATCATGCCAAGCACCCCAACAGGGGGGGGGGGGGGTGGACTAATGCCATCAAGTGTAGAACTGCCTCTTTTTGTTACAGTATAACTCTTTAGATAAACACCGTTCTACAATTCTGCAACATTTTGGCACTAAATTGCTCTTTCCCAAACACACACAGTCAACTTTGGAAACAAAGGTTTGTGCCTTTTTATATCACAAATCTAACACATTAAATCAATCAGAAACCAAAAATGTTACCAACAGGAAGACCCCAAAACTATTCGATAATTATTTATTTTTGCATGTAATGGATCTTTAAGCTATATGGGCTACCTAGAGCTATGGTATTTATATATATATATATATATATATATATATATATATATATATATATATATATATATATATATATCTTTATACCCGAAATACACAAGTCAGATATGGTCCTCCAGGTTATGTAAAGTGCCCCCCAGTAAGATCACAGCTATCCTTCCAGAACATATTTCACAAAGGAACAACAATGTGATAAGTTCCTGGTATACTTTTTTTAGTGTGCCACATTAAGTACCATATTGGGTGAAGCATAACAGAGAGTTGATGTACTAAAAACAAAAAAAAGGGTTATATAAATGCAGATGCCCTTCTGTTCATATACCCAAGCTAAAAAATATAAATTTCTACACACCTTATTTGGTGTTAAGTTTAATGTCAGCCATATAATAGTGAGAAGAATTGAGAGATAGCTAGAATATTGCTGTCCATAACCATGGTCATAAAAATAAAGCTGCGTATTACCAAGACATTATCTGTGTGACTATGAAGCATTAAAGGGAAACTATAACGATCTTGAGTCAATTGTATAAATATTTAAATGTTTGTGTTTAATCTGCTATACAGTAATTACAATATATATAGTATATATAAGTAGTGAATACATGACAAAGAATTCCTGCAGCACTATGGGTTAGCTTAAGTGACAAGCACAGCAGATTCTGCTTTATTTGACACTGAAAATTCTCTAAATGCAACTTTAGGTGGAGCCTAACTCATTTGTTTGTGTAAATTTCAGCCTAAGCATTTAAGTTCTGCAAATAGTAGGATTTTCAAATAGAAATGAAAAGCTTGGAACATTTTAAAGGGAATCTAAAATTCCACCTACTAGTTTAAGTGCAAAGGGAAATAATAATATTCAGTATTTTATAGTAAAATAAAATAAAAAGTTGATCTCATCATAATAAATAAAGAAATAGTGTACATAAACACAATGGGGGAGATATACTAAAACGGGTGCACACAAAGTCCGGAGGAGCTGTATACAGCAACCAATCAGCTTCTCGGTTTTATTATCAAAGCTTAATTGAACAAGCTGAAGTTAGAAGCTGATTGGCTTCTATGCACAGCTGCACCAAATTCTGTGTGCTCCAGCTTTCTTAAATCTCTCCCTATATCTTCCAAAATCACTATCTATATAAGTGAGTTTTAATAGCGGGTCCTGTAGTTGTTTTGGTAAGATGAAATTTGATTGGTTGCTATGGTTTACTGCATTTTACCTTGTTACTTCACTATACACTACCTTCCTGAATGGCTTGTCATTCTGTGACATTTTTTTTTTTTTTTTTTAAGCAAGCAGTGAAAACTTTTACCTTACAGAATACTAGCAGATTCAGTTTTATTACAAAATGTGTTCCATGTGCCAGTGTGGAATCACACCAGAATGGAACCAATTTAGAGAAAGGGGAAAGGAAATGTATTTTTATTATTGCTGATTTTTTTATTTTTTCATAGGGCAATAAATGGAAACTAGGATAACTGAAATTCATGGAAGGCTTATTGGAAAGTGAACATTTAGTAATGCATATTGTTTGTTACCAAATCATTAAAATATTGCATAAGAAAGCACATGGGTTTGTAATTGTTCATAGATAAAACTAGAACTCTTCTATTTGGACATATGCAATAAGAAAACATTGTAACTAGAAAAAACAATGCAAATTAAAAAAGTAATTATCTCAGGAATTTCTAGAAACTTTACTGACACTGTGAGCATGACAGCAACTTCTCTGTGTTATGTTGCATTCAGATTTTACTTTTACATAGCATTTCAAGTCTTCACTGTTAATAAGATTACAAACACGCCTGCTGAGCTCACTCTGTATAATGTATGCTGAAAAGCTTTTAGGATTTTGGATAGAAAATCTAATAGGGAAAAAATGTCATGAGCAGTGAAAAAAACACACTGACAAGAGCCATCTACTGCTGAAATAAGCCACCTTTCGTTTTACATTGCTAGTGTGCAATATGTATATTTACCACTAGAGGGCAGTGGTACACTACACATACACATGGGTGGACAATCTGGATCCAGATGCTTTCAACCATCAGCAAGACCCCTTGTATCATCTCTTTATTGCATAGTCATTTCATTCATGCAGATAGGCTTAATCGTGAGTTCGTGACTATAATTTCAATTACAAACTGTTATTACAGTCTGCATGTAAATCCATGTACTGATGATCCTTTACTATATAAATTAAATAATACCAATACAGAACACTTGTGTGGCTTTTTTAATAAGCACATCACTGGGGTTGATAAAGAATGCTTATTGAAAATAATAATGATAATAATAATTATTAGAAGAGTCAGAAAAGAAGATTGTATTATTATTGTTGTTATTATTATACACAATTTATACCATGAACAGTTTATACAGTGTTTTACAATTAAAGGGATACTATCACTTCAAATAATTATGTGGTAGCATGATTGGGTATTCGAAGTGAACACACTTTCACTCATTTTACTGACATTCCCTATGCTAAGTGAACATCCTCTAGTCCTTTAGTAAAACAAAACCCAATGTGTATAGGTTTACTGTTATTCAAAATGTAGGAATACAGCAAAAACTGGTGTTACTTTGAAATGTTTTTTTTTTTTAAAGGCTGTATAGTAAAATAATGCAGATCAGGGCTCATTTTCTAAAGAAAGAGGCAACTCATTTAGTCTATGTCCACTCCAAATACTCATTCAGATCTGGTGGAGCTCACAGAGGATTCTCCGAAATATGTTTGGCTAAATGTGAGCATCAACTAGTATCCTTCTGTAAATCAGGCACATACCTATATGAACTGTTTATACACTTCCACTGTCATCAATGTGTCTACCAAACTACCTTTTCTTCCATTGTAACTTATAAGTAAAACAGACAATACAGAAGCAAATCATCAATCAAAGGTAAAACATGGGAACATCATGAAAACAGAAGTTCTCTGTACAATGGCTACATATAGATACTACAGTGTGTCTAGTTGACCCCATATAAGAACTTTAAACAGTCAGCAGGGACCAGCCAGGTTTGAAGATGAAGTAAATGGATTGAACAGAAGGTAAGAAGTTAAGATTTGCTTGAAGTCTCTCCCAGCTGACAAAACACCGGAATTTATTTTCCAGAGTCAGAAACTGGGGTCACCAAGGTTTGCCACTGGTACAGGCAGGGGGCAAAGTGACATAACAGACACCCTCTACACCAATGAGACACAGTGCCTGGGATCAGTCCTAATAAAGCCTTCATTATATTAATTTGGTTATGAATATAATAAGAGATTCCTAATAACATATAAAAGGTATAGAAAGAAGTGGACATTGTCTCAATAGATAAGGAAGCAGCCCAAGTGCAAAAGAATAATAATATGAATTATTATTATTGTTGTTATTATTATTATTACTATAATATTTTTCATTTTTAGTTAAAAAAAAACTAAAAGCTACAGTTCTTACATGAAAGATTGCAGAAGTCCTTTAAAACAGATTTGATATAATAATAATAATAATAATAATAATAATAATAATAATAATAGATTCTCCACTGTTTTACTAGCCAAACGTATCAAGATCAGCAAGAATATTATTGTTAAAGTGAAAACATAACTGTGAATAAATGGTGTAATAAATATCGGATGTTTAACCATGATGATGCAGTTCTTATGTATAAATGTAAGACAATTATATCACAAGCTAAGAAAGTTCCCCTTTAAATAAATATATATATATATATATATATATATATATATATATATATATATATATATATATATATATATATATATATATATATATATATATATATATATATATTGTAAATACATCTTCATTTTGTCATTTTGTACGCAACAAAACAAGTTTCCTTGACAGAGTAAACAATTGTTTCCTGCTAATCTGACATAAAAGGCTGATTTCCTAAATAATTATCTTAAATGTTGGCTGTTTTTTTTAGTTTTCTCCAAATATATATATGGTTTGGTGGCATTTTTTTTTAAATCAAAACTGTAGGCATCAGCTAAATAAATACATAATAAAAAAAAGTAAAAAAAATATTACTATTATACGCGAAATTATATACTCATTTCACGAAATAGGTATTTGAAATTTTTTTTTATTGTAAAGCCATCCATCCTGTTTGCAAAAGTTTCTACAAGGACATTACAATCCGATGAAAACTGCGTTTATAGATAAATCCGGTTCCAAAATTGTGCGTTCGTTGCAGTTCGGCTATTAGGATGACGGCAATGGCCACTAGAGGGCAGCAGAGACTTAAGGCAGACCCGTGGGGCTTCATAGTCCACCCAAGTCCTCTCCAGGGACCCTTTGGACTGTGGCTCCAGCCTTATCCTACACATCCGTCAGGCACCACCCAAAACAACTCTGCCTCCCTTTATCATCATGTCAAGCTGCCCACGCCAATGTTGGCTCATTTGTTTTTCTTCTTTTTTGTGTCTATATAAGTCCTACTGTATATCTGAACTGGTGCCAAAATGTCTATCTTCATTTATCTGCTGCTGAATTAGTCTTACAATTCTTCACTCAAAGTTATTTATCTCAAACAAAGTATAACAAGAGAAAAAAATACAACACAGCTGAAAACATCGTACACTATGAGACCAATGGGCTACAATAAGATTTTCACATACGCTTTCAGATTTGCATAAAAGAGGAATCTGCAGGAGAACAGCCAGAGCATCCTGAGCAAGTCCACATCCCCCATTACCAGCATAGCCAGAGTGGGAATAGCGCATTACCCCCCCCCCCCCCCCCCCCTCTCCTAGGGCACATCTGGAAGAAGGGAGGAGTAATTGTAGCCTGCCTATAATGTCTTCCATACCAGTCATCTGGCGTCTCCTTCCCTATCAGACTTTGGCAATCTCCAGAGCCAATCTTGATACCATCAATTTGTTTATACAATATTTCCATCTGCATCTACACAGTGTCCCCTACATTCTGACCTGTCCCTAGATACCAGAACACACCACTTCAATTGGAGCAGAGGTCACTGCAGGTAATATTACTAAGATATTATAAACAATCATATGCATTCAATAAATATCCGTTAATACATCAGTATCATCAACATGGTCATTACATCTTGGAAGAAGTAGATCTGGACACATGTATTGAAAGTCTTCAAAGCAACCATCTCCACAGAGGCAGCAGCTAGATGGAGAG
Source organism: Lithobates pipiens (assembly GCF_037356315.1). Classification (NCBI taxonomy): domain Eukaryota; kingdom Metazoa; phylum Chordata; class Amphibia; order Anura; family Ranidae; genus Lithobates; species Lithobates pipiens. The sequence goes on from NW_027507718.1 coordinate 407,291,448, forward strand.
AATCAGAAATGTTCCTCTGTATGAAAAGTGTATATCTATGTCCCTGTGCTGTCTGTACATATGAATGGTACAGGTATACCCCACTTTTAAGTACAGAATGGGGTTTATTTATTAAAGCTAGAAAATGCAAAATCAGGCTCACTTCTGTATAGAAACCAATGAGCTTCTAACCCCAGCTTGTTCAATTAAGCTTTGGCAATAAAACCTGGAAGCTCATTGGTTTCTATGCAGAAGTGAGCCTGATTTTTCCATCTTTAGTAAATAAACCCCATTGTGTACTTAAAAGTGGGGTATGCCTGTGTTCAACAAATGATTGTTACATATTTTTTTTCCTTTTTTGTTTTTGCTGCTCCATTTACCTATAAAAAAAAGCCTATGGTTAGCAAAGGAAAATGTCTGCGCAATGGGGCAGATTTACCAAAGAGAATGTTCACTGAGTTTATCAAACAAGCTGTAAATCACCCAAACATGTGCAAAGCAAAATCCTGTTTCATGAAAATCTCCTGATTGGGTAAAAGTTAACACAGCTTAACTTTATTAACTAAGCTAAATTAATAATCATAACCCTTTTAGTAGATCAAAACTATACCATTACATGTTATGCTACTATCAAAATAAAAATCTGAATCTGGTTTATAAAAAAAAAACGTATTCATCACTCAATAAATTGTTCAATCATCTGAAATACTTTTTGTTTACTTTAAATAGCCAGTCATGAAATAAGTACAAAAAAATGTGCTTTTCACATGATTGAATAACTAAAGAAAATATTTAGTAAATCAGCCTGTATAATTATAATAATCATCTCATGCATAATTAAATATTCAAATATCATAGATTGTAAGCTCTAGGGAGCAGGACCCTCTGATTCCCCTTTTATTGAATTGTATTTTAACTGTATCGTCTGCCTTAATTTTGTAAAGCACTGCACAAACTGTTGGTGCTATATAAATCCTGTATTATAATAATAATAATAATAATAATAATAATAATAATAATAATAATAATAATAATAATATCATCTATTCTCTGTTGATGCAGTTACCTCCCCAGCAACTTCTGCTTTTCCAGCTTCACATCGTTTATTTCTACCATATCTACTCCAATGTCATTCCTTGAAGATTTTATGGTCATCCCAGGTCCCTAGATGCCTTTATACCAATCCCTATGACATATATTACAATTGCACAATATCTTATGTATAAGCCTATAACTCCACCATGGTGTAATGGCTCCACCAATGTCTTAAGAACTCCCATTTGACTTTTTTCTTTAATGTAAATACATCTAAAGAGGTTGATTTACTAAAGGAGTGGAGACTGTTAACTTAGCAAAGTGAAAGTTCACTAATCTTAGTAAATAATGTGAAACAGTGAGTACTTCCGTCACCAACACACCTGCAAAAAAAAAACTGCTTTTTTTTTTAATTTCCTTTGCACTTGATTGGGTAATAAGTTATTTAATAAGCTCACATTGCTAAGTAAACAGTCATTACTCCTTTAGCAAATCAACTTCAAAGTCTGGCGATTATTCCTGCTGGTACCAAGCCATCTTCCAAGACTTGTGCCTATGACAACTTACTATACTTCCCATTCTATTTAAATATATTTAATTAACACATCAGGGGTTTATCCTGTCTCCCTAATTATCTCGTCTAAATAATTAGTGTTAATCCTATCTTCTCAATATCTCTTGCTGTCACATCTCTGATGGTGACTGCTAATCCAATCTCCCCTAATACCATGCATACACTATCACCCCATGCCCCTTCTCCTTCCAAGTTGGGCTTATTATGTGTCTTGGTGCAACAACCAATGTATAGCACAGTGCCTATCTGATCATCTCAGCTGTATGTACATAACATAACACTGTGGATGAGCTCTAGGCAGGAAAAGTAGGCTGGAGTGAAGTGAGAAGTGTGAATGGATAACAAGTCTGAGGAATGATTTCACAAACAGATGTTCTGTATCTTGCCCAAACCTTTATATAGACCTCAATGAGATCAGTCTTATCTTATCTCTTCCCAGCTCAGTTGTTATAAGCAGGATCGTTCCAGTTATGCATGGGAATGGGTTCAGGTAATGACAGCCACCAAAGTAATGACAACTGAACATCTAAAGACTTGTTTTCCAGGGAAAGTTTGGGGACAAACCTGACCTCCTTGGAGCAGCCACACAATCTATGTACTATTTATACACTCAACAAGATATAACCCTTACATATAGACAATGCTTATTTACACTGCTTTAGTCAAGCTTTCCAAAGCATTTTTTTTTCAGATCTTCTAAATCTTTTCAGGAGGAAGATACATTTGTAAACGTAAAAACAAACAAACAAACAAAAATAAAAATAAAAAACAAGCTGACCTTAAAATATTATTTTGTTTAGCAATGTAACTTGGATGATAACCTATAGAAAGGCTGTCCAAAATGTTCAACACAGAGCAGGAGAGCCAAATATCCTGGACCATGACTAGACGGTTCCTGCCAAGCTGAGCACAATAAATCTGAGCTTCATCTGGTGCTAGAACCTCACCAGAACACTAGCCCACAGTATGTGCCTTGCTGTGAACAGTCACCCTTATCATTTCCGACCGGTGATGGACTCCAGAGCCACAGAGAATGCCAACCAATGGCTCCCTATCAGAGTAGAGTGGGCTGCTAGGGTGAGAGGAGGAATGGGGGCTCTCAGGAGATTTAACAGCTCTGGAGCCCAGCAGGGGACTGGAAATGACATCTAAAGCTCTTTTCACTCCTTTGACTCCACTAACTGTTAAAAAACAATTGACATGGCAAGAGGATGCAAACAAGTGGCAGTGAAAGATGCTGAATGGCACAACTGCACATAAAGCAATACTACAAGCATTGGACATGCAGAACATTGTGGGAAAGGTGGGAGATATAGGAGATCAGGGGAGAAACACAAATTATCTTACATTATAAGAAGAGAAAATTAAAGTTAGATTACTGATGGTCAAGGGGAAGCCTAAAACTTGAAGAACTTATAGTTATGTGCTCAGGAGGTAAAACTCACTATAGCAGTCCTGGAGGAAATGTCACAAGTCAGAAGCACGGGAGAATTCATAGTGAAGAAATACTGGTCCAGTATGGCAACTTACAAAGAAAACCTATAGTAGCCTAGGAGGGATCTCTCTAAGAACTAAGGCTATAGCAGTCCAGAAGGGAAAGCCACAGAAATAAAGTTATAAGAGCAAAGTAGAGAAAGTCACAAAGTAAGGTTATAGCAGCACAGGAGGGAAAGTCCTATAGACATTTTACATAAATAAAAGTCACAAAGTGCAGCTACTAGCCAAGATAAAAGGTGAGAGTATAGTAGCCAAGGAAGGAATGGAGGTTACATATTTAGGTTATAATAGCTAAAGAGGGAAAGTCACAAAGTGAGGGTATAGTAGCTAAGGATGATAAGTTACAAAGTGGAGTTATACTGGCTAAGGAGGGAAAGTTACAATGTGAGTGTATAGTAGCCAAGGAAGAAATGAAGGTTACATAGTAAGGTTATAGTAGCCAAAGAGGGTAAGTCACAAAGTAAGGTAATAGTAGCCAAGGAAGAAAAGTTGCAATGTGAGGTTATACCAGCCAAGGAGGGAAAGTTACAAAGTGAGGTTATAGTAGCTTAGGATGGTAAGTTACAGATTCGAGATATAAGGAGGGAAAGTGAGGGTATAGTAGCCAAGGAGGGAACATCATATAGGTTATAATAACCTAGGAGGGAAAGTAACAAAGTAAGGCTATGGTAACATTGAAATAAAATCCAGGTCACTGTAGCTCAAAAGCGATAAGTATATTTACAAAGTATCAATGGCATGACACAAACGTATTACATTAGTCAAATCTTAACAAGCTTACCTTCCTTTCAAGCTCAGCACATAACCTCTATATACAACAAAACAACACCAATAACTGTTGCTACTTACCACTCTTCCGTTATATTTTCAAGGTATACCCAAGAATTCCAAATATTATTAAGTAATCCGTGTTATCTGAGTGTTTTCCGCAATATAATTTAATTGAGATCATACAATTTGAACATTGATGTCGGTGCTCTTGGATAACAATTCCCAAATCCTGAGCGAGCCCCCGAATCCAGCTCTCAATTCCAGAAATCCACGTTCCAAAACTGTGGAGGAGCCTTCCCCCTTCTCAATGTGGTTGTCATTAGCTGTGAATTGCTGGTGCCCCAGAGGAAAAATACAAGCAATCCTTAAAGAAGAACCATCCAAAGGAGCCCCAGGCGGACAAATGTAGTCCTTCCTCAGACCTTCACCAGCAGCACGAAATCATCTCCAGTAAGGCAATCCTTCTTTGTACATCCATGGTGCCAGAGACCATCATGATGGCAACAGCTTACTTGCTGTAGATCCTTAGGAGGTTCCCAGAGTAGACTTGAAGGAGAAATGTCCACCAACATCAATTCACATCCATCCCAAACAACCAGGAGCGCTCATACAAGCCCAAGAGCAGCTGCCAAACTATTCCTGGACTTTGGAAACCTGACTTCTGAGAGCTATCTGCATACCCAATGGCACTTCACAGCATAATCAGTATTATGGGTTTTACTCAGTGCCCTACCAGAAGCCACCATAAACTTTATCACTGCCTAACACAACCCAGATGCCAATTATATTGCCTCATTGGTCTAATAAGATGGAGGATGTCAACACGTCCCCAAAAAAGTTGTCTACCACTTGCAGTTATGGGTTCTGACACATTTAAGGAGCTATCATGATGTCATCAAGCAAAATTATGATTGCAGGGAATATTTATATGCAAGCAGATAAACTCTTACCTTTTCAGTATATAGTAAATAGCAATATGTAACCTATGCTGCATAAAATAAAAAGGTGGATGTGTTAGAGAGTTGGTGATCAACCTTCTTCTAGATGGAGCGGTAATAGAATGGTGCCCCGAGACTTGGAATTGATTTAGTGCGATAGCCCATCCTTCCAAAAAAACTGATCACCCTCATAGATGTCAGACCTCCTCCTCTCCTTCACAATAGGAGACAGCATCTGGAATAAAGCCCTCCCCCTAGTCTAGCTGACTTTTTCATACACAAACACTTCCAGCTATACAGCCTGGCTACAAACAAGTCTTTCACTGCTGTAATGTGGAATGAAAAGCTTTACCATAAACATTGCTGGCTGGATAGCATTACACATAAAGAACTAAACTCATTACTTGCCCTTTGTTCTATGTGGTCCTTGTCTGTCCATCCAGCCCAGAATAAAAATCATGAGATCCAGCTTTGTGAATATCATCAGGCTATCCTGGTCAATCACAGGCAGAAAAGGTTATATTACATATAATATTTCTGAATCAGGATTATAAAATATAATTTATAAACAAAGTACAGTTAGTTTTAGCAGAACTCTCAAAGTTTCCAGATTCTTTCCTTGTTTTGGTTGGCAGGGGGCGCTGTTGCTCCAAAATTAAACAGCAAGGCACTAGAGATTTGCAGTAATCATAACCATATGTTTAAATAAATACACTTCAACTTGGACAATGGGCTTTTCAACATATATTATTTGACTATATTCTGCAACAAATGCTCTTAATAAATATGTCGTTATTAATGCAGTTGGACGGGGTGTGTTAATAGTTATTAAATGTTTTAATGTTTATTACAACATCATGTTTATATTTTGTGTGTGGGTGTTTTTTTTTTTGTTTGTTTGTTTTCTTTGTTTTATTTCATTGTACTTATATTTTTTTTCATGTGTTTGTAAGGTAAAACTAAGAGCAGGGAATGTGCTGGCAGCATATATCAGTGTACATGGGGTCCTGGTTGGTTTGCACATAGCCAGCAGCAGCTCTTTGCTTACTTTTCACTAATATATCTTCAGCTGGGGTGACTGCAGAGCCATACTATTGCTTCCATATGTTTTTTCAGGAAATCATTGGAGGCTAATGTATGAGCAGATTTTACTCAGGAATGCTAACAGGATACCGATCTGCTTCTAAACAATGTGCGGGACACATGGCAATATGCCACTTTTGTTGCTGCTAGGGTGACCATTACACATGCATATATGTTACATGCTCATGTATGATACTTACCTAATCAATCATCCCTTTTCCATATGTATTTGATTTCAAACACTGCTCAGTAAATTGATTTACCATTGTTAAATATTCAATGTGAACATTTTTGTTAACTAAATTAATGTTCCAAAAACTGCTATTTTCAAAGCTGGTTTTGTTGTCAGTGCTGTGTTGTATTATAGTATCATGTATATTTTAATTAAAATAATTAAATTAAACCATTTGAACCTTTAGTTTAACTTAGCTAATCCAATTCTAGGTAAAACAAAACAAAATGTGTGTAAAGCCACGGAGAGGGTTAACACCAGCCCATCGTAGTAATGCACAGTAAAATGTGCAAATTACTGCAAAATGCGGTAATTAATTATTATTATACAGGATTTATATAGCGCCAACAGTTTATGCAGTGCTTTACAATATAGTGCAATGTTTGCTCCTTAGTGCAATGTGGCATCATTTTTTTTTTTTAAATGGCATCCCAATGTATCTCTGCAACAAAGCTGCACCGCAGTGCATAAAAATACATGATGCAGTGTACTGTAGGCCAGGGCCGTTTTTAAGGCAGGGAAAAAGGGGCAGCTGCCCTGGGCACTGTCATTGTTGTGGGGCCCAAAGCAGCTGGCTCATACTTGCCAACTATCCTGGTGTAAATTCCCTCGTCCCTTGAGATTTTAGTCCTTTGCTGTGTCCCGATATCTCAGTGTGAAGTGCTGCTACTAATGCTGCCCTATTGTTGTGTACAGGTGACTCACCTGCAGACCCTGTGTTTACATGCAAATTACCAGCATTCATATGTAAATAGCGGTGAGTGGCGGCATTGACATGTATATCTTGCCCCGTTGAGATCATATCCCCAGTAATCTCTAGCAACCAATCAACAAGCAAAAATCATGTGCTGTAACCTCTAGCAACTAAAAAGTGAGCCGTAATGTGTGCTGTAACCTCTAGCCAGGGAGTGGTCAGGGAGTGGTAATGATACACTGTAACCTCTGGCAAACAATCGCAATAGCCGCCTGATCTGATTCAGTAAACTGATTTTGAGTCTAGCTGCTATTTATTGTATGTCTCAGAGCAGGTGGAGAGCGAAACTGCATGGGGGGAGGGGTTAAAGAAAAATTTTGCCCATGGTCCAATCAATATTAAAGATGGCCCTGCTGTAGACAAACAAAAAAAATTACCACTTAATACTCCTATCACTGATATCAGCCAACATGACATGTCATGAACTGGTGCAGATCATATAAAAGTGTCAGGCTACAATATGCTACAGAAAAATGGCAACCGATCGCACACAGGATGCTGACTCAATGTGACCAAAACAAAACCAGGTAATGTAAGATGGCTTCAGCTTTGCTCTCCCCCACCCCCCGCAGGAGAGGTCCTCCAGATGCATTTCGACCTTCTAGTTGAGGCCTCAACAATTAAGCCCACTAGGGGGCAAAACGTCTTTGAGGGATCTCTCCTATGGGTGAAAACCTCTTACATTACCTGGTTTAGTTTTGGTCACAGTGAGTCAACATCTTGTGCACGATTGGTTGCCGTTTTTCTGTTGCAGTGCACTGTGCTGCAAAAAAATGCAGCAAGCCCTTTTTTCCATGCATTGTGGCCCTTATTTATTCAGTTTGAATGGGCTGCCTAATGTAGTGTATGAAAACGTGTGTTGCAATACAATACGATGACGTGGCAACAAGCCCTTTCAGTTAATTTCCTATGGAAAGCTGCCACTGCCTGAGTATTAAAGCATATCCTTTGCCAACATTCCGCAGAGAAGGACCCTTTGCTCTTTGGGTGGAAGCTATGTTTTTTTTTTTTTGCAGAGGCCCAACACATCTTGCTAAATCAACCCTTTAGCTCTGCAATCAGAAAAGCTAATGCTTCAATTAACACAGTAGGTATGTCGGACCTGTGCAGAGAGACCATTGCTTCCACATAGAGAGCAAGGGTCCCTCTCTGCCGCATACTGGTGGGACACAGGTTTCCATGTTAATGCTGTGGCTGCTTTTGTATCATATCCATCTATGCACATGATTTTTTTAAGATGTTTGAAGCATTGAAGCATTGCAATGTCATTTATTTAAAATGGCATCTCAATAAACCTCCACAACACATGTGTAATGTGCAAATGTGTATGTTGCAGTGCAGTGTGATGAGGTATAACCATTCTCTAATGCCGCATACACACGATCAGATTTCTCATTGGAAAAAGATATGAGGCTTTTCCGACGGGATTCCTCTCAAGTTTGCCCTGCATACACCCGGTCACGCAAAAGTTTGTTGAAATTACGACCATCAAGAATGCAGGGACGTACAACACTACCATGAGCCGAGAAAATTAAGTTCAATGCTTCCGAGCATGCCTCAAATTGTTTCTGACATGCGTAGGAATTTTGCACGTCGGAATTGCCACAGATGATCGCATTTTTGGATAGGAACTATTCCCGACCGAAAAATTGAGAGCTTGCTCTCAATCTTTTGCTGGCTGGAATTCCACCAGCAAAAGACAGATGGAGCATACGCACAGTCGCATTTTCCGTCAAAAAACTATCCTCGGTCTTTTGCAGGCCGAAATTTCGACCGTGTACACATTACAGTTAATTTTCTATGGAAAGCAGACACAGAAAGAGTAGAAAAGTATGCCCACTGCAAAACATCTATAGAGAAGGACCCTTTCTCTTGTGTGGAAGCATGACATTTGTAGGACTCAACCCAGTGTTGTATCTATATACCTCGTAACCTTAAACCCGGCTTCCCGCCCCCTCCCAACCTTGTCCCTCTTAAAAAATGACTGGACAGATTTTGGAGTAAATGGCCATCAGGCCTAAACTTTTTTATTATTAACCAAAATATAATCTTTAATAAATACCAACATTAACCACTTTCAGACCGGACCAATTTGCTGGTCAAAGACCAGACCACTTTTTGCGATTCGGCACTGCGTCGCTTTAACTGACAATTGCGCGGTCGTGCGACGTGGCTCCCAAACAAAATTGACGTCCTTTTTTTCCCACAAATAGAGCTTTCTTTTGGTGGTATTTGATCACCCCTGCGGTTTTTATTTTTTGCGCTATAAACAAAAATAGAGCGACAATTTTGAAAAAAACGCATTCTTTTTTACTTTTTGTTATAATAAATATCCCCCAAAAATATATAAAAAAACATTTTTTTCCCTCAATTTAGGCCGATACGTATTCTTCTACATATTTTTGGTAAAAAAAACGCAATAAGTGATTATTGATTGGTTTGCGCAAAAGTTATAGCGTTTACAAAATAGGGATAGTTTTATAGCATTTTTATTAATAATTTTTTATAATTTTTTTTTTTTACTAGTAATGGCGGCGATCTGCGATTTTTATTGTGACTGCGACATTGTCGGGGACCCATTGGACATTTTTGACACATTTTTGGGACCATTGTCATTTATACAGTAATCACTGCTATATAAATGCAGTGATTCCTGTGTAAATGACACTGGCAGTGAAAGGGTTAACCTGTGGGTGGCAGTGTAGGGGTTAAGTGTTCCTAGGGGTGTGTTACTAACTGTGGGGGGGTTGGGCTTTCATTTAGTGTACACTGATCTCTGCTCCAATCACATGGAGCAGAGATCAGCGTCACTAGTTGCTAGGCAGAATGGGAAAATGTTGTTTATACAGCATTTCCTCCATTCGGCCGGGGGTCCCGACCAGCGCGGGAGCGCGCCGCCGGCGGCGCGCTCCCGATGGCACGGCGGCAACGAATATTGGACGTACATGTACGCCAATAAGCCTGACCGTGCCATGCTGTCGACGTACATCGTCGTGCGCTGGTCGGGAAGTGGTTAAATACGAAAATAACTTTCCCAGCCTTTCCAAGGGGTCATGGGTACGTAGCATCCCAACATCAAATTGGTCACTGCCTACAACTTCAACTGTAACCTTTTGACCTCCAGACGGCAACCCCTGTCTCGGAGGCAATAACCAACTGTAGCAGTGACCTACCCGTTTTAAACCCTTCCAGGTTAAACCCTCGTAACCTGGAAGTACCTACAACCACTCCCATCCCATGGATGGGTACAACAGGCCTTTTTACCTGTACCTCACTTCTTCATCTAAAGACCCCTGAACCGCCCAATGAAGCAAACGAGCACCCGAGACCAAAACCCCGTACCAAAAAACCAGGGAGGGTGGGTGGGGATTCCTTCCTCCTCCGCTCTGCAACTGTTCTCACTGACCCTTGCTGGCACGAAATGGCCGCCGTGGCTCCGCCCACCCCACGTTCTTAAAGCGGCCACACCTCCCCTTAAAACGGCGACTGTGCAGTCCAGCACATGTCATGCCGTCCCTGCGCCTACCTCCCCCTAGTGGATGCTAGCTGCGGGACTCCCTATTGTCTCTTTTTGCAGAGGTCCAACACACCTCCTGAGCTAATCATACTTTTAGTCCTGCAATCAGCAGCGCAGGAGATATGTTGGATATTTACAGAGAGACTACTGCTTCCACATAGAGAGCAAGGGCCCTTCTCTGCAGCATGCTTCCATACGCAGGTTTTTCTGCTCAGGCTGTGGCTGCTTTCTGCTTTAGTTTTGATGCACATGGCTGATTTAGCTGTCATGTAAAAAGCTACATTGATGCTTTGTGCAGTGGCTGCACACTGATGTATGGACTAAGTAAGTGCATTGTTGATGTTGGTGCAGGTTCTATTGAACAGGGCACATTTGTCCTCAGTCCTCTGGTTCCAGAGCAGCAGACATGCTGCTGACCACAGCAAACAATACTCAAGATACTATAAATGACATAGCAATAAAACAAGTGAGAAATCCTTATCCAATCATTATTGCATTCTCCTAATATAAACGGCAGCAGATATACCTGGCACCTGCTCTTACCTTTCTCACACAACATGCCTACTTGGGCAGGAGTCTTTTGGAGGACATTCAGACTGTGCCAGCATGTGATCAATGACCATCCCCTGATGTCCATACCAATTTAATTAATACAAATATGGTAACTGTCTCTGGTGACTCACTGCTGGACTGTCATTTGTATCTACAGACTAATATACTGACCTTGCACATGATTTTTTCCAAATCAGTGACTACCATATAGTGAAGTAAGTAATAACAATGATAGCCCCACCTGTGCATCTCTGTCCTGAGAAGTTCCTTTTCAGAGCTTCTGCTCTGTATGGAAATGGAGCCTTCTGGTAATAATGTAGAAGGTCCATACTCTCATGACTATATCATTGAAGGTTTTTTGATGACACTACAGTATATCCATGTAGCTAGGGTAATGTTATTGCTGTCCTGGTACCCAGAGGAGAAACGGAGTGTTAAGATATCAGCCATATGAAAGAGAGTATTGTTTTCAGAGGGTTGCCAACTCATAGAACTACATTGTGAAAAGGTACAATGAAGCATGACCATGTGTAGCGCTGCAAAGCAGATCTTGCACATGTAATGAACAAATATGGCTGCCTCCACAATAATATATAATTACAAACTACACAAGGGTTTTAAATCATTTACATGCATGGATAAGATTTTCATTGAGATGACATATATTATATACACAAAACTATTCATTGACTGTACATTTTCTTTAGGGTGACTATTCAGATGTTGGCTATTGGCACAGAAACATGTTAGATTCTATGTATTAAAAGCAGCATGTGTATACAATTCTTTCTTCTTTGCTTTCTTATTATTATCCATTCCACTTGGATATTAATCATAGAAGATAGAGAATCCAGTCGTTTAATAGCCAGCATTTGATTAAGATGCAAATGTTCTTGTCTCCCCTAACCAATCCTAAAGATTAGTTGGGGTGTTGAGGGACTAGATTGCACAGATTTACTTATACACATGCATGGCCAAATCTGGCAAATTTAGACCTTAGAAATGTTAATTTCCCCTTATACGTTTCTGTGTGGTCCAGGCTGTGTAATACTGGGATGTGAGCTGTCACTGTAGCACATATCTGATACAAATCAAGAAAAAAACAAGGCATTATGAAACTGTGACAAGAGAGTTTTATTTTCATGTTAGTTGCTTGTCCCTGACCCTGGATATGCTTAGAAATCTTCCAGTTGGCCAGCCAAGCTAAAGAAACAGAAACTTTTCCATCTTCAGCACTTCGCATTCCTGTGGAATTTTGTTGTTTCATATCTTTCCTGTTTTATGGGAAAGCTAAATATAAAGACACCCCGTCTCTAGAACAAAATGCAAAATTGCTGCAGGTATAAATTTCAGGCACCTAAAGGTTGCTACACAGCAGCCTCCAGACAAGGCCAAATAGCAGGCCAGTCTGACAGTCAAAAGTTCGGCAGTTCCTGAGAGTGCCAAAGAATGCCTGCCCTTTCCTGCCTCCTGCACATTTCCATTGGCCAAAGAGGCAACACATCAAATGATGGGCCAAAAGCAACATAGGTTAATAAATAGGCACTCATGACAGGCGATGAACGAAAAAGAAATTTATCACAATACATGGACAATTAAATGCAGGATCAATTTCTGTATCCCAGTCTGCTCTGTTCTCACCTCTCATACTGTACCTCTGCTCTAGTTGCATGAAGCAGTTGCATGCAGGCAGATGTGACAATGCATAGAAGACAACCATCTTTTATTGTGACAATGCACAATAAAAGACGACAATCACAACATGCAGACAATAAATTATCAATCACAGCAACACACAGTAAATAAGTAGCCAATGACAATACATACATAGGCAATAAAATGATTGGACAACCATTAGAGTCCAGTCCTTCTCCAATTAAACCTTATGCTTGTTTCAGCGCTGCCAGCAGCTTTTAATCTTGGGCCACACACTCAGGGGTCGACTTTATAAAACTGGAGAGTGCAAATTCTGGTGCGGCTCTGCATAGAAAAACCCAATCTGCACCAGATTTTGCACTCTCCAGTTTTAGTAAATCAACTCATACTGCCAATGTCCATAGAGAGGTACTACAATTGGAGGTTAGACAAGACTATACCTTCTCTCATTTCTTTCCTTTGCCATAGGGAGAATTCTCTACTTCAGTCACAATTAGGACTGAGAAGAGTGATGTTGTACTCACTATTAAAGTCAACCAACCAATGTAAAGGCCAAAGAGAATACCTGGCTCTCCAGAGACACAGCATATACATTGATTAGTAGCCTAAGGCTGACCATAGTTGGTTCAAATCTAATCTCGGTTGGTTCAGCAGGGACCAGCTGATATTTGAACCATCTATGTACAGCTCCCCACATTCACCCCTCCCCACCACTGGGAAAACACAATATCTCTGTGGGACAGATTGCCCCGTCAACATTGACTTTGTTGATGGGGAAATAGAGAGAATTTCTTGCTTGTTTTGGATAGATCAGAAAAAGGTTAGGATGTCTGTTGGGTGTACATTGCTGTTTGTGTTTCTGTTAGGGAGATCCACCCTCTCTATTTGTCATCATGACTGTTGCCATTGGGATGGACAGTGAGGGAAAGCCTAAAAAATTCCAGTTTTGTGCTACATATAGGGGAAATCTTTCAATGGTAACAACTGGCAAGGCAGGATTTTCACTTACATCCTTTGGACAGGAAGTAAAGGGCAGTTTCCACGAGAGAAGCACATATTGCAGCAAATATACCTTTAATGAATGGTTACCTCTTAATTCTTGCTGCCAAATTCCATGAAGGCATAACAGAGTTGCCTCTGGGACTCTGAGTCTCTCATTCACCACCTGCGAGACCTGTTCCACTATGGAAACTTCTAACATTTGCTTATCTCAGGGTTCCTTCTGCAATGCAATGTTGTTTTATCCAATCTCTGTTCTACCCTGATCTTTACCAGTTATCTCCCATTTCTCCAGGCTCCAGTTGGCTGTCATAAAGCCACCAATGCAAGCCAACCATGAAAGAGAAACAAATCTAATTGAAAGCTGAAAAGAAAGACAGAAAGAGATAGAAAATGAAGAGATACAAAAAGAAGAGGAAGAGAGAAAAATGAATAGGTAGAAAATAAAAAATACAATGTGCTCTTACAGGAAAAGCCCCCCAGAAAACAATACAATCTACTCTTCTTTAGCTAACAACCCCACCCATTACCAAAAAAACTAAGCTAAATGCGCAAAATGCTTACCTAAAACTATGGACACGTGACAGGTTTCTTCACCGCAGAGTAGGAGAGTTCTCTGGTTTTCTGTGTTCAAGGTGGGTGTTGTGGGCACCTACATTTGGGTCCATCACCAAGGTCCTGAAGAGTGGCGATATGATGATGACAAGAGGTGGCGAAAAAAAACTGTCAGAAAGGAAGAGGCACCACAGAGGTTCTTGTGAAAGTGCATTCAGTTGTGTACAATGGGAAAAGTTTATTAAAGAAAAAAATAAATGGTTGAGAGTGGGATGGGAGAATGGGATGGGAGGATTTTTCCCAGAGATTAGCTTTGAAAATATACTATTATTTATTTAAAGTGTTACTAAACCCAGGACCCTGCATTTGCTATATCTGGTCTCCCACAGTACACAGAACATGGAAGTGCAATTATTTTAGTAAATATACAAATATAAACTGCTGAATACCTTTCCTCATCAGCAGTATATAGCAGTCGTGTGACTTCTATCAGTGTCTGGCAGAGCACTGATTAAAGCTTGTAGGAGGAGTTTTCATTCTTCCCTGAATGTCCTATGTGGCTGCACTGATTGGGCCTGTGCTGATCGCATGAATCCTCCCAAAGAAAAAAAAACTCTAGCAATACACACCAAACTGAGCATGTGCAGATTGCCTGCAATGCCCTCTACTATCAACAGATGAATTGGGGACAATAAAAAAAAAAGGGTAGGATCAGAGAATACAGGATCAAGCAGCCTTTTTACAAAATTTAGAGGATTAACCCCTTAGGTCCCACAGTGAGTATAACAAGTATGCTTTACTGCATATACAGACTAATTTTACTGTTGTGAGTTTAGTAACACTTTAAATATATATAGCACTGACACTTCTTCCACAGTATTTCACATATGCTTACCCAATCTAGGAACAGTTTAGAGGAAGGCCAATCAATGTATTTGTGGGTTGATACCCAGGAAAGCACATGGATTAATGTCCAATTCAAGTGCCCTTGAAAACACAAAAGTTACATAGTCAGGCTGAAAAAAAAACCACAAATCCATCTAGTTCAACCAATAGAAAAAATAAATAAACTCCATACACAGAATTCTATTCCCACACTTGATCCAGAGGAAGGCAAAAATCCCAATAAAGCATGGCCAACTATGTTCCAACAGGGAAAAAATAAATTCCTTCCTGATCCCCCAGTCGGATTTTCCTTGGATGAACAATTCTTGGTGTTATTACCTATATATGGTAGTATATTGTTTATTCAGGAATGCATCCATCTCTTTTTTAAAACAATCTACAGAACTGGCCAGAACTAGTTCTTGAGCCTATTCCACATATTCACAACTCTTGCTGTAAAACAGCATTTATATATGAGGATGTTAAATATATTTTCCTCCAGATGTAAAGAGTGCACCTTTGTCCTTTGTGATGACCTTTAAGTGAATAACCCTACATTCACTGTATGGACCTCTTGTATATTTATACATGGTGATCATATCCCCTTAATCTCCTCTTCTCAAGAGAGAAGAAATTCAGTTCCTCTAATTTGTCCTCATAGCTGAGCTCCTCCATGCCTCTTATCAGTTTGTTACAAGACAAACATGCTAACCACGTAACCACCATACACCTTCTAAAGAACTATTTGTTTTTGCAAGCCTATTGTTTCCATTAAAGATCCAGTCCACACATACAGACCTGGTCAAAGGTTTTGAACATGACACAAATATTCATTTTAAATAAGTCTGCTGCTTCAGTGTTTTGACTTCTTTTTTGACAAATCTTGCTATGGTATACTGAAGAATACTTACAAGCATTTCATAAGTTTCAAAGGCTTTTATTGACAATTACATTAATTTTATGCAAAGAGTCAATATTTGCAGTGTTGACCCTTCTTTTTCAAGACCTGTGCAATTTGCCCTGGCATGCTGCCAATCAACTTCTAGGCCACATCCTGACTGATTGCAGCCCATTCTTGCATAATCAATGCTGGGAACTTGTCAGAATTTGTGGGGATTTTTTTGTTCACTCGAGGATTGCCCACAAGTTCCCAATGGGATTAGGGTCTGGGGAGTTTCCTGACCATGGACCCAAAATGTTGATGTTTTGTTCCCCAAGCAACTTAGTTATCCCTCTTGCATTATGAAAGGCATGTCCAAAGTTCAGCCCGCATTCCGGTTTGAAACGGCCCACCTGGTAATTTTGACATATATCTTTTGTGGCCCCCCCAACGAATCTCCGAGCACCGGGGCCACAAAAGATATATATGCTTGCTGCCTTGAAGGGGACAGGGAGGGGGTGGAACCAGCGCTGTACATCCAGGAGTATTTCCTGTTTACGTGGCAGCCTCTGGAATAGGAAGTCTCATTTCCTGTGCCACCACTGGATGACTGTTCTGTCCATCAAAGGAGGTGGGACTTTCTATTAAAGAGGCAGCCGAGAAAACAGGAATTTCTCCCGTATGTAATCTATTGGTGCTTGTCCCACCCCCCTCCCTGTCCCGTTCAAGGTTGCAGATGGGCATTGATCAGGCTGCACCAATGGCAATGGTGAGTCTGCATTCATGGCAATGGTGGGGCTGCTGCATTCATGGCAATGGTGGGTCTGCTGCATTCATGGCAATGATGGGGCTGCTGCATTCATGGCAATGGTGGACCTGCTGCATTTATGGCAATGGGGGTGTTAATGCATTCATGGCAATGGTGGGGCTTCTGCATTCAGGGCAATGGTGGGGCTTCTGCATTCATGGCAATCGTGTGGCTGCTGCATTCAGGGCACTTGTGAGTCTGCAGATGGGCACTGATTAGGCTGCATTGATGGGCACTGACCCATATTTTTCTTCACAGTTTTATTTAAAATGTATGTTTTTTCCTGAAACTTCCCTCTTAAAGTGAATGTGCGTGTTATACGCTGATAAATACAGTATATCTAAATAACACGCCCAAGCTAATCTCTTCACCACACACAGCCACAAAGGCAATATAATTCTTGTTGGGCAGTGTATTAGTGCTCGGGTGAACACACTTAGACCGAATTTTAATGGTTCAAAGAATGTCAGGCAAAATAGACGGCCCTCACGCATGTTCGCTTCATCAAATATGGCCCTCTTTGAAAAAAGTTTGGATACCCCTGCCTTATGGCAAGGTGCTCCATCATGCTGTTCTTGGATGGTTAGGAAAAGTTGCTCTAGGAGGATGTTTTGGTACCATTCTTTATTCATGGCTGTATTCTTAGTCAAAATTGTGAGTGAGCCCCTCCCTTGGCTGAGAGGCAACCACACACATGAATGGTCTCAGGATGCTATACTGTTGGCATGACATATGATTATGGTAGTGCTCACCTTTTCTTCTCCAGACAAGGTTTTTTCCGGATGCCCCAAACAATCGGAAAGGGGATTCAGAGAAAATTAATCCCTGTACCTTTTGCAGAATACCAGTCTGTCTCTGGTGTTTTTCCTGGACAGAAGTGGCTTCTTTGCTGCCCTTCTTGACACATGGCCATCCTCCAAAAGTCTCTGCCTCACTGTGTGTGCAGATGCACTCACAATTGTCTGCTGCCATTCCTGAGGAAGCTCTGCACTGGTGGCGCCCTGAGCTGAATCAACTGTAGGAGGCTGTCTTTGCACTTGCTGGAATTTCTTGGGCGCCCTAAAGCCTTCTTCACAACAATTGAACCTCTCTTCTTGAAGTTCTTGATGACCCAATAAATTTTTGAATTAGGTGCAATCTTAGTAGCAGCAATATCCTTGTCTGTGAATCATTTTTGTCCAAAGCAATAACGACTGCACATCTTTCCTTGCAGCTAACCATGGTTAACAGAGACAGAACAATGAGTTCAAGCACCACCCTCCTTTTAAAACTTCCAGTCTGTTATTCTAACTCAAGCAATCATTACAGAGTGATTTCCAGCCTTGTCCTCGTCAACACTGACACCTGTGGTAATGAGATAATCACTAACATAATGGCAGCTGGTCCATTTGTGGCAGGTCTGAAATGCAGTGAACATATTTTTTTGGGGATCAAGTTAATTTTCATGGCAAAGAGGGACTTTGCAATTAATTCCAATTGATCTGATCACTCTTCATAACATTCTGGAGTATATGCAAATTACCATCAGAAAAACTGAGGCAGTAGACTTTGTGAAAATGTATATTTGTGTAATTCTCACAATTTTTGGCCAGGGCTGTCAATTATATTTTAGTAAAAGGTGTAGTTTGGTCAGTTTAATCAATATGTCTGCATGGTTCAATAGCTAGTATTCCCTGGCATAGTTCCGACTCTGTTCCTGTCCAACGGGGAGTTTCAGGTGTTTCAGCACTTTCTGTTGCATTTTTTTAAATTTAAAATAGATTTTAAAATCCAACATGGGGATTGGGGCCCCTTTCTAATGGTCAAAGAGGTTTGGAAATGCAGGAACACTAACTCAGAGATCTCAGCAACAAAGTTTAGAAAGATGTAAGTAATCTTTAGGTAGTTTAACTCTCTAGAACTAACAAACACTGAAAGTATTTTAAAGACACAGCATCTTACAATGTTGAGCCCTCTTCTCCTTCAAAGTGGATGAAAACTGTAAGAATTAAATTTATTTGGCTAAAGCACCATAAACATTTGCCAGTTTTAAATAAAATACATTTTACATTTTGGAATCCCAATTGACCGCCTGCAGACTCTTTGTAGCCACTTCCTATCCACATGCACTCACTCTAGCGATGATTGTGTGGAATTTCTCTTTGAGATTTTCTAAGGCTTGATTCACACCTATGCATTTTTGGAGATTTTTGCATTTTGCAGATTTGCATTACAGAACGTGTTCCATAGAAAACAATGTTAAATGGACTGTAGTGCAAATCTGCAAAATGCAAAAAGCACTAAAACTGCATAGGTGTGAATCCAGCCTTAGTCATGACAACAGCAGACAAGTCTGTGTTATGCTTATTAAGACTTTAGGTCCTGATTCACAACTATGCAGGTTGCAGTTTGCATATTCCAGGTGCATTTTTCATTTTTCAATTCACATTTTTGATGCATTAAAGTCTATGGAACTAGAAAAAAGTCCCTGGCCCTTTCCATAAAATGCACAGATGTGATCTACATACATAGGAAACCATGTTAAATGGACTGTAGTGTGTTTCTGCAAAACTGAAAACGCATTAAAAAATGCATAGGTGTGTACCAGGCCTTAGTCTCCATTGAAATCCTATATTACAGTTGGGAGACATAGACAGAGCTTTGTCATTCAATAACAAACAATTACCTTTATGGAAAGCTCACCTAGTATTATTTTGAATTAAAGCTGTAGATATAAACATATTTAAAATTACATTTGAAATATTTGCATAACTGCATCTTTTATTCAAAATAATTAATGATAATTGTTAATACTTAACCACTAGAGATCCTGCGCTATAGCTAAATGACGGCTACAGCGCAGACCTGCATTGCCGGGACGATGTCTATTGACATTGTCCCGTGCACGAGCGGCCTGCGCGCCACCTGAAGGTCGCGCATGCTGCGCTCTGTGATCAGCGAGCCTATGAGACCCGCTGGATCACATATCGGAGTAAGGGACCGATCCCGACCCCTTACCACGTGATCAGCTGTCAGCCAATGACAGTTGATCATGTAATGTCAACACAGTCGGCTATTTTTTCTCCTCGCGCTGGCAGAAAAAAAAAGCCTATCACCGGCGGTAGTGAGAGGGACATCAGTCTCGGTCACTGTGCCGCCAGCTCCTCAGTGCCCACCTGTGCCCCCTACAAGTGCCGCCTACCAGTGCCAAACAGCACCATCTGTCAGTGTCCACCAGACACCTGTCAGTGCTCACAGTGCCACCTCTCAGTGCCCACAGTGCCATCTGTCAGTGCCCACAGTGCCACCTATCAGTGCCCACAATCAGTGCCTGAACAGTGCTGCACATCAGTGCCACCTATCAGTGCTTATCAGTGTCACCTACCAGTGCCCATCAGTGCCACCTATCAGTGCCATCTATCAGTGCCCATCAGTGCCATCTATCAGTGGTACCTATCAGTGCCCATCTGTGCCACCCATCTGTGCCACCCATCAGGGCCCATCAGTGCCATCTTATCAGTAGCCATCAGTTCCGTCTTATCTGTGTCCATCAGTGCCGACTTATCTTTCCCCATCAGTGCCACCTTATCTATGCCTATCAGTGTCGCCTTAACTGTGCCTGTTAGTGCCCATCAGTGCAGCCTATCAGTGCCCACCAGTGCAGCCTATCAGTGTCCACCAGTGCCGCCTCATCAGCGCATATCAATGAAGCAGAAAAATTACAAATTTTAATAACAAATCATTAAACATGATTTATTTATTTTTTCAACATTTTTTGGTTTGTTTAGCAAAAAATAAAAACCCCAGCTGTGATTAAATACCACTAAAGTAAAGCTCTATTTGTGGGGAAAAAAATGATAAAAATGTAATTTGGGTACAGTGTTGTATGACCGCGCAATTGTCATTCAAAGTGCGTCAGCGCAGAAAGCTGAAAATTGGTCTGGGCAAGAGGGGGGTTTAAGTGGCCAGTAAGCAAGTGGTTAAAATGTTATTAAACCGGAAAATGTATTACATTGCAGCTTATTAATTTTAGGATGTGGGAGGGTGCCCACTTGTAGGGGGCACTGAGGGAGTTTCAGGGAGCCTGAAACTAGCCTGCCCAGTGCCATGCGGGGCACTGTGGTAGGCTAGACAGGACAGAGCCCAATTATCTATTTGATAATACTCCATTATTGTGGGTTTGTACCATACCACTAAAGCACAATTTTACCCCTCTCAACTTTGTCTATTTAATTCCAATGGGGGTCACCTAGTGTTTTACTGCAGAAGGTGACACCAACCCTAGTGATGCTGCTGGCTTTTTTAATTTATGTAAAACTTTTATCCCAAAAGGAAAAAAATAACTTTCGCTTTAACTGCTTTAAAGCGGAATTCCACCCAGAATTGGAACTTCCGCTGTCCGAATCCCTCCCGTGTCACATTTGGCACCTTTCAGAGGGGAGGGGGAAGCAGATACCTGTCAAATCCAGGTATCTGCTCCCACTTCCGGGAAAAATTGCAGCGGCGATCTACCCAATGTCTGGCAAATCCTCCATCCTCCCCTGCTGTCTTCTGGGAGACACACAGGTTACAAAAGACAGCAGGGACCAATCAGAGTCAGAACCAGGGGTGAAGCCGAAAGTCTTCACTGCCTGGTCCTCTTACCAGGAATGTCAGCGGTAGCACCCGGGAGTCGATCCAAAGATCGGCTGGGGGGCTGACATCACGGGCTCCTTGGACAGGTAAGTGTCCTAATATTAAAAGTCAGTATCTGCAGTATTTGTTTTTTATTTATTTATTTTCTGCTAGAGGAACTCTGCTTTAAAAAGGATTAGCCAGTGATGTGTCAAATACTGTCCCCCATCGGATAGTGTCCGCTCTGTACTGTGCTTGCGCAGTGCGGAGGTAAAGGAGATGCCAAAGGTCTCCGAAGATGAAGGTTCAATGAGTCCAGGTTCCAGTCCCACCATCCAAGTGAACATAGAGTTAGAATAAAACATGGCCGAGCAAAGCAAGGCCATGCCCCGAAGCGTGGCGAGCAAAGCATGGCGAGTGGCCCTGTTACTTTGTGCTGCCGTATGTCTACTTGGATGGTGGGGCTTCAACCTGGACCCAGTGCGCAGGCGCCGTTCTTCTTCGGAGACTTTGGAGTCTCCTTCTCCTCCATACTGTGCAGTACGGGGCGGACACTATCTGATGGCCGGACAGTTTTTGACAGAACACTGGGATGACAATGCTGCTGTCCAAAGGTGTCTCCATTGCTCCTCTATCTAGAGTGGTGCAACCCTTAAACAGAAAGTGTGTTACTGGCCAGATTATTATTATAATACAGGAGAGCCTTGCTTTTTAGAGCTTGCAAAAGTGAAAATAAAGGCAAAAAAGCCTGAATAAAGAACAAAATAATACAGCCACCACATTTAAGGATTGGTAATCTGCGATATATTAATCTTTTGTTTTTGGATTTAATACTGCATTAAATTCGATTTTAATGATTGGATTTACATCTGCTTAAATTCTTTTTCTCCTTTTGCCGAGGTGAGAACAAAGAACATTCCAAACTATCTTTAGTTCTAAGCAGCTCCCCATGCACCTAGCAATGCCAAAATCACTCCCGGTACCTGTAATCTGATTTAAAAAAATAATATGTAATAATCCCTTTCATTATTTGCAAGGACTATGCACTAATACCAACACCCGCAAATGTTTACAGCCAAAGTTGATTTGATTCATTAGAGGTTTGGTAAAAAAGATAGCGAAAAAGGAGATTAGAATAACTGTGATCATTAAAGAACTAATTTAGCAGATAGATGATCTGTTACATACACATCAGCCAAGTGCGAGACACCGTTATTCCAGGAACTCCAACAAAAGGTCTTGCAGACCCTCTTGGCAGGAAATGACTGAATGGTCTAATGGAATGTCCTGTCACTGCTGGCTAATTGTGTATAATAGATGTGACCTAGAAGGATTAATACCTTGGCCAGATTAAATTAGCATATCTAGACTTGAAATCAGGTCTTAATGTGATATTAGCACCCCTGCTTGCATCTCCCACCAGGAGGGAAGAGGCCTATGGCAAAAGATTTAAGCGTACAGTTTGAGTGAATTCTTTTTTGGAGGAGCACATACTAAGGTCCTGTCCTGTTAGCAATAGTGATGGACGAACTTCCGACGGGACGTTTCGCGAAAGCGAAATGCGAACGGACCCAAACGTTCGCGAAACCGAACGTTCGCCGCGGGCCCCATTGACTTCAATGGGAGGCGAACTTTGCAAACCTTCATGTCGAATTTGCGGCCACGTGGTAATTATTAGGGGGTAAAACGTAGTCCCACCATCTGGACAATGACATAATACATGTATGAGGTGAATTTGGGATCGATAACTACAAGCATTTTTATTTTATTTGGGAAATTGTTCTAACAATTCAGGACTATGGAGCTAATGAAGGCAATGGAGGAGAGGGAAGGTCAGGGACCAGGGTAGGCAAAGAAGAGGGTGCAGGAGATGATCACCAGCAGCGTGACATACCGGAATGACACATGCACCGTGATAGAGGCATCTGACAGCAGCACCGTAATACAGAGCACTGACAGCAGCACCGTGACATACAGCGCTGACAGCAGCACCGTGACATACAGCGCTGACAGCAGCACCGTGACATACAGCGCTGACAGCAGCACCGTGACATACAGCGCTGACAGCAGCACCGTGACATACAGCGCTGACAGCAGCACCGTGACATACAGCGCTGACAGCAGCACCGTGACATACAGCACTGACAGCAGCACCGTAAGCAGCCCCAGGAGGAAGTCAGCACAGCACAGGGATGGTGTGATCCCCTCATAATAAGAACCCCCAGGAGGAAGTCAGCACAGCACAGGGATAGTGTGATCCCTTCATAATAAGAACCCCCAGGAGGAAGTCAGCACAGCACAGGGATATCATAAGCAGCCCCAGTAGAAATATGACACCGCTCAACCTCTTCAAAGAGGAGGGTAGGGGCATATAGTACGGTGTGCTTTTTTGGGTCAAGGAAGTGAGCCAAATGAATTAAGAAGGTCTGTGTGCTTGATTAAAAAAATAGTTTATAGACATATACATGGTCTACTGGTCACATGTGTTGAATTCCTCCGAGATCCATGCCTCATTCATTTTTAGAAATGTGAGGTAGTTAACACTGTCGTGAGCTAGGCGAGTACGCTTATCGGTCACAATCCCCCCTGCTGCGCTGAACGTCCTTTCGGACAGGACACTGGATGAGGGGCAAGCCAACAGTTCGATTGCAAATTGGGCAAGCTCTGGCCAGAGGTCAAGCCTGCCCACCCAGTAGTCTAGGGGTTCATCACTCCTCAGAGCGTCCACATCGGCCGTTAACCCAATGTAGTCGGACACCTGACGGTCTAGGCGTTCCCTGATGCTGGATCCGGATGACACCTGTCGATGGGTCGGCTGAAAGAATGACCTCATATCCGAAGTCACCAACACATCTTCAAACCGGCCTCTTCTTGCAGGCGCTGTTGGATTGGTACCCGCAAATCCTTCTCTGGGAGTGGGAATTGCTCCTCTGCCAGCGCACGCAAAAGCAGAATGCAGCATTTCTCGAAGCAAGGCCTGGAAGTGCTGCATTCTGACAGCCCTCTGCGACGGCGGTAACATTTCCGCCATTTTGTGTTTGTACCGGGGGTCTAAGTACGTTGCCACCCAGTACTGGTCCTTGACCCTCATGCTTTTTATACGGGGGTCCCTATTAAAACACTGGAGCATGAAGGCCCCCATTTGCACTAAAGTGGAAGCGGTGTGGTGGCCTGGCTCCTGCTCATCATCCAGGATAATGTCGTCCTCTTCATTCTCCTCTCCCCATCCTCGCACAACAGGGATCCCAGAAAGGTTTAAAGCATGCTCTTCTTGCTCCTGCTCATCCGCCCCGGCACCATCCTCCTCTAACTCCTCATCAGACTCCTGTTGTTGACTTGTCTCAGATAGAGTAGCCCCCCCTGGGAATTCATCCAGCATTGCGACTTCCTCATCTTCCCGCTCCTGCTCCTCCACAGCCTGATCAATGACACGACGCAATGCACGCTCCAGAAAGAAGGCATAAGGTACCATGTCACTGATGGCGCCATGGCTGCGACTGACCAGTTTGGTGATCTCCTCAAATGGCCGCAGAAGTCTGCATGTGTCGCGCATGAGCAGCCACTGGCGCGGTGAAAAAAAACCCAGCTCCCCAGAACCGTTTCTTTCGCAGAGTTCATACAGGTAGACGTTAACTGCACGTTTCTGCTGGAGCAGCCTATCAAGCATATAGAAGGTTGAGTTCCATCGCGTCGGGCAATCGCAAATAAGACGTCTGACCGGCAGATGGTGTCGCCGCTGAATGTCAGCAAGGCGAGCCATGGCCGTGTAAGATCTTCTGAAATGGGCCGAGATTTTCCTTGCCTGCCGCAAGATGTCCTGGACCCCAGGGTATTTGACAAGGAATCGCTGCACGACCAAGTTTAAGACGTGTGCCATGCACGGCACGTGCGTGATTTTGCCCTGTTTCAATGCGCTAAGCAGATTGGCACCGTTGTCACACACCACTTTACCAACTGTCAAATTGAGCGGTGTTAGCCACTCATCTGCCTGTGAACGCAAAGCTGAAAGGAGTGCCGGGCCAGTGTGGCTCTTTGCTTCCAGGCACAACAGACGCAGCACGGCATGGCAACGTCTCACCTGGCATGTGGAATAGGTTCTGGGGAGCTTGGGCGGTGCAGCGGAAGAGACGCTAGCAGCGGAAAAGGAGGAGGCAGCTGAGGAGGAGAGGGAGGAGGATGGAGTAGGAGGAGGAGAAGAAGAGTCAGGCCTGCATGCAATCCGTGGCGGTAAAACCAAATCTACACGGGTGCCACGGGTTACATGCTTGACGGCCGTCAGAAGGTTCACCCAGTGGGCAGTAAAAGTGATATACCTTCCCTGCCCGTGTTTGCTAGACCACGTGTCTGTGGTCAGATGTATCTTGGCACCGACACTGTGTGCCAGAGATACATTCACTTGCCGCTGAACATGGCCATATAGCTCTGGGATGCCCTTCTCTGAGAAATACTTCCTTCCTGGGACCTTCCATTGTGGTGTTCCAATGGCCACAAATTTGCGAAAGGCCTCCGAGTCCACCAGTTTATATGGCAGTAGTTGGCGGGCTATGAGTTCTGACAAGCCAGCCGCCAACCGTTGGGCAAGAGGGTTATCCGGCGTCATCATTTTTTTACGCTCAAACATTAGGCCCACGGAAGCCTGCCTTTTTGCAGAAAAATGTGAGCTTGGCGTGATGGAAGGTGGAGTGGAGGACAATTGTGAGGAGAGAGGAGAAGGAGAAGTAGAAGACGAGGCTGGACGGTGAGAGCCTGCAGTGTGGCTTTGTGTGTTCCGTTGCTCCCACTGGGCTCGGTGATGGCTGCTCATGTGCCTTCTTAAGGCGGTCGTCCCTAGGTGAGTATTGGGCTTACCGCGACTAACGCGTTGACTGCAAAGATTGCAGATGGCAACGCTATTGTCAGCAGCGGACACGTTAAAAAAAGCCCACACTGCGGAGCCATGTGCCGGTGTCCTGGGAGCGCCAGATGTGACCGTACATGGTCGATGACTCGCTCCTGATACATTTGCAGTCTGCTTTGTCCCTCCTGTGCAATGTAAGTTATTCCTGCTTCTCCTCCCTATCTGCTGGTCCATATCTCCCTCTGAACTCCCCTCCTCTTCCTCTCTTGTGGGCACCCACGTGACATCACTAGACACGTCATCATCAACGTCACCTTCCCCACCGCTATAAGTAGAGATCTCGGAGTAGGCAGCAACACCGGGGACCAACCTCCTCCTTGGGCTGATCTGGGTACTGTCGTCAGACTGCTGAGTAGCGCTTGTTGCTACCTCCTCTTCCTGATCCAATACCAAGAGTGGCTGCGCATCAGAAATGTCCTCTTGATATGGATCGGAAAATAATTCCAGTGACTCAAGCGGAAGGTATGTGGTGGTGGTGGTGGTGGTCGTGTTGTTGGTGGTAGTGTCTTTGGGGGTGCACATAGCAGAGAGTGAAGAAGAGGGTGCAGATCGAGAGGATGAGGAGGGTGCAGAAGAGTAAGGCTGAGCGAGCCACTCAACCAAGTCTGGTGCATCCTTTAAAGTAATTGAACGCACCTTCTGCAACTTCCCACTTTGGCTCAAGCCTGTTGCTCCTGCCCTACCCCTACCACCCCTGCGGAAGGGCCTGCCTCTTCCTCTGCCTGTCATTTTTTAAATGACCCTGTGACAAAACTCTTAGTCCCTATACCGATGAAGGACTGCTGCAGTATAGGGCAGCAGTCAGCAGTGGTGCACGTCAACCCTATCTATTGTGGACCGATAGCGGTCCTTACAGAACAGCAGACTGTACCGCACTCAAGCCTATGTACCGTAGCACCCTATACCAAGTTACCAGTCCTTATAAGAACTTTTGTGGACCAAGCAGGTTGTGTATTAGTGTTTAGCAGACTGTACGTCAGTCCCTATACCGCTGAAGGACTGCTGCAGTATAGGGCAGCGGTCAGCAGTGGTGCACGTCAACCCTATCTATTGTGGACCGATAGCGGTCCTTACAGAACAGCAGACTGTACCGCACTCAAGCCTATGTACCGTAGCACCCTATACCAAGTTACCAGTCCTTATAAGAACTTTTGTGGAACAAGCAGGTTGTGTGTTAGTGATTAGCAGACTGTACGTCAGTCCCTATACCGCTGAAGGACTGCTGCAGTATAGGGCAGCGGTCAGCAGTGGTGCACGTCAACCCTATCTATTGTGGACCGATAGCGGTCCTTACAGAACAGCAGACTGTACCGCACTCAAGCCTATGTACCGTAGCACCCTATACCAAGTTACCAGTCCTTATAAGAACTTTTGTGGAACAAGTGAGTTGTGAATGTTTAGCAGACTGCAGCAGAAGGGCAGCAGTCAAGTATAATATCCTTTCTATATTTGGAAGAAAGAATATTATACATGTACAAGCCTATTACTGTACCACTGATACCAGTCCTGAAAAGAACCTTTGTGGAACTAATAATAACAGCAAGTCTTTAAAATTACCCTCACTGCCTGACAACACTGCTTCCTTCCTGTCCCTATACAAATTGGCAAAAAAAGAGAACGATTAGTGGTTACTGGAACAGCTCTTTTGTGGACCTTGATAGTAACAGCTAATGATGATGATGATGATGATGAAAGACTAATCTGGCTGTCCCTGTAGCATACACCGTCCTTTCCCTTTCTCTAAACTAACAAAAGACACTCAGGCTGCTGCAAGAATCAGCAGCACAGCAAACCTATCAACACCTAACACCTATACCAGTCCTGAAAAGAACTTTTGTGTACCAAATAGCTAGTGGTTTATCTCTCCCTACTCCACACAGGAACCTGTCCCTATCGTAACAGAAGAAAGAATGTAAAATGGCCACCGGATCGGGTGTATTTATAGGTTAGGGGGAATGTCCAAGTGTCCATGTGCTGTCATGTCTCAATTGGCTGTCCTGTATCACATGATAAACGTGTCACCAAAGGTTAAAGTTCTTGTATACATTAAACACGTAAGTCCGCCGCGGCGAACGACGGAAAAAGGCGTTCGAACGTGCGGACCGCGAATGTCGGAAATTCGCCGCGAAACGACCGCCGGGCGAAACGTTCGTCCATCACTAGTTAGCAATTACCGACTTGCTATAAAGACATTTTTTCACGTATTCTAGCAAGTATTTACTGGGAAATAAAGCACACATCTCTGTGTCTTGTCTGCTCTTTTTTTTTTTTTTACTCAATAATATCTTACAGATTTGGATGGAGATGATGAGCTGAAAATAAGCTTTGCCTGTAAAAAGTCACATTTTCAGTCCATGTGCTGTGTATGGAGTAGTGCAAGTGGTGCGTGACCCAATATACTTAAGCAAACAAGCTGGGCGCTGATGGCAAGGGGCACACAGCTATACAACCAGCTTTGTTTGTTAGCACAAGGCAAAGAGGGCTAAGGTGACAGAATGCATATCACATATAACATTTAATGTGACCAGATGGAAGTGGCTATGAAGGACACTTGTAAAAAATAAAGCTGCAGATTATTTAGCCATACAAACCATGATTCGCACACATGCAATTATATATGGTTTAAATAACAACTTCAAAAAACAATATACTTTTATTTATACTCCCATCTTTAATTTGTCAACAACTGACATGTAAAGGGCCTCAGCAGAGGTTTAGCCCTTAGGTAAAACATATGCTTATAATCATCTAGTGATGCAGAAAAAGGAAAAATGTAGAGGAGTGCTACTGTAGTACTGCAGTACTTCCACTAGAGGCAGTCCTGAGTGAGTGCAAATATATTTTTGTTTGAATAATTTTTTCTCTTTAGCTTGAAAGTGATGTTAAATCCAAACCCAAATATGTATTACATTGCAGCTTACCAATTCTAAGATGTTTTGGCTTCATTAGTTTTGTTTTTAGGCTGTTTTCCTTTATTTTCATCTGGTGATCCAGCCAATAAGTCTGTTATTATTCAACTTACTTTAACCACTTCAGCCCCAGAAGGATTTACCCACTTCCTGACCAGAACTAGTTTTTTTCGACGCACTGCGTCGCTTTAATTGATAATTGCGTGGACATGTGACACTGTACTCAAACAAAATTGACGTCCTTTTTTCACACAAATAGAGCTTTCTTTTGGTGGTAATTGATCATCTATGCGTTTTTTATTTTTTGCTATAATAATAAATAAAAAAAGAATGACAATTTTGAAAAAAAAACAACAATATTTTTTACTTTTTGCTATAATAAATATCCCAAATAAAAAAAAAAAAGAATTTCTTCATCAGTTTAGGCCAATATGTATTCTGCTACATATTTTTGGTAAAAAAAAAAATTGTAATAAGCGTATAGTGATTGGTTTGCACAAAAGTTATAGCGTCTACAAAATAGGTGATACACTCATGGCATTTTTATTATTCTTTTTTTTTTTTTTACTAGTGATGGTGGTGATCTGCGATTTTTAGCGGGACTGCGACATTGCAGATCGGACACTTTTTGACACTTTTTTGGGACCATTGACTTCCTTTCATTGACAGTAATTATTGATAGTGGCTATAGCAGCTGCTAGCGATAATCACAGGGAAAATCCGCTATGCTGGTTGCACCCAAGTTGATCGATCGCTCAACTTGGTACATTCAGCCTGCCCATACACGTTTCGAATTTCGACCGGTTCTGCAAGATTCAAATCCCTGTATGGCCTGCCTAACACTACCCTCCCCCCAGCTTGACAATGCTGCTGTCCAAAGTTGTCTATTTTACTACCTCATCCAGAGTGCAGACATCCTAAGACAGAAGGTGTGTTACTTGCTGGATCACCAGGTGAAAGAAAAAAAAATGCATGCAGCCACCACATCTCAGACCGGATAAGCTGCAATATATTACATTTCAGTTTTTTGGTTTAATCGCATAAAAAATCCGACATGCTGGTCGCACCCAAGTTGAACGATCGATCTACTTGGGTACAATCAGCCTGCCCATACACGATTCGAATCTTGGTTGGTCCCTGCTGAACCGGTTGAGATTTAAACCATCTTTGGCCAGCTTAAGAGAGTTGTGGTCTGTCTGTCACCCTGCCCAGCCAGGCACACAGTTTTCATTCACCCTCAGGCAGAAAACCAGTCCTTTGAACTTTGTATTTTTTTTATTGACGGGAATAAACTTGGATGGGGATGGGATATTCATGAGATGCCCAAATGATTGCAGAAAAGATATATGGGACCAAACTATATACACTTCCTGTATACACAACTCTAGACTTCAACTCCGGCAAATCACTTGCTTGCAGACTATCTCTCCTTGACACCTCCAGCACATCACTTGCTTTCACTTCCCGGACCACCTAGCACTGATAGATAGGCCTGACACTGGCCTAACCAGGCCTAAAGCAGATGCCCTTTGCAGGCAGGGACCGTGGGCCCCTTTAGTGTAGCAAAAAGGTAGGTAGTCCCAGTGCTAACTGTCCACGTGGCTACTGCTCTCAGCACCACCTCTTCAGGCCCTGCCAGCCCTCCCGCTGCAGCTGCCTCTTTCCACTTCCTGTGCCACCACAATCCTCTTGACTGGCTCTGCACCCATCCCAGACTGCTCATCCCAGTCCTCTCAGGCATGCCTTCCAGTCCTCCTGACTGTGTGAACACTCACCAATCCTCTTGGCTGCCTCTGTGGAACTCCTAGAGACTTGCCCGGCAGTGTTCTCCTGCTGTCTTCTCTTGCTCCTCCAGTGCCTCCTGGTCAGGACACCTGCGTGGGTTGTAAGAGGGTCCCCTCCATACCCGAGACCAGGCCCAAGGTCACCCCCCAGACTGGGGAGCTCCCTCAAAGGCCCCGACAGCCTAACAAGGCCTGCTCCTTGCCAATCCAGGTTGGGGATTGGTCAGGGCTCCCAAGAACACCCCCCTGACAGCTCCACCCCACCACTTCTCCTTCCTTTCCAGAAAACACTAGAACATTATGGAAAGAAGTGAGAGGTCTTGGCGATGCTGCCTGTGAGTCACCCAGCTCTGCCCTGAGTTACTCCCAACTCAGAATAAAACACACCCAGGCTTGGCTGCCAGCAAGCCTGGAAATATACCTACTCTTACCAAAAAGATAGCACTATACTTTAAGCACACTAGAGGGTGCTACAAGAGGGTCTCCCCCTGTGAGATTTTTCATCTCATTCCCATGTTGTGTCCACAAGAGCAGATGGGGGGCAGATGACAGATCCTTGTCTGCTCAGTTTATGCACAGCGGACACAGACAGACTCCACTCAGCTCTATGGATGGTAAATGGACTCCGCTGTCTGTTTACACCTGGCTGCCTCTGATTCTGAGCACCCAAACAGCAGAGGATGCTTTTTTTAGCAGTCCTGATCGGAAAACAAAGGTGTAAATGGTGTAGGTGGGTGTAAGTAGACACAAGTCCGTTTACACCCGCCGTTTCATAGGAATGCATGAACTTTTCGATCAGGTCCACCTGAAAATCTGATAAGCAAACCTGATTGGATTGCCCTTGTGATCAGCCTCTGGTCTGCCATTGGATGCATGGCCCTAAAATGTCTTGTACCAAGTGCTTGTTCGTGAGTTTGTGGTTGCTCATCCAATGGTTGTTCTGTCCAGCCACCCAGGCAAGATGGAGAAGGGAGCCAACAGTAGAAGCAGTGTCAAAAGTAACAAGATTTTTTTTTAATGTGCAGACAGAACTTTACTGCATATGGATTTTTCTTTAAAAGTCATAAAATGTAAACAAACCCTTTAAGACATTACATGCAACAGTGTAAAACAGTTCTTTTTTAATAAAATAACCAGTTTCCTGTTATTTTTGTAACCCATTTAAAAAGAATAACACATCTCCAGAGCTAAGAATTACTCAGCCAAATCTTATACAGTACAATAACAGAGTTTTTGTTTCTCATGGAATATGTCTTTAACTATATTTAAAGGTGTTAAAAAAAAACTGTTTATGCAAAGTAAAAATCTGATTAAATATGGAACCAAATCCGGATAAGAATTTAGCTGCATAATAAGGTGCAAGCGATATAATTATAAGATTAGGTAATGAATAAAATTCTAAATACCAGAAATCCTCTTTTGCCATGGAGATGTCAACAAATACATTTATTGTTCCAGTGTGGTGTACAGAAGGTCATTCCCTAGCAAGACATTTAACATGGAATGTTGGCCTTCAAGCACTATCTATAAACCACACAAAAAGGTGGTTGTCAGTCTGTAGCCTTAACGTAGTAAAAAGGGTTTGGTTTGGTTTTGTTAAAAAAACAAAAACAAACACGTCATACTTACCTGCTCTGTGCAGTGATTTTGTACAGAGCAGCCCCGATCCTCTTCTTATTGGGTCCCTTGCCAGAGCTCCTTGCTCCTCCCCCTTGACCAGTGCCCCCAATAGCAAGACATTTGCTATGGGGGCACTGGTGCATGCTCACTCACAAACCCTGCTCTATGTGTTAATAGGACACATAGAGCTGCAGCTTGGCCTTGCACCCGCTGCTCTCTCCTAATTGGCTCACTAGTTGTCTCAGCCAATGATGAGTGGGAGTCCCAGGACAGCCGAGGCTCTGGTGCACATCGCTGGATGGAGAAGGAGCTCAGGTGAGTATTTGGGGGGGGGGGGGCTGTAGGAGCAGTAGACAGAAGGTTTTTTACCTTTATGCATAGAATGCATGAAGGTAAAAAAAAAGACCTTCAGCCTCTAAAACCACTTTAGAGCCGTATTACACCCAAAACTAAAAATGTAACATATTGCAGTTTACCAATCATTAGATA
Organism: Lithobates pipiens; assembly: GCF_037356315.1. Taxonomy (NCBI): domain Eukaryota; kingdom Metazoa; phylum Chordata; class Amphibia; order Anura; family Ranidae; genus Lithobates; species Lithobates pipiens. Next base: position 407,324,455 of record NW_027507718.1, read on the forward strand.
TGGTGACTGTATTAGTATTCTTTTTTTTAGGCATTTTTCCCTCTGTTTCACCTGGTGATCTGGCCACTAACATGCCTCCTATATTATTATGCTCCCACTCTGGACAAATGAGCTTAGGGCACCTTTGAACAGCAACATTGTCAGTCTGGGGGAGGGGAGTGTTTGAAGTACTACAAGATTTCGACACATTAACAAGCTGAAGTCAAACTCCAACTAATACTTTATAAGCATGTAGAACCCTTTAGTACTGAGAGGTTAGGTACATTTAAAGCGGAGGTCCACCCTAAAGTGGAGTTTCCGCTCGTTGGAACCCTCCCATCCTCCGGCGCCACAATTGGCACCTTTCAGGGGGGAGGGGGGTGCAGGTACCTGTACAGTACAGGTATCTGCACCCACTTCCGGCGTAGATTCTGCAGAAGCTATGCCCCTTTCCGCAGAATCTACGCCCCTTTCCGAAGGTCCCCCGCTGCCTGCTGGGAAACACACAGATCCCAGAGACAGTGGGGACCATCCTTATTGCGCAGCGCAAGTCGCGCATGCGCAGTAGGGAACCGGGAAATGAAGCCGCAAGGCTCCACTTCCTGATTCCCATACCCAAGATGGCGGCATACCCAAGATCGCGGGCGCGCTGGGCAGGTAATTGTTATTATTTTAAAAGTCAGCAGCTTCAGTATTTGTAGCTGCTGGCTTTTTTAAAAAAAACGGCGGACTCCCGCTTTAAGCAGGCCTGGCTTGTTGCTAGGCCTGATTGTTTTCATTCTGGGTTGGGAGTGGCTTAGAGTGCTGTGTGACTCACAGGCATAGCTCCCAACTATCCCTGATTTTGAGGGACTGTCCTTGATTTGGAACAATGTCCCTCTGTCCCTCTTTGCTCCTCATTCGTCCCTAATTTTGGTCTGATCTATATAGTTGTATATACAATGCGCTATTTATCTTCGAAAAAGTGTTTCCCAGTGCTAAATTTGTCCAAATTCTAAATTGCTGCAATTGTCAATTTTAAAAGCCAATATAAAGGAATATGAGTGGTAAAAAAAAGCACTTGTGGATTTAATGAACCTTTTTTATTTGGGGGGGGGCGGGGGGGTTATGTCCAATGCCTACATATGTTTGCTAGTAGGTTTCCCTCATTCCAATCTCAAAATGTTGGGAGGTATGCACAGGTGACATCACTAGGACCTCCTACTTCTTTCTAGAAGGTTCTAGCACAGCCTTTCTCAACCTTTTCAACACAGAGGAACCCTTGAAATAGTTCTCCAGTCTCGGGGAAACCCTGCTAACATTTTGAAATCTACAACTCATGATACATTTGTGTGATGGTCAATGGGAAGAATGATCCTTACACTTGTGGTCATTGGGAGCAATTACCTCCTTACAGATAGCTAAAAAGCTCAATGGTATCGGTGGGAACTTATCCAAGTGGCAGAAGCTGAAGGAACCCTTAGCGACCTCTGGAGGAACCCTAGGTTGAGAATCACTGTTCTAGTGCTTTCCGGAAGGAGAGGCTGGAGGAGAGGTGGAGCCACCTGGGGTGTTCTGGGGAGCCCTGAATCAATCCCCAATTTGGATTGGCAGGGGGCAGGCCTCGTCAAATACCCAGGGGCAGCCCAGTTGGGTAGGAGTTGTCGGGTGGAAGAGCTGGAGTGAGAGTGTGCACAGGTTGTTCGGGGCCTTAGAGGGAGCTCCCTAGTCTGGGGGGGGGGGCTTGGGCCTGGGCTCCGGTGCAGAGCACATGAAAGAACACATGAAAAGGTCCTGGACCAGAGGCACAAGAGAGAGCAAGGTGAGGACCGCAGGAGGGAGCACTGCTGAGGGAGGACAACTGGTCACAGCCAGAAGGGCTGGTGAGTGAGGCACAGTCAGAATAACTGGGGTGGCATGCTTGGGAGGACTGGGAGCTTGCAGTCAAAGATGGCCTGAAGAGGGCTGAATACACCATAGGGGCCCATGGTCCCTGCCTGCAAAGAGGCGGTTACTAAGGTCTGTCTGAGCAAGTGTCAGGCCCAACTAACAATATGTGCTAGCTGATCCTCGGACCAAGTGATGTGCTGGAGGTGACTAGAGTAACAGTCTGCATCAAGTGATGTGCTGGAGGAATGACGAGTGATAGGCTTCAAGCAAGTGATGTGCACGAGGAGTGAGGAGTGATAGGCTTCAAGGAAGTGATGTGCAGGAGGAAGCTGAAGGAGTATGAACAGGGAAAAACTATTTCTGATTATCCATGCTGGGCATCCCATATCTCCAATCCCCATCAGAGTTATTTTCCTCAATAAAATACAAAAATACAAAGTTCACTGACTGCATTATGTCTCGGAGTGTCATGCATTGCTGGGCAGGGTGACAGACAAACCATATCACTTAACAACCCCTTCAGGGGAACTGCTAAAAGCAGTTACAGCAACAGTCTGTCCTTTTGTGATAAAAGTTTTACATAAATAAATAAAAATCTGATCATTGTAAGCACCCCTGGTAGTGTTAATTGGTTTGTCTCATCTCTGTAACTGATACATTTGCTGGAAAGCTTGTTCTTTTGAACAACAACAGAATTACTGGCCAGATCAGCAGATGAAAATAGAAGAAAGGAAGCCTAAAAAAGATAATGAATGCAGACACCACATCTAAGAAATGGTAAGCAGAAATATGATAAATGTTTGCTTTTATGATTAATACCACTTTCATTTAGTCATATATTTTAAAAGACTAAACCTGGGCTTCTAAAAGTATGTACACCCTGGCACTTCACATTGCATGCTGTATACAATGGTGGCATAATTGCCTTAATATGCCCTTACAGTTATAGGTTTTGTTAAGCTGACTGCTAGTAATGTAGACCAAGGAAGCATATGCTGCAGCATACCTCTAGTAGTTAAAGCAGAACTCTAACCAGATATTAAAAAAACACACAATAATACAGGCCTGTAATCAATAATACACTACACTATTAAATGTGTTTGTTTGCTTTTTTAAGAAAACCATGTACATACCTGAATGTGACTTGGTATAAGCCTCTTGCAATCTGCTGTACAGCAGAGCTTGCACTGGGAGTGAGATAAACAGTACAATGAACCAATAAGTTCATGTGCTGAAAAAGGAGCATGCTGATAGGAGGAGAAAGCAGAGTAACCGAAAAATGAGCTCATTGGGATGCTTCATGGTCCAGTCACATACTGTGCTTGTTGTGCGATCACGGCGACCCAAGCTCAGAGAAATTGGTTTGAATGATGCTTGTGTTTTTCAGCCTGGAATGCTGAGTCCATATAGTGATGGAAAACAAGTACTGTGGGAGACAACTTCACATTGCAGATAAAGTTTTGCAAGAAAAAGCTATTTTTGATTTTATTTTATATTTTAATGGGTTCTTACTTTTTTTCTGCTTTGAGGTCTGTTCTGCTTTAAAGTATAACTAAAGGAAAAACATTTCTTTTAGTTTTGGATAGAGTACAGAGGAATTAGAACACTTGTCAGTTCTTATTGCTGCCTGTGCCCCCATTAAGGAGATTCTCCCTCTCTAATTGTCCTGTTTACCATTATCATTAAAAGTAAAATAAAATCCCAAATCTTGGGTTGTCCCCAGAAAAGTAGAAGGGAAATCATCCAATGGGGACACTAGTTCTGAGGACCTGGGTGTCCCCAAGGAATTTCCTTAATTTGCAGGGATTTCCTTTCACTTCTTGTTTGGTTATGGGACAGGAAGTGAAGGGAAATCTCTGCAATGGGACACAGATGTTGAAAAAAAATCTGACGGGTTACAACCCTTCCTTGCTCTACCAAAATGCAAAAAAAGTTTTGCCTATAGTTCTATCTTAAAGTGATATTAAAATCTCGTTTTTTTTCCTTTAAAAATAACAAATATGTTATACTTACCTGCTCTGTGCAGTGGTTTTGCACAGAGCAGCCCCGATCTTCCTCTTCTTGGGTCCCTTGCTGGTGCTCCTGGCCCCTCCATCCTGTCGGAAGCACAATGGGGGTGCCGATGCTCGTGGCCTGAGGTCGTGATGACCGCCGGCCACAAGCGATCGTGACCAGGAGACACAGAATAGGGACGAGTGTGTCTAAACACACACTTACCTGTTCTGCTCTGACAGGCGTGATAGATCATGTGTTCCTATTAGCTAGGAACCACGATCTGTCACTTCCTCTAGTTAGTCCCCACCCCCTTCAGTTAGAATCACCTCCCAGGGAACACAGTTAACCCCTTCATCGCCCCCTAGTGTTAACCCCTTCACTGCCAGTGACATTTTTACAGTAATCAAAGCATTTTTAATCGCACTGATCGCTGTATTAATGACAATGGTTCCAAAAAAAAATGGTTCCATGTGTCAAAATTGTCTGATGTGCCCTCCACAATGTAGCAGTCCCAATAAAAATCGCAGATTGCCACCATTACTAGTAAAAAAAAAAAATAATAATAAAAATGCTATAAATCTATCCCCTATTTTGTAGATGCTATATCTTTTGCACAAACCAATCAATATGTGCTTATTGCAATTTTGTTTACCATAAATATGTAGAAGAATACATATTGGCCTAAACTGAGGAATTTTTTTTTTTTTATATATTTTTGGGGGATATTTATTATAGCAAAAAGTAAAAAATAATGCATTTTTTTCAAAATTGACTCTCTTTTTTTGTTTATAGCGCAAAAATTTAAAATGGCAGAGGCAATCAAATACTGCTGAAAGAAAGCTCTATTTGTGGGAAAAAAAAGACGTCAATTTTGTTTGGGTACAACGTCGCATGACTGCACAATTGTAAAAGCGAGGTTAAATGCAGTGCCGAATCGCAAAAAGTGCTCCGGTCAGGAAGGGGGTAAATTCTTCCGGGGCTGAAGTGGTTACTGCATAGAATGCATTAAGATAAAAAAAGCTTCTGCCTTTAAAACCACTTTAAGTTTTCCAAATGGTGATGGAAGTTTACAGCATGCACACCTAGACCCACAGTAACAACTGTAAGATTAAGATTGTGAGCTGCTGTTAATGTGATGGCAGGTAGGCCTGTTGTGACCCGATCAGACAGTATTTATGGGCCCCCCTTAGTTGTCTTACCACCCTGGCCATGTAATCGGCCTAAAATGCAGTCCTGGAGTTGAACCTATATTATAAAACTGTCAATTTACTAAGAACAGCTGCGTTTAGATTGCTATAAGTTAAAAAGCTAGATATTGTTTCAACCCACAAAATATGTCAATTTAAGGAACACATTAACCCGTGGCCATCTCCACTCATAGGACATCGGGTAACACTGATGGATGTTTTTGCACAAATACAGCTGAAGAAACAGGATTCACCGAACTTCAAGTTCTGATTACAAACAGAAAAAGCCTCTGGAATGGATAAAAAGGTAACATCAGAAAAAAAATGCTAATGAGGGTGATGGCTGAAGCCTTATTGTCAAACAGAACCTATTAACTGTGTGGTCTCCTCTCTGAGTCTTTGAGGTGTTGACCAATGCAGCTCTTATCTATACATCAGAGCAGTAAATATGTGCACCATATGTGCCCTGGGGTGTATGGGTAGACTCTGCCCTGTGTAACATGTGTGCCTCTGGCCATTTTCAGTGATAGGTTTCCTACTGAGCGTAATCTCCCAGCCCCCTTCACTAGGAGCATCCCATGAATGACTCCATTCTACTACAGTGACACAGGTCTCTGATTAACATAAGTCCTAGGTAGATCGAATGAATGGCTGATTGACGTGTGTTTTCATGTCATCCAATAACCATGAATGGTCAGTGATGGATTTAACGCTAATACATTTTCCCAATATGTCTGCTATTTAAGACTGATGCAGATGCATTAGCTCAATAATACAAAAATATGTGACATCATTCTCATGTCAGTAACTATTCTAAAAATATTTTTTTCACACTCCAACTAACATTATTGCATTGTATGCATACAAAATACATTTTTATTTCTGTCCCAAGTAATCTCCTGTACATGGAAGATCACTTACATGTCTTCCCTGAAATTCAGCCACAAGCATCCTCTCTTGCTGTACGATTTCCTTCATCATTTATCATGTGGCTATTCCCAAGTTATTTTTCAGCAAAGCCAAAGCCACTATTCACTGCGCATAGCTCAGCTCTCTTTCCTTGACTCTTATGATTATGATCACTAGGAAATAGCAAAAATAATGTACATGCAAGACATGCAACACAATTTAAATTTTGACTTTTTGTTTGCTTGTTTGTTTTCTTTAGTGACAGATGGGGAGGAGAAATGGTAAATTCGTGTAGAAGTTCCAAATTATTTGTCACCAAGGGAGAACGGGAATATGAATTCTTGAAATGAAGCTCCAGATACTGATAAAAGCCAGACAGAGGTTCTAACTTTTCCTTACGCCATCTAAATGTAAAAAACAATTTTGCAGAATTTCCAAATTTTGTGTTTTTGAGGGAAGTCATCTTGCTACACAATTTCCAAGGAAATTGTAACATGATGGTTGGACTCAAGGAAATGATATGACCATTGAATGGCCTGTGGCATACAACACATATTTATTAGCACATACAGTATACTTTAATGATCATATCTAAGAGAATTTAACATGGACTTCCAAACAAAACTTGTTTTTGTAGCAGTGAAAAGAGTTGGTAGGGGCCAGAATGTCTGTCAACGTGTACGGCTGTCTGTGTCCCCATTTAGAAGATTTCTCCTTACTTTCTGGGTGGTCACTGGGGCCCAATGGTTTGGCTGGAGCTCCACTTTCACTTTGCTGAAACTGCTTAAGGAACTAAATAAGTACAGTCTGGCATTTGCACTAAACACTGACTGTCAGAGAAATCTGTTATTAGCTGTAACAGTAAGCAGAGCTAACATTCTATCTCCTCGCGCTGACCTCAATAATATTTTAAAATGTTGTCCTCCACGCACAGCAGGTGTCTGGCTTCTAATCACCCCACTTCAATGTTCAGTGTTCTGCTAGATTTCCCTGCAGCTGATGTGATTATCCAATGTGAGCATTTGATTGGTTGCTGATATGGGCCACATTCACATTGTCTGGAGGCAAAGCAACGCAGTGCACTAAAGTCCAGAGCTGAAGGGATTATAAGAGAACTGTTTGCTAGATCAGAACCCGTTCTAGATGATGGACAACAAAAATGGGGGTGCTGTTCCAATGCTGGGTGTATTTATGCAGTGGAGAAGTATAGGCAACTTTTTTGATTCTTCAAAAAGGACCCCTGCTGGTTTGCCGGCCCTCGCAAAGCTTTATTTCAAATGCTAAGGAATTTAGAGGAATGAGGTGAAAATTTTCTATTGTTTTTTATTTAATTTTTTTATGGCTTTCATTTGTTAAGGTTATCATTTGAGATTGTTGGTACCCCATAATTGTTGCAAATAATGTATGGCAAAATCAAGAGGGTCAGAAAACAATTATCTGTGGTATTTCTGTGGATTTATTTTCAGAACGATTTTATGAAATGATCACTCTCTTGGAAATACTTTTTTTTTTATATAGTCTTTGTTTTAAACAAATAATATTCCAGCATAGATATAGCCAATTCAATAAAGGGCAAACACAGATACAAGACAATGGTAATTGCTAGCAAGCACAGATAAAGGCTCACACACACTACTAGATTTTTTCATTCAACCAAACAAAAAACTGGAAACGGTACTAACTAAGATATTATGTTCTGACAAGGGGACAGCCCCCCGCCAGAACACTCTGGTCAGCGCCATCAGCCATTGGCTAAGAGTGCCGAAAGGGAGTCAGTCGGCAGACCTTTTTTGATCATGCCCCTACACATGGGCCAAATGTCGTCTGCTTTCTATTGAATCGGCCAATGCCACCAGACATTCAGCCCGTGTATACTAGGCTTAAGAGACAGGGATTGCCCAAGAGGTACATACATAGGATGAACCGGAGCATAATCAGATAAAACAGGCCAATAGTGAAGCTGGTATAACATCAGAAATGTCACGAGGCCCGTAAGTTGGAGGAGGGGGTGCACAAAGGCCCCAGAAATGGCCCCCTCCAAGGAGAGGCCTTCCTAAGGGCCTTAAATGATTATTTGAAAGTGCGGATAGGAAACACTGTCTTGTGCATAAACTGTTGATCACTACAAGGTAAAGTGTAAACAGGTATTACCTTCAGAGGGAGAAACCCTACATGGTCATGTATCATATAATACTTAAAAATTATTTAAATGGTATGCCAGTCTAAAGTCTAAATTAAAAAAATGCATAAAAAACACACAATAACAAAAAAAAATACAAACAGAAAAAGGAAGGCAAAGGACATGTACCTGAACACTCGCTTGTCCACACCAGCATTTCCTGCTGTGATAAAAGAGTTGTTGAATTGAAGGCAGCAAAAGAAAGAAACGGTCATGACGTATGGCTTCTTAGGTAAAGCTACTAAAAGGGCTAGTTTTGTTTTCAAATAACAAACATGTCATACTTGCCTCCACTGTGCAGAGTGGCCCCGAACATCATCTTCTGGGGTCCCCTGGCAGCTCTCGCAACTCCTCCCCGCATCAGATAACCCCCTAGGAGAAGCGCTCTCCTGAGGGATTACCTTACCGACGTGCTTCCGAGTCCAGCATTTGTGTCCATAGTTACCAAATGCTGGACTGTGTTAGCTGGTGATTACCCATATTTATATGTACATTTAGGCCAACAATACATTATGTGAATGTTCAAAAAATAATAATGTTTTGTTATATTGGTTACCTGACTTTTTACCTTGGACAGAAGACTAGTAAATTCCAGATCTATGGCTGATATCTGTCAGCATGGAAGTTTGGATTTTGAATTTAGAGGGAAAGGTAATGTTGGAGTTATAGGAAGGATTTCAGGGAGGGTCAGTGTTGGGTTTTCAAGTTGGGTTAGCATGAGGGTTATTGTTGGGGTTTCAGAGAAGGATAGGGTTACAAGGAGGGTTAGATTTGGGGCTGCTGGATGGGGTTTTGGTGAGTTAGTGTTATTGTTACAGAGAGGCTTAGTGTTTGGGCTTCAAGGATGGTTACGAGTAGGGTTTACGGTTACAGGGAGAGTTAGCATAATGGTTAGTGTTGAAGATATAGGGAGGGTTTAATGATTTTCAGGGTTTCAGGTAGGGATTTGTGACACTTAATGTTGGGTTTACAGGGATGGTTAGTGTTGGGATTTCAGGGTTGGCTAGCGTGAGGGGTAGTGTTGGTGCTCCAGAAAGGATTAGAGTTGGGTTTACTGGAAAGGTTGGTTTGAGGGTTAGTGTAGGGGTGGGGGCACTTCACTGGGAACTCCAAACTCGTTATGCTTAAAAGCAAATGTATCATATATATTACATAGTTGATAAGGTTGAATAAATACACTGGTCCGTCTAGTTCAACCTGAGTGTGTGTTTGTGTGTATTTAAACTATATCACTACCATTTCCACATCCCTGTACATTGTGTTTGCTAAGAAACACATCTAAAAATGCTTTAAGTTAATCCACACTCTCTGCTGATACCCCCAACTGTGGAAGGTAGCTCTACATCTTTACTACTCTAACATTAAAGAACCCCTTACTTGGTTTAAGATTGAACCACTTATTTTCCAACTTCAATGTTTGGCCATGTGTTTGCTTTAGGAGACCTTAGATTAAATACTTTTCTCCCAATGCTGGGATCACTGTTTCAAAATTTGTATATTGCAATCATCTCCCCTCTTAAAGTGGGAATAAACTCCCATCTTTGACTTTTACCTATAGATAAGCCTATAATAAGGCTTACCTATAGGCACTGTAAATATATCCTAAACGTGCTCCGTTTAGGAGATAATTACTGTACATGCAGCTGGTGACATCACGGCACATGCGCTCTGAAGGAAAGTCCACCAGGGCCATTCCTTCAAAGCTCTGTGCCGTAAGTGGCGGCTCCCACGCGCATGAAGGGGAGGGACCTCACCGTGACTTCAGCCACTCACACAGCCGGAGTCCGCAAACCCCATCGGGAAGACCAGGTGAGGATGGAAGCCCTCTCAGCGGTGACAGCTTGGCTCTGGAGGGCTTCGTTTTGTAGTATGTTTCACATAATGTGTGAGTATGCAACGCATACTCGCACATTATGGCTCTACCTTGCAGGTTGGAAAAAAAGCCAAAAAACAACCCCAAGCTGTTAACTATTGCTTTAAGAGCCTCCAGGGAGAATAATCTTAATTTTTGTAGACATTCCTCATAACCGAGTTCCTCCAGCCCCCTTATTATTAGCATTGCTGCTCTTCTCAAGTTCAAGACATCCTTCCTGAGGATTGGTGATTAGAATTGGACCGCATATACAAGATGTAGCCAAACCTGAGTTTTATAAACTGGTAGAAATATAGGCTTTGCTCTTAAATAAATACCTTTTTTTAATGCATGCTTACAATTCTGAGAGCATGAGTGGTTCTTTTAAGATGAGCTGTTAGCAAATGCTTTACATAATAGTAGTGGCCATCTACAAAAGGGAGCCTTTCTTTATATATTTTTGTTTATATAAAGCCTTAACTTTTGGATAAAGAAAGTGTAGCTCCATCTAGTGTTCTACTAGTGTTAGCGCAGGCAAATTTATCACTCATGGTAAGTTATGTGAGTCTGAATTTGGGTCAGGTTACTGCAGGTCAGGCTGGATGGCTCTACAGTGCAGTTCTCTGGTACCGCCCCCCCTCCCGATCTAGAAAGTTGGAGAAGCTTCTGGAAGTTAGTGGGTGGAGGCTAGGAGGTCCTGAATTGCATACTTGAGGGAATCTGGCCAATCCCCAGACAGAGTACCTGACATGGTGGCTGGATCAGCCCTTAAATATGGTGGAGCCTGGCCAGCAGGGGTGGAAGATGCTGTCAGTGGTCTGGAGGGCTCTTCTTCCAGGCTGAGGCTTGGGCTGGCTTGGTAGAATTGTTTCAGTGTCCACTTTGAGTAGGAATCTTGTCTAAGAACATCAGGGAGTAAGGAAGACAGCTGGTAGACAAACAGGGCTGGTAGAACCTGCAGGCAGTGGAGCTGGGAGCAGTTCTACAAAAGGAGAGGAGATACTCTTGCGTGCAGTTTTGCAACATTTTGTGCTATTTTCCATAGGGAGCTGAGCACTCCTGGTCCATAAGGGACTTTACCACTGATCCAAGAGAATGGGTGTTTCTAGAAAGGAGAGTAGTTCAGGATCTTTTCTCTGTACCTATGAAGGAAGTTGTCCTCATCTGTGTTCTTCAAGTCAAGTTGGGCATCCCATAATCTCTACACCCTATCCAAGTTGTTTTCCCTAATAAAACAACAAAAACAAGTCTATGGACTGATTTCTTGTGTCTGGATGCAAGTTGGAATTGAGTGTTGCCTGACTGTTTAGAAATAGGGGGAATCAGTAACCAGCGGCTCCTGCTGAAAAATGCCAGGCTTCCATTGATGTCTGTTTCCCCTTCAGGGAGCGTCACCCTTCCTGTTTGTCCTGGTAACTATTGTCACTAGAACAGAATGTGAAGGAAGATCTTGCAAAGGATTGCCCATTCTGTTGACAAAAGTCCTTCACTTCATAGTTTTCCTCTCACTTCCTGATCATTGGAAAAGCAGCCCTTCCACATATTTTGTGTATAATTCTGAATTATTGTTTTTGATTACTTTTACCTAGTTTTGGGTAGAGGCCCTGCCAACTTTATTATGAAACCCCCTCTTCTACTTAGCGATGACTCTGGTTCTCTTATTCACCTACAGGATTAGCACAATATCCTGCTTGGGGGGGGGGGGGGGCATTTCTAATACCCATGCCTACCCTAAAAAATGGGTACAAGTGTATCATCGAAACTTCAAACTTTGTGCATTAATCAATGGCTAACACATTACAATACTGTACAGGCATACCCCACTTTTAAGTGCACAATCGGCTTTATTTACTAAAGTGGGAAAGTGCAAAATCAGGCTCACTTCTGCATAGGAACCAATGAGCTTCTAACCTCAGCTAGTTCAATTAAGCCTAGTAATAAAACCTGGAAGCTCATTGGTTTCTATGCAGAAGGGAGCCTGATTTTGCACTTTCCAGCTTTAGTAAATAAACCCCATTGTGTACTTAAAAGTGGGGTATGCCTGAACTGTGTAAGCAGGTTAAAAGGGATTGGGATTTTTTTTTTTTTTATATAAGAGGCACAACATTTTACTCTGACTGGGCCGATGCCAGACAATAGAGCATGGACAGCACTATTATCATAGCTTATTCTATGGAGAAATGAGAACAATTGCATAGTAAAAGGGATTTCCCTACATGTTGGAAAGTCTCTAAAATAACAAAAACCGCAGACACTCATGCAAGCTCATCATTACACAAACATATAGCCACTGTGAGTTCTCTATTAACCCTGAAATTGCAAAAAGGCCTTGCCACGTAATGACTATTAGGGCTAGTATTCACAGCAGAACATCACCTTAGGCAAAAAGGCTTGATGTGTTTATATGGTTGTAACATACTTCAGAAACAATAGGAAGGAAACAGGGTTGTTGGACAATCTTTGAATTCTTTTTACTTTGTGGTTGTTCTCTTATTTTTCCTAGCATTTACGCAATATGCAACACTTGCCATTAAAACATTCTGTTTAACGTATGGTTAATCCATAGTCTTCAAATTCATTTATGTAAAGTGCGTTAATGTATTCAGTGCAAGTAATCATATCCACAAATACATTTTATTTTTACAAATCATGCTTCTATTTATAATTTATTACACAATTGGTGGTTTCAAAATGAATTTAATTTCCTGGCTGTTTTGCAAATGCAGAAAATGTTATCCAAATCATAAAAATTCTGGCTATTTGTCTAAATGATAAACTCAAGAGTAGAACAAGACATTAAACAGTTGCTTGATATATACAAGAGAGAGAGAGAGAGAGAGATGAATTTTGCATCCTCTATTTATAAAAAAAAATTAAAAAAAAAAAAATTGTTGCCCATGATGACTATTGACCAATCACATTTTATCTTATACAATGCACATAACATGTAATCCACATGATCCAACAATGAAGGTAATAATAAGGACATTTTTTGCCTGTCCATTTTGACCCATCCTTCTGCCAGCCCACTTCATTGTAATCTGGATCATCTGACTTCATTATATACAGTAGGTACTCCAATTGCAGCAAGCAATCAAGAACGATGCACTTTTTTTTCCCATGAAGATAGCAATTAGGCTGGATTCACACCTATGTATTTTTAGTGCTTTTTGCATTTTGCAGATTTGCTCTACAGAATGTGTTCCATAGGAAACCATGTTAAATGAGCTGTAGTGCAATTCTGCAAAATACAAAAAGTACCAAAAATGCGTAGGTGTGAATCAAGCCTCTGGGGCAGAGCCTTTAGATCTTTACATATAATTTGACCATAACAATATAACATGTCATAAATGTAAAAATCTCATTAAACATTGCTGTCACATAAAACTTACAACAATAACACAAAACTTACAACAATAACCTTATTATAGAAGTCATTATAGTTATGTTTACTTAACCTCCCTGGCGGTACCATTATTTCGGATTTTAGGTGCTAAAAGCGGTACCATTATTTTGCATGAAAATTTGGCGTTTTATATTGTAGTCCTGTAATTCTTAGGAATAACTCTCTTAAATCTGTCCAAACCAGAGTCTAGCAGACATCCCAGGTATGATAAAGTTTGAAAAATTAAATCATAAATTATAATATAATAAATAATTATAAATAATTGTACCAAATAATAATATAACAATAATAAAAATTATTCAATAATGTAATCTAATCAAAAACACTGAAATTTGCAGAGTTGCAGAATTGTCACTGTCATTACTTTTCAGTATTTGATGACGGATCTCCCCACAAATCGCTATCGCTCAATTCTGCGAGTCATTCTAATTTATTATCGCTGTTTTCTAGCTGGTCTAAAATCATTTTTGATGTACAGTGACAGTTTTGGTTGCTATGGACAATCTCCAGTTTCCAGGCATAAAGAACAGTTTTTACAATATAAAACTGCATGCAGGACACTGGGCAGACCACTAGGGACAAAGGGGATGTGAAATATTTACATACAGCAATGTAATCTGTAAGATTACATTATACTGTATGTATACTGTTTATTTCACTTTTTGAATTTGGCGCCGATCTCCGTGCCCGTGCGTCGCAACGCTCGCAGGGCACGGAGATCGCCGATGTGATAGATCGAGCGAGACACGGCTCGCTCGTACAGCGGGGAGACATCGCTGGATTCGAAGGAGAAGGTAAGGAAACCTCCTCCTGGATCCAGCGACGCTGTCCCGAGTCTGACTCGGGGATACCGCTTTTGGTATAAAAAATCCACCCCGAGTCAGACTCGGGAATACCGTCAGGGGGGTTAATATGAAACAAGCACATACAACACAAAGAGCAGAAAATATTTTCTAAGAATTTTTTTTATTAAATGCCAAATAAAACATGCACAAGGAAAACATTTCTGTCTCATTTATCAGACTGTTTGACAGAGGAACTCAGAGCTTGAGTGTACATAACAAGATGCTGACTATTTCAGTGTCCCAATTTTTGCTGGTTTGGTTTGGAAATATAACTGTATTCCACAGGATATCTTACAACATCATTGTTGATATTCCAGAGAAACAGTTGTGAAATTGTGGATAGTATTTGTTTAGAATAGTATATTGTCATTATCTAAACTAAATTGTGGTGAAGAAAAGTAAACATACATACAGTGCCTTGAAAAAGTATTCACACCCCTTGAAATTTTCCAAATTTTGTCAGTTACAACCAAAAACATAAATGTATTTTATTAGTATTTTATGTGATAGACCAACACAAAGTGGCACATAATTGTGAAGTGAAAGGAAAATGGTTTTCAATTTTTACAAATAAATATAGGAGAAGTTTGGCATGCATTCGTATTCAGCCCCCTTTACTCTGATACCCTTATCTGAAATCTAGGGGAACCAATTGCCTTCAGAAGACACTTAAATAGTAAATAGAGTCCACCTGTGTGTAACTTAATCTCAGTATAAATACAGCTGTTGTGTGAAGCCCTCAGAGGTTTGTTAGAGAACCTTAGTGAACAAATACCATCATGAAGGCCAAGGAACACACCAGACAGGTCAGAGATAATGTTTTGGAGAAGTTTAAAGCAGGATTAGGTTATAAAAAAATATCTCAAGCTTTGAGCATCTCACAGAGCACTGTTCAATCCATGATCCACAAATGGAAATAGTACGGCACAACTGCAAAACAACCAGGACATGGCCATCCACCTAAACCGACAGGCTAGGCAAAGAGAGCATTAATTAGAGAAGCAGCCAAGAGGTGACTCTGGAGGAGCTGCAGAGATCCACAACTCAGGTGGGAGAATCTGTCCACAGGACAACTATCAGTCGTGCACTCCACAAATCTGGCCTTTATGGAAGAGTGGCAAGAAGAAAGCCATTGTTGAAAGAAAGCCATAAGAAATCTAGTTTTGCGAGAAGCCATGTGGGGGACACAGCAAACACATGGAAGAAGGCGCTCTGGTCAGATGAGACCAAATTTTAACTTTGTGGCCTAAAAGCAAAGTGCTATGTGTTACAGAAAACTAACACTGCACATCACCATGAACACACATGCCCACGGTGAAACATGGTGGTGGGAGCATCATGTTGTGGGGATGCCTTTCTTCAGTAGGGACAGGGAAGCTGGATAGAGTTAATGGTAAGATAGATAGAGCCAAATTCAGGGCAATCTTAGAAGAAAACCTGTTAGAGTCTGCAAACGACTCGAGACTGAGGTTCACCTTCCAGCGTGACAATGACCCTAAACATACAGCCAGAGCTACAATGGAATGGTTTATATCAAAGCATATTCATGTGTTACAATGGCCCAGTCAAAGTCCCGACCTAAATCCAATTGAGAATCTGTGTCAAGACTTGAAAATTGCTGTTCACAGACGCTCTCCATCCAATCTGATAGAGCTTGAGCTATTTTGCAAAGAAAAATGGGCAAAAATGTCACTTTCTAGATGTGCAAAGCTGGTAAAGACATCCCCAAAAAGACTTGCAGCTGTAATTGCAGCGAAAGGTGGTTCTACACAGTATTGACTCAGGGGTTCTGGAATTCAAATGTATGCCACACTTTTCACATATTTATTTGTAAATAATTTTGAAAACCATTTATCATTTTCCTTCCACTTCCCAATTATGTGCCGCTTTGTATTGGTCTATTACATAAAATCCCAATAAAATACATTGATGGTTTTAATTGTAACATGACAAAATGTGGAACATTTCAAGGGATGTGAATACTTATACAAAGGAACTGTATGCATCGCTGCCAGCAACCTAAGCAGGGGTGGGTGCCATGACTGTGGCTGAGCAATAGTGACCATAAGAATGTCACTTCTTTAAAAGCTACTTTGGAAAGGCCCCAAACAACGTTCTACTGACGCATCATGAAACTAAAAGTACCTGATGATATTGTTTGCTGTTATCTACATGCTAACCTTGTGTTATCACACAAAGTTGATTTTACCAGTCTCTCAGTTATATTTGTAGAATATATACAAACATTTGGGCTTATTTACTAAAACTGGAGAGTGCAAAACCTAGTGCAGCTGTGCAGAGAAACCAATCAGCTTCCAGGTTTTCTGTTAAAGCTTAAAGTGGTTCTTAAGTCTAAACATTTCTTACCTTAATGCATTCATTTCAGTAAGGTAAAAAATGTTTAGGCATCAATTTTGGCTCCTGACCAACCCCCCCCCCCCCCAACAATATTTTTAACTTTCTGCTATAAAACATATTAAAAAAATGAAAAAAAAAATCTGAAATAGCCAAAATGTATTCTGCTACATGCCTTTGGTAATAAATATCCCAATAAGCATATACTGATTGGTTTGTGTGAAAGTTATAGTGTCAATAAACTATGGTATATATATATACTGTAATTTTTTTATATATACTAGCAATGATTTAATTTATAGAAAACATTGTGAGAATGCCATATACAGTATACAATCTGGGTCCAGT
Source organism: Lithobates pipiens (assembly GCF_037356315.1). Lineage (NCBI taxonomy): Eukaryota > Metazoa > Chordata > Amphibia > Anura > Ranidae > Lithobates > Lithobates pipiens. The sequence goes on from NW_027507718.1 coordinate 407,341,379, forward strand.
TTTTGAATTCTATACTACCGTATATACTCGAGTATAAGCCGAGATTTTCAGCCTCTTTTTTGAGGCTGAAAGTGCCCCCCTCGGCTTATACTCGAGTCACCGCTGTCTGACTGCCCGAACAGCGTGTCGAGCAGACAGACAGCGGCCATTCTACCTTTCAAAAGCCGCGCCTCTGCCTCCGCCTCCGCCTGTGATAGGCGGAACACTCAATTTCCCAGCAGTCAGTGTTCCGCCTATCACGGACATCGGCTCATCCTCGGATGAGCCGATGTCCGTGATAGGCGGAACACTGACTGCTGGGAAATTGAGTGTTCCGCCTATCACAGGCGGAGGCGGAGGCGCGGCTTTTGAACAGGGGAATGGCCGCCAGGGCGCCGACGAAGAGCGGCGATCCTGGCATGGGACGACACGGAGGCTCGGGACGGGACGACACGGAGGCTCGGGACGGGACGACACGGAGGCTCGGGACGGGACGACACGGAGGCTCGGGACGGGACCGGACGGAGGCTCGGGGCACAGGTAGGCTGGACACACAAGGCTGCACGGACACACACACACACACACACACACACACACACACACACACGGATGAATGGATGGACACACACACACACACAGGGATGGATGGATGGATGGACACACACACACACACAGGGATGGATGGATGGATGGACACACACACACACACACAGGGATGGATGGATGGATGGACACACACACACACACACACACACACACACAGGGATGGATGGATGGATGGACGCACACACACACAGGGATGGATGGATGGACACACACACAGGGATGGATGGATGGACACACACACAGGGATGGATGGATGGACACACACACAGGGATGGATGGATGGACACACACACAGGGATGGACGGACACACAGGGATGGACGGACACAGAGGGATGGACGGACACACACAGGGATGGACAGGCATATCTCACCCTCGGCTTATACACGAGTCAATAGGTTTCCCAGTTTTTTGGGGGTAAATCGGGGGCCTCGGCTTATACTCGGGTCGGCCTATACTCGAGTATATACGGTAAGTGTTATTTTCTGATAGCAGAAAGATCTCCAGGGTGCAACCAGCCTTTACTGGGTCCGGGGCAACATTGTAAGCCAGTATATCTGTGGTTTTATTTTCACCTCTTTTATCCTTTCATGAAATTTAGTCATAGCATACAATACCGCAAACAGAACATTCAGTTGGGCCTGGTCTACTTCAATGTACTGCAACAGTGGGCAGTGACTTCCTAATTCTTTTCTTCCTTGTTTATTATTGATTTATGAGCATTTCTTATGTGCAATTGTGAATCAATTCTTAAATGCTACACAAAATGTTTCAATTAGACAGATGTAGAAAGTAGAAAGGTCTACTAATTTATTTTTATTTTTACTAATGAATTCCTTTTACGTTTTATGGCAGGCTGTATCCATTAGAAAATATTTCACAGAATACAGAAGCATAAAGAAGAAAAGCAATACACAGCATTGTTGTTCATTAGCACTGTCAAGTGATGTGTTTTGTGTTCTTACCCAATTGCCTGTACACTGTATATACAGTACCATTGGCATAGCTATGCTTACCACACAACCACAAGAACAAGAGTACCACCTCTACTTTTAACACATACCTTTCATGGCATCCAACTCCTGGCAGAAACTTTAATCTAGGACGTGATGAAACAACCAAAGCTCTGAAGAAGGGGGGGAAATCCTAAAACGTGTTGGCTATATAGTCACAAACGCTTTTAAATCATGATGCCATCATAACTGAAAGTTTCATTCTTTTCATTTAGAGCACTCCTCACAAATCACCAGAGTAACTGTACCTTTGAAACCGCAATCACTCCAACAACTTGTCAGGTGTCAAGAACCACAGGAAGCCCTTTCTGTGTTGAATCCACATCAGCGTGAAAACCAAGTTACTTTTCTACTTGAACAATCCAGCGCTGCTTCACACTCCTTCTTTACAGTAAAGCATTGATAAACCAGTGCCCAGGGCAGCAAGCAAAAATGAAGCAGCACAAAGGAGCAGTATGAACATATTTTATTTCCTTTTAGTTTTGCTTATCATGACATTTTGGGCCTCTTGTAGTTGGAACGATTAGGAATATTTGTGTTTTCTATAGTTCATAAATGATGTAGCTAGCTTCTTGTTCCTTCATAGGACTTGTCTGTAAATGCTGCCTCCAATAGCTCTTTTTTTTTGTGGCCAAAATAATTACACAACCAGGAGAGTGCCAGAGGGGGTAAAGCATCCTGGAATCAGGAGTTATCATTCATGGGTTCCTAGAGCAGCATGGGTCTAAACAAGGATCTGACCTTGTTTGAACTGCAGATGTAATGAATTGTTCTGTCAATGTAGCGCTACCCTGGCAGGAGCTGCTTGGGAGATTGGGTATACTGTTCTTTTGCCTTGACTTGGTGAACGACCTCAGCTCCTCTAACACACCAAATTACTCAAAGGATATCGCACTACTAGTAAGAGCACAAATATAAATATCCTGCATACACTATGGTTCAGTACCAGGACGCAAACAGCAGACTGGTAAGTGATGAAGTAATACAATATACTGTAACGAGTTAAAGTAGATGGCAGTATATACTGTACATAAATGAACAAGTACAGAGTAGGTCTAACACAATTTTCTAGACAATGAAGTCACCTTATTTTAGCATTTTAGAATAAAGATCTATATGGTTGAATTGATCTGTACAAATTAGAATTAACATGGATCTTAAGGCAAAAGGTTTTTTACCTTAATGCATTCTCTGCATTAAAGTTATTCTAAAGGTATTTTTTTTTTTAAAAACGTTATAATTACCTGTTCTGTGCAATGGAAGTCCAGTGCAATCCCGGCCGACGGCCCCGGTATGTCAACAGTTTCCCCTGCCAGGAGGGTTGGGCAGCAGAGCAGCGCCAGTAGCGAACAGGAAGCAGAGGCACATGGCTCAGGGCGGACGGGCAAGAGGAAGGCAAAGTCAGTGGACGGGTCCGGTTCTGGGAGGCGTGGCCAGAAGCGGCACAGATATTCGGGATCTAGGCCCTCCTCGCCTGGAATGCAGGGCACGGAGCAGCGGCAGTCGCCTGGAGAGGAGGAGGAGCTGTCTGTTTCTGAGGTGGAGGACGCACAAGAACATCCAGCACCAGCGGATTCGGAAGTAGCGGCTGTTGGCAGCCCCCCTGGTCAGCCCGGTAAGTCTTATTCCCTTTGTAGTTTGTCTTTAAATACAGCATTGTGTGGGTTGTAGGGGGTGGTAACTGTGGGGGGGTACGGGTGCTGCAAGAGTGGTGCGGCAGTCTGCGGTGGGCTCTGCTGTGGACACCCAGGCGGCGGGCTCTATGCCTGCCCCTTCGGGGTCTGACGCGCAACTACAGCTCTTGCTGGGGGGTTTACGTGATTTAGTGCAGCAGTTTGCAGGAGGAAAAGGTGTACAGGCTCCACAGGTGTCAGAGTGGATACCGCCGGGTGGTGGGTCAACCGCAGATGGCACTGGGTGGGGTCTGGTGGGATGGTCCCCCCATCCCGGTTACAACGGCGCCCACTAACACGGTAGGGCTATCAGGTCAGCAGGAGCGGCGTCAGGGGAGAAGGTGGGATCGTCGCAGGAGATTGCTAGTAAGACGGATTTAGTTCGTATTGTGGACGCAGCAAAATACGAGGTGTATGTCTGATTTGAGGGGCCGTTGGGGGCACATTTGAAGCCGGAAGTCAAGGAGAAGATTTGCAAAAGGTGAGTACGTGGAGATTTTTTCTTTATTGCCCCTGGAAAAGTTTAACCTGGATAGGTTTAAGCCAGAAGACAGCAAGAAAGAGGATGAGGAAAAGCAGTGGTACAGGTTGATCCCATGCACGATCTCGAACTGGCTGCAGGCGTTCACCATTATGGCGTGTGTAATGGGGAAAGGAACCCTGAACACTGTTTGGCACTTTTTTGCTACATGAACGTCTTAGGTGAGGCCTACAGAGTCTACGGTGGATCTGCATGGCTTCGGTATGATGAGCAGACCCGGCAGCAGAGAGCCGTCTGTACATCTTTGCACTCAGACAACAAGGACATTAGCCTCTGGATGCGGCATATGTCCTTGGCGAGGGCCCCGAACCAGTTATTTCAAGGTGTGCCGGTGGTGCAGCTTCCCCGGGACAACCAGCCTAAAAAAAAATGGAGTGTCTGCTGGCAGTACAAAGAGAGATCCTGTAAGTTTGGGGGGTCATGCCGTTTTAAACATGAGTGCTCCAGTTGCAGAGGTTCTCATCCAGCGCCCTGCTGCTTCAAATGCTCCGTTCCAGAGAATTTGGTAAGCAGAGGGACAACACCAATGAGGGGGGAAAGGATGCAACCTTTCCTAAATAGATATCCAGATCTGGAGGCTATTGCGGGAGGAATTCTCTGATGGTTTTCGTATCCCATGTTCCTTGTCTACTGTCCAGCTTATGGTGAGGAAATTGTGTTTGGTCTTGCTTCATCCAGGGGTGGTCTCTGAAAAATGGGGTAAGGAAGTGGTGATGGCTCGCATTGGGGGGCCTTTTAAGGTTAAGCCTTTTCCAGATTTGGTGATTTCCCCTCTGGGTGTGGTGCCCAAGGAAGAGCAACATACGTTTCAGCTTATATACCATTTGTCTTTTCTGAAGGGCGGTTCAGTCAATGATACAATCCTGAGGTATGCGCGGTATCGCACACATCTTTCGATGAAGTAGTTGGTTGGGTTCGCTGCTATGGAAAAGGGGTGCTGATGGTAAAATCTGACATCGAATCGGCATTCCATTTGCTCCCGGTCCATTCGGACAGCTTCCAGCTGTTGGGGTGCTGCTGGCAAGAGGAATATTATGTTGATCGTTGCCTGCCTATGGGCTGCTCCATTTCCTGCGCATTGTTCAAAACATTTCAGCTCCTTTGTTCAGTGGGTTGTTCGTGACGTTTCAGGGCTTAATTCCGTCATTTATTATTTGGACGACTTCCTCTGTGTGGGACCACCTTCTTCTAATGTGTGTGCAGTACTGTTATCCACATTGCAACACATGGTGGTTAGATTCGGCATTCCTTTGGCGGAGGATAAGACGGAGGGCCTGACCACAGCTCTCCGCTTCCTGGGCAGTTATCAACTTGGAGGCCATGGAGTGACGCTTAGTGGAGGAGAAGCTGCGAGCGCTTAAGATGGAGATTTGTGGGATCCTGGGATTCAGCTTCGGAAGTTACAATCTTTGCTGGGTAAGTTGAATTCTACCTGTCGCATTATTCCCATGGGCAGGGTGTTTTGCCGATGGCTGTCGGCAGCTACCGCAGTAGTAGGGTCCCCCACCCATTTTATTTGAGTCACTAGGGAGCATTGGGAGGAGTTGAGGGTGTGGCACACATTCTTGTATGGCTACAATGGACGATCAGTTTGGATGTCAGGCCCGGTGAGTAATTTTGATTTGGAGCTATTTACGAACGCAGCCGGGTCTACAGGGTACGGGGCGTTCTACCAGGGCCACTGGGGAGCTGGGCCTTGGCACAGTTCTTGGTTAGAGGCTGGCCTCCTACGAAATCTGGTGCTCCTGGAGCTTTTTCCAGTGGTGTTGACTATGGAAATATGGGGTGAGTGATTCAGGAACTTGAAGGTGAGATTGAATTGTGACAATCTGGGATTGGGGCAAGTCATTAACCGCATCTCAGCACCATCACAACATGTAGTATGGCTGCTACGCCACCTGGTGCTGCGTTGCCTACAGTTGAATATTTTTATATACATCTCCCAGGGGTTGACAATACTTTGGCTGGTGCCTTGTCTCGCTTTCAGTCAGTGCCAGTTCCGAGAGCTGGCACCGGTGGCCGAACCACAGGGGGTTCCATGTCCTCAATGGCTGTGGGCGATCGCCTTGGAGTCATCTCTGGATGGACCAGGAGGTCGGTGAGTGAGGCCACGTGGGCAACCTACGCTAAGGTATGGCAGGAATGGTGGGAATTGGTTAGGCAGGCCAAGGTTGATCCAGATGGTGTGGAGTTACGGTTGCTGGTCATCTATTTTGTTTCCAGAAGCCTGGAACAGAGTGTGTCAGTGTCAGCTATGGACAGAAAACTAGCAGGTTTGGTGTTTTTGTTCAAATTACGGGCCGGTGTTGATTTTACCAAGGATTTTTGGGTGCGACAGGCTTATCGTAAGATGCATAAGCACAGGGATGCTAGGAGGCCAGTGCCCTTTAATAATCTGCAGGCATTTTTGTTTAGTTGGGTTCGTTGTGCGCGTTGGCTTACAAGGTTTCCTTGTTTAAAGCGGCATTTTTGCTGGCCTTTTTTGGAGCCTTCAGGATTAGTGAGCTGGTTAGCCCATCTAAGAGGGTTCCGGGGGGCTTATGGGCTTAGGATGTGGTTTACAGGGGGATAGCATTAAGTTGTTTCTATGCAGGTCCAAGATCGACCAAGGTGGTAAGAGCGTCAGAGTATGGCTATCTAACCGGGCTATCCTGTGTGGCCGGTGGGGGTTGTGAGGGAATTCCTGGAAGTCTGCCCAGTTTCAGATGGGCCATTTTTATTGCACACGAACAGGTCTCTCCTGTCCAAGTTTCAGTTTGTGTCCATTTTTCGAACATACTTAAAAGCAGCGGGTTTGGATTACAAACAGTATTCTTCACACTCTTTCCATATCGGGGTGGCCACAGACGCTGCGCGATGTGGGTCGGGTGAGGCAGCTGTTAAGCGCATTGTAGATGGAGATCCCGTACCTATATTTGGCTGAGTAAAACGTTGACAAGGGAAAAGGGAAAATGTTTTAGCAGGCATTCATATGTATCAGTATATCAAGTGGGGTGAGCATACGTTGTTTGTCTTGTGGTTATCCACAATATGTGTTTTGGGGAGCCAGGGAAGCAGACATTAGGCCTAATGGCAGGCAACTGGGGATTTCTAGGGGGGAGGAGTGTATTGGGCCAATTTGTTGGTTGGGCCGGCCAGGTATGATATGGAGCAGGGTCGTGCCAAAGGTGCATCGTTTTGCATGCCTGGACAGACCACCAGACATTCTGGTACTCCATGTCGGTGGGAATAATGTGGGGGTTCGGTCCATTTGGGAGCTTATCAGGGACTTCAAGTTTGACTTCCTGAGGCTGAGGACAGCCTTCCCAGATATGGTGGTCTTGTGGTCTAACGTTGTGGCCCCAACAACCTGGCACTTGGCAAAGTCAGTGGACAGGATCAACAAGGCCCGTATAAAAGTGAATAAAATGGTGGGCTGCTATGTGTTTCATAATGGGGGTCTGGTTATTTGCCATATGGAATTGGAGAGGGATACAAGGCTTTATCTCAGGGGGGACGGTGTTCACCTGTCTGTGGTGGGTATTGATTTATGGTCCCTCGGGTTGCAGGATGGGATTCAGCGTGCTTTGAGGGTGTGGAGGGACTCTCAAGGGTAAGGGGTCACCCTTGTTAGCTGTGGCTGTGGTGGTCTTCGATGGTGGCAAGAAAACCTACAAGATAGAAGTGTGGGGGACTCATTGTGGTATGTGCCCCTCTGGTGTGTTCCAGTTAACATCGTTTAGCTGGAAAGTGGTAATGGGTTGCCTCCGAGCTGGTGTGTCACGGCTGGAGGCCTAATATGTAAAAAGGTCCCACAGTGTAGAAGTGGAACATAGCTAAGTTGAGTAGTGCCGTCAAAGACCACCAGGTAGAGCAACTGATCTTTGGGGTTTTGTTATGTGTTAAAGAATGTTATATACCGTATATACTCGAGTATAGGCCGACCCGAATATAAGCCGAGGCCCCCAATTTACCCCCAAAAAAACTGGCAAACTTATTGACTCGTGTATAAGCCGAGGGTGAGACATGCCTGTCCATCCCTGTGTGTGTGTCCGTCCATCCCTGTGTGTCCGTCCATCCCTGTGTGTCCGTCCATCCCTGTGTGTCCGTCCATCCATCCCTGTGTGTGTGTGTGTCCATCCATCCATCCATCCCTGTGTGTGTGTGTCTCCATCCATCCATCCATCCATCCCTGTGTGTGTGTGTCTCCATCCATCCATCCCTGTGTGTGTGTGTCTCCATCCATCCATCCATCCCTGTGTGTGTGTGTCTCCATCCATCCGTGTGTGTCTCCATCCGTGTGTGTGTGTGTGTGTGTGTGTGTGTGTGTGTGTGTGTGTGTGTGTGTGTCCAGCCTACCTGTGTCCCGAGCCTTTGTCCCGAGCCTCCGTCCCGTGCCTTGCCTCCTTGCCTCCGTCCCGTGCCGTGCCTTGCCTCCGTCCCGTGTCGTGCCTTGCCTTGCCTCCGTCCCGTCCCGTCCCGTGCCGTGCCGTGCCTTGCCTTGCCTTGCCTCTGTCCCGTGCCCTCTTCGTCGGCGCCTCGGCGGCCATTGTAAAATTCAAAAGCTGCGCCGCCGCCTTCGCCTGTGATAGGCGGAACACTGAATTTCCCAGCAGCCTGTGTTCCGCCTATCACGGACATCGTATCATCCTCGTCCGTAGTACGAGGATGATACGATGTCCGTGATAGGCGGAACACAGGCTGCTGGGAAATTCAGTGTTCCGCCTATCACAGGCGAAGGCGGAGCCGGAGGCGCGGCTTTTGAATTATAGAATGGCCGCTGTCTGTCTGCTCGACACGCTGATCGAGCGGGCAGACAGCGATGACTCGAGTATAAGCCGAGGGGGGCACTTTCAGCCTCAAAAAAGAGGCTGAAAATCTCGGCTTATACTCGAGTATATACGGTATTTAATATTTGTTAATAAAAGGCTGCTATAGTCATTTATGCTCCATTTCAAGTGTTTTCTCTTTAATCGTAGGTAAGGTTAAGTGGGTTAGGGCTGGAGTATGACAATGGTCTGGCAGTCATATGAAGGCTGGGACATCTTATCTACACTGGTCAAGAAGTAGGGTCTGAAAGCTGGAGGGAGACTGCAGGAACCTAAAATTGCACCTGAGATCTACTGATTGTAGGTGTAATACTTTGCAGACAAATAAATAATAAATGCAATTTTTTTTATCCTGCAAAAAAAAGTGTGTTTACTATTTTTTAGTAAAAGGTAAATGTATCCTTTAAATAAAAATGTATGCATTCCAGTGGGGTATTTTCAGTTTTTCACCAAGGCCGGCAGCAGCATTAGACTGTAAAAGCTTCTGGACAATATTATGACTAAGAGCTAAGACGCCTGGAAGCTGGTCTGGAAACATGTCCATAAACAGAGCTGTTCTGAAGACCAGTGTTGTTCAGAAATGTGCACTACAGCAAAAACATTACTTAGACACAATTATCCTAAATAAAGTTGCCCATAGACATCAAACGACAATTGGAAGTTCAGGTACGATGCATAGACTTTAGATGACCATAACACCAGAAAAATCCGGCATCACCAGGCATTGGCATGAGCCCAATCCAAAATGAAACTAGCATGTTTAGCTGAAAAAAAAATGTAACCCAGTGATTTCTAGTTCTTGAGGGTAGTCTTGCTATGCATACATTTAGATCAACTGGTCTTGTTACAAACTCTTGACAATCGGTACCAAAATTGCAACTGTCTATTTTTTTTGTTATGAGAGGGTTGCAGTATTCAAAACAAGGCCTACTCAGTACTATATTAAAGTAGGCAACACTGTTCACACTTTAGGACACATAGTGAATCCCTAGAGCAGGCACCCGAACTCAAGATTTTAAAGCTTCTGGAAACCCACTCAATGGGTTGGTCGGTGTCATACAGGCAACATAAGTGGTCTCACTCTGTTTTCTGCCCTGGGCTCAGTTTTGTTTAGAATAACACTTCTTTATATTACAGTATTGCTTGCTTGGTGAACTTTATTACCGTCATAAAGCTACACTTTTGGGTATTTAGTACTACCTAGTGTTAGTTACATTAATGTGTCTACATTAGCAGAGAACTTTGCCCTGTTACAGAGAATACAAATATTCAATCACCATTCCCTATTTCCTCTCCCCTATGAAACCTAACACCAAAGTCAGCAGTCCTGTTTCAATTATACTTAGCCTGGCATATCCATCTGAATATACAGTCTTTGAAGAAACAGTTCTGTTTGATTTCACTGTGGACAAACTGCTTCATGCTGCTCTGGCCTTTCTGATCTACTGTACTTGCTGTTCTCTGAAGGTCTGGAGCTCACTGTGGTCTCCATTTTTCTTTGTGACATGTATGTACCGGTGTTTTCTCTCTGTTCCTTCATCATGTTATCACATGTTTTAAAGAAGACAAGCACTTTTAATTTCAGTAGCAGAAGGCATGTAGATTTTAGTTGGTGTGGCATTGAAGCAATTGTGTTCCAATATTTTACAAACCTAGGTCTGAGAAACAGGGAAATAAAATTGCCATTTTATCCAACTGAGCCACTCCATTCTGCCTCTTGTTTATTATTATCTTTTAGGAGTGTATTCAATTGGTGCATGGTTGACCAGAGCCGTGACCAAGTTCGATTGTTCCCAGGCACACTTACATCACCATTAGGGATGAGCTTCGTGTTCGAGTCGAACGCATGTTCGACTCGAACATCGGTCGTTCGTGCGTTCGCCAAATTCCGAACGTTTGGGCCGTTCGCGGCAAAATTCGTGTGGCCCACAATGCACTGCGATGGCGCAATGCATTGCTGTCTCACGATTGGCCAAGCATGCACTGTGACCCCGCATGCTTGGCCAATCGCAGCGCCAGCAGCGAGGAGAGCCATGGTTGGCCACAGGCATCCTGCCTGTGGCCAATCATAGCTCAGGCTGTGTAGTGCACGCCCCACACTATATAAGGCCGCCATTAAGGCGGCCTCGTGCAGTGTGTTGGCGTCTGAAGCAGTGGGTGTTCTGTGTACCTTCAACACAGTTACACACCAATCGTTTTTGGCTGATTTACTATCTTGCTCTTGTGTAGTGGTTACTGTCTGTGCCCTGACCGCAGTATACACCACTATATTCACCTCACCTATATAGCTAGTGATCTAGCTTTAATAATAGAGCTTGCAGTCAGTAGTGTTAGTGCGTGCTGTCTGCGTGCTCTGTACCCAGTACATACCACTATATACACCTACATAGCTGTTCTCTATTTGAGCCCGATTGTCATCTGCAGGAGTTATTGGAAGTTGTGTGTGCTTCCAGCACAGTATACAGTGGTGTGAAAAAGTGTTTGCCCCCTTCCTCATTTCCTGTTCCTTTGCATGTTTGTCACACTTAAGTGTTTCGGAACATCAAACCAATTTAAACAATAGTCAAGGACAACACAAGTAAACACAAAATGCAATTTGTAAATGAAGGTGTTTATTATTAAAGGTGAAAAAAAATCCAAACCATCATGGCCCTGTGTGAAAAAGTGATTGCCCCCCCTTGTTAAAACATACTATAACTGTGGTTGTCCACACCTGAGTTCAATTTCTCTAGCCACACCCAGGCCTGATTATTGCCACACCTGTTCACAATCAAGGCATCACTTAAATAGGAGCTGCTTGACACAGTAAGGTCCACCAGAAGATCCTTAAAAGCTACACATAATGCCGAGACCCAAAGAAATTCAGGAACAATTGAGAAAGAAAGTAATTGAGATCTATCAGTCTGGAAAGGGTTATAAAGCCATTTCCAAAGCTTTGGGAATCCAGCGAACCACAGTGAGAGCCATTATCCACAAATGGCGAAGACATGGAACAGTGGTGAACCTTCCCAGGAGTGGCCGGCCGCCCAAAATTACCCCAAGAGCGCAGCGACGACTCATCCAAGAGGTCACAAAAGACCCCACAACAACGTTCAAGGAACTGCAGGCCTCACTTGCCTCAGTTAAGGTCAGCGTTCATGCCTCCACCATCAGGAAAAGACTGGGCAAAAATGGACTGCATGGCAGAGTTCCAAGGAGAAAACCACTGCTGAGCAAAAAGAACATCAAAGCTCGTCTCAATTTCTCCACAACACATCTTGATGATCCCCAAGACTTTTGGGACAACATTCTGTGGACCGATGAGACAAAAGTGGAACTCTTTGGAAGGTGTGTGTCCAAGTATATCTGGCGTAGAAGGAACACTGCATTTCATAAAAAGAACATTATACCAACAGTAAAATATAGTGGTGGTAGTGTGATGGTCTGGGGCTGTTTTGCTGCTTCAGGACCTGGAAGACTTGCCGTGATAAAAGGAACTATGAATTCTGCTGTCTACCAAGAGATCCAGAAGGAGAATGTCCGACCATCTGTTCGTGTACTCAAGCTGAAACGAACTTGGGTTCTGCAGCAGGACAATGATCCTAAACACACCAGCAAGTCCACCACCGAATGGCTGAAGAAAAACAAAATGAAGACTTTGGAGTGGCCTAGCCAAAGTCCTGACCTGAATCCTATTGAGATGTTGTGGTATGACCTTAAAAAGGCCGTTCATGCTCGAAAACCCTCTAATGTAACTGAATTAGGACAATTCTGCAAACATGAGTGGGCCAAAATTCCTCCAGGACGCTGTAAAAGCCTCATTGCACGTTATCACAAAAGCTTGGTTGCAGTTGTTGCTGCTAAGGGTGGCCCAACCAGTTATTAGGTTTAGGGGGCAATCACTTTTTCACACAGGGCCATGATGGTTTGGATTTTTTTTCACCTTTAATAATAAACACCTTCATTTACAAATTGCATTTTGTGTTTACTTGTGTTGTCCTTGACTATTGTTTAAATTGGTTTGATGTTCCGAAACACTTAAGTGTGACAAACATGCAAAGGAACAGGAAATGAGGAAGGGGGCAAACACTTTTTCACACCACTGTACATCTGTATATACCCCTTTAACTCTGCTGTTTTCTGGTTATTGTCTGCGTGCCCTGACCGCAGTATACACCGTGATATTCACCTCACCTATATAGCTAGTGGTCCATCTTTAACAATAGAGCTTGCAGTCAGTAGTGTCACTCAGGAGATAGTGCGTGCTGTGTGCGTGCTCTGTACCCAGTACATACCGCTATAATCCACCTACATAGCTGTTCTCTATTTGGGCCCGATTGTCATCTGCAGGAGTTATTGGAAGTTGTGTGTGCTTCCAGCACAGCACAGTATACATCTGTATATACCCCTCTAACTCTGCTGTTTTCTGGTTATTGTCTGCGTGCCCTGACCGCAGTATACACCGTGATATTCACCTCACCTATATAGCTAGTGGTCCATCTTTAACAATAGAGCTTGCAGTCAGTAGTGTCACTCAGGAGATAGTGCGTGCTGTGTGCGTGCTCTGTACCCAGTACATACCGCTATAATCCACCTACATAGCTGTTCTCTATTTGGGCCCGATTGTCATCTGCAGGAGTTATTGGAAGTTGTGTGTGCTTCCAGCACAGCACAGTATACATCTGTATATACCCCTTTAACTCTGCTGTTTTCTGGTTATTGTCTGCGTGCCCTGACCGCAGTATACACCGTGATATTCACCTCACCTATATAGCTAGTGGTCCATCTTTAACAATAGAGCTTGCAGTCAGTAGTGTCACTCAGGAGATAGTGCGTGCTGTGTGCGTGCTCTGTACCCAGTACATACCGCTATAATCCACCTACATAGCTGTTCTCTATTTGGGCCCGATTGTCATCTGCAGGAGTTATTGGAAGTTGTGTGTGCTTCCAGCACAGCACAGTATACATCTGTATATACCCCTTTAACTCTGCTGTTTTCTGGTTATTGTCTGCGTGCCCTGACCGCAGTATACACCGTGATATTCACCTCACCTATATAGCTAGTGGTCCATCTTTAACAATAGAGCTTGCAGTCAGTAGTGTCACTCAGGAGATAGTGCGTGCTGTGTGCGTGCTCTGTACCCAGTACATACCGCTATAATCCACCTACATAGCTGTTCTCTATTTGGGCCCGATTGTCATCTGCAGGAGTTATTGGAAGTTGTGTGTGCTTCCAGCACAGCACAGTATACATCTGTATATACCCCTTTAACTCTGCTGTTCTATAAAAAAGGCATCTGCAGGAGTTAGTGGGTGTTGTGTGCCTCCAGCACAATATAAACTACCCAACTACTGTTTTACCCAACTCCCTTCAGGCCATTACCATGTCTGGAAGGCCAGCAAGGAGAGGCAGACAGGCGCGAGCCGATAAAAGAGGGCAAGCAGGCTCTGTGTCTAGAGACAACAGTGCTGGTCGTGGACGCGGTGCATTGTCATCAGCACGTGGCCATGGGACATGCTTGTCCTTCTTTTCTGCAGCTGGACATGTTGAACCGCAACATGCCAACGACTTGGTAGAGTGGATGACCAAGCCCTCTTCATCCTCCTCATCCTCTCTCACCCAGTCTCAGGGTAGTAGAAAAGCAGCTGCCAACACATCGTCGTCCCTCCTCTCAATGTCATCATCAGTGACTCCTTCCCTAGACCCACCACGTCCTCCTGAGGAGTCTCCTGAACTCTTTGAGCACAGTGTTGGGTACATGCTCCAGGAGGATGCCCAGTGTTTGGTGGGCTCTGATGATGACACTCAGCTAGAGGAAGGCAGTAGCGTGAGCGCAGAGAGAGAGGATGCTCAAGAAGCACAGCAATCTGGCAGTCATGTTCCACAAGCTGCAGCATACTGCCAGGTTTGCTACAGCGATGAAGAGGGAGGGGATGATGAGGGCACTGACTCCACGTGGGTGCCTGGAAGGAGGGAGGAGGAGGAGGAGGAGGAGGCACATGTCCAACGAGGCAGGATGCCCTCCGGGGGCCAGCTTAGGGGCAGCACACCGACTGAATCACACCGCAGAGCTCCGCCTGCGCAGAGCGCTTCCTCTGCGCGTTATTCTAAAAGTTCTTTGGTGTGGGCCTTTTTTGAGACGAGTGCATCAGATCGCACCGCTGCTATTTGCAACATATGTCTCAAGCGTATCTCACGTGGCCAAAACATCAGCCGCTTGGGCACCACATGCTTGACCAGACATATGTTGACCTGCCATGCAGCTCGTTGGCAAGCATACCTCAAAGACCCACACCAAAGAACAAAGCGGACCTCTCCTTGCTCCTCATCAGCTGGCATCTCCAACCCCACTAGACCTTCAGTCCTCTCTGAAACCTGCTCTGAGAGGAATGAAGGTGTAGAATTAGGTGTGTCACAGCCAAGTGCTTCCGGGAACTCTGCTAGTGGTACATCCACGTCCGATTATAGCAGGCAAATGTCCCTGCCCCAGCTGCTGGACCGGCGGAAGAAATTTACTCCCAGCCATCCACATGCCCAGCGGTTGAATGCTAGCTTGGCTAAATTGCTAGCACTTCAACTGCTGCCTTTTCAGTTGGTAGACTCGGCCCCCTTCCGTGAGTTTGTACAATGTGCGGTTCCTCAGTGGCAGGTCCCCAAACGCCACTTTTTCTCACGGAAGGCGATTCCGGCTCTCTACCGGCATGTGGAAGGCAATGTCCTTGCCTCGCTGGACAGGGCGGTCAGCGGTAAGGTGCATATTACCGCTGACTCATGGTCCAGCAGGCATGGACAGGGACGTTACCTGTCTTTCACGGCCCATTGGGTCACTCTTCTGGCTGCTGGGAAGGATGCAGGACAAGGTGCAGTAGTGTTGGAGGTTGTTCCGCCACCACGCCTCCAAAATGCTACTATTGGTTGTGACACACCTCTCTCCTCCACCCCCTCCTCTTCTTCTTCCTCCATGGCCTCTTCCAGTGCTCTGTCCTCAGAACCAGCGGTGCTCCGTAGGCGTTGCAGGGGCTACGCAAGTACGCAGGCAAAACGATGCCATGCCGTGCTTGCGCTGGTTTGTTTGGGGGACAGGAGCCACACTGGGGCGGATGTTTTGTCAGCTCTGCAGGGGCAGGCCGAGAGGTGGTTGACGCCACGCCAGCTTAAGCCAGGAATGGTGGTTTGCGACAATGGCACCAACCTCCTCTCCGCCCTCCGACAGGGACAACTGACCCATGTGCCCTGTGTAGCTCACGTCCTTAACCTGGTGGTGCAGCGGTTCTTGGGCAGGTACCCCGGCTTACAGGATGTCCTGAAACAGGCCAGGAGAGTCTGTGTGCATTTCCGCCGATCATTTAATGCCTGTGCTCGGCTGGCTGAGCTCCAAAAGGAGTTGAACCTGCCCAAGAACCGCCTTATATGTGACATGCCCACCAGATGGAACTCAACATTGGCCATGCTGCAGCGGCTGCACACGCAGCAGAGGGCCATCAATGAGTACCTGTGCGACTACAGCACCAGGACAGGGTCAGGGGAGCTTGGTTTTTTCTCACCACGCCAGTGGGACATGATCAGGGATGCATGCACTGTCCTGTCACCGTTTGAGGAGGCCACAAGGATGGTGAGCAGTGACAGTGCATGCATCAGTGACACTGTACCTCTTGTCCACCTCTTGGAGCATACGCTGCGTGGAATAATGGACAGGGCACTTGAGGCAGAACAGAGGCAGGAAGAGGAGGACTTCCTTGCCTCTCAAGGCCCCCTTTATCCAGACAGTGTTCCTGCTGTGCCACCCATCACACAGGAAGAGGGTGAGGAGGAGGAAGAGGAGGAGGAGGATGATTGTGTCAGCATGGAGGTGGAGGCTGGCACTCAGCAGCAGCAGCAGCAGCAGCAGTCTTATAGGGATGATTTACAGTCCCAAGAAACACGTGGACTTGTACGTGGCTGGGAGGAGGTAGCTGCGGATCATGTTGTCCTTAGTGACCCAGAGGACTCCGGACCGAATGCCTCAGCTAACCTACGCTGCATGGCCTCCCTGATCCTGCAAAGCCTGCGGAAGGATCCTCGTATTCTTCGGATCAAGGAGAGGGACCATTACTGGCTGGCCACTCTCCTTGATCCACGGTACAAGGGTAAGGTTGCCGACCTTATCTTGCCATCGCAGAGGGAGCAGAGGATGAGACATCTCCGGGAGGCCTTGCAGAAAGCTCTGTGCAACGCGTTCCCAGAGACTGGGAGGTCACAAACTCCTGGTCCTGGACAACGTGTTGCTGAGGCATCAGTCAGAAGGAGCGGTGGAGAAGGTGGCCGTCTGACTGATGCTTTCAGACAATTTTTTAGTCCGCAGCCCCAAGGTATGATTGGTTCCAGCACCCATCGCCAGCGTCTAATTTACATGGTGCAGGAATACCTAGGGGCAAGGTCAGACTTGGACTAGTGATGGCCGAACGGTTCGCCCGGCGGTCGTTTCGCGGCGAATTTCCGACTTTCGCCGTCCGCGGGTTCGAACGCCTTTTTCCGTCGTTCGCCCCGGCGGACTTACGTGTTTAATGTATACAAGAACTTTAACCTTTCGTGACACGTTTATCATGTGTTACAGGACAACCAATTGAGACATGACAGCTCATGGACACTTGGACATTCCCCCTAACCTATAAATACACCCGATCCGGTGGCCATTTTACATTCTTTCTTCTGTCACTGTAGGGAAAGGATCCTGTGTGGAGTAGGGACAGAGAAAACGCTAGCTATTTGGTACACAAAAGTTCTTTTCAGGACTGGTATAGGTGTTAGGTCAGCAGCCTGAGTTTCTTTTGTCAGTTTAGATAAAGGGACAGAGCGCTGTATGCTGCTATTTTAGGGACAGCTCAGCCAGATTAGTCTTTCTTCATCATCATCATCATCATCATCATTAGCTGTTACTATCAGGTCCACAAAAGAGCTGTTCCAGCTAATCGTTCCAGCCTACTCTTTTTTGCCAATTTGTATAGGGACAGGCAGGAAGCAGTGTGTCAGGCAGTGAGGATAATTTTAAAGACTTGCTGTTACTATTAGTTCCACAAAGGTTCTTTTCAGGACTGGTATCAGTGGTACGGTAATAGGCTTGTACACGTATAATATTCTTTCTTCCAAATATAGAAAGAATATTATACTTGACTGCTGCCCTTCTGCTGCAGTCTGCTAATCATTCACAACTCACTTGTTCCACAAAGCTCTTTATCAGGACTGGTAACTTGGTCTGTCTAGGGTGCTACGGTACATAGGCTTGGGTGCGGTACAGTCTGCTGTTCTGTAAGGACCGCTATCGGTCCACAATACATAGGGTTGCCGTGCACTACTGCTGACCGCTGCCCTATACTGCAGCAGTCCTTCATTGGTATAGGGACTGACGTACAGTCTGCTAATCACTAACACACAACCTGCTTGGTCCACAAAAGTTCTTATAAGGACTGGTAACTTGGTATAGGGTGCTACGGTACATAGGCCTGAGTGCGTTACAGTCTGCTGTTCTGTAAGGACCGCTATCGGTCCACAATACATAGGGTTGCCGTGCACTACTGCTGACCGCTGCCCTATACTGCAGCAGTCCTTCAGCGGTATAGGGACTGACGCACAGTCTGCTAAACACTAACACACAACCTGCTTGGTCCACAAAAGTTTTTATAAGGACTGGTAACTTGGTATAGGGTGCTACGGTACATAGGCCTGAGTGCAGTACAGTCTGCTGTTCTGTAAGGACCGCTATCGGTCCACAATACATAGGGTTGCCGTGCACTACTGCTGACCGCTGCCCTATACTGCAGCAGTCCTTCATTGGTATAGGGACTGACGTACAGTCTGCTAATCACTAACACACAACCTGCTTGGTCCACAAAAGTTCTTATAAGGACTGGTAACTTGGTATAGGGTGCTACGGTACATAGGCCTGAGTGCGTTACAGTCTGCTGTTCTGTAAGGACCGCTATCGGTCCACAATACATAGGGTTGCCGTGCACTACTGCTGACCGCTGCCCTATACTGCAGCAGTCCTTCATTGGTATAGGGACTGACGTACAGTCTGCTAATCACTAACACACAACCTGCTTGTTCCACAAAAGTTCTTATAAGGACTGGTAACTTGGTATAGGGTGCTACGGTACATAGGCCTGAGTGCGTTACAGTCTGCTGTTCTGTAAGGACCGCTATCGGTCCACAATACATAGGGTTGCCGTGCACTACTGCTGACCGCTGCCCTATACTGCAGCAGTCCTTCATTGGTATAGGGACTGACGTACAGTCTGCTAATCACTAACACACAACCTGCTTGGTCCACAAAAGTTCTTATAAGGACTGGTAACTTGGTATAGGGTGCTACGGTACATAGGCCTGAGTGCGTTACAGTCTGCTGTTCTGTAAGGACCGCTATCGGTCCACAATACATAGGGTTGCCGTGCACTACTGCTGACCGCTGCCCTATACTGCAGCAGTCCTTCAGCGGTATAGGGACTGACGCACAGTCTGCTAAACACTAACACACAACCTGCTTGGTCCACAAAAGTTTTTATAAGGACTGGTAACTTGGTATAGGGTGCTACGGTACATAGGCCTGAGTGCGTTACAGTCTGCTGTTCTGTAAGGACCGCTATCGGTCCACAATACATAGGGTTGCCGTGCACTACTGCTGACCGCTGCCCTATACTGCAGCAGTCCTTCATTGGTATAGGGACTGACGTACAGTCTGCTAATCACTAACACACAACCTGCTTGGTCCACAAAAGTTCTTATAAGGACTGGTAACTTGGTATAGGGTGCTACGGTACATAGGCCTGAGTGCGTTACAGTCTGCTGTTCTGTAAGGACCGCTATCGGTCCACAATACATAGGGTTGCCGTGCACTACTGCTGACCGCTGCCCTATACTGCAGCAGTCCTTCAGCGGTATAGGGACTGACGCACAGTCTGCTAAACACTAACACACAACCTGCTTGGTCCACAAAAGTTCTTATAAGGACTGGTAACTTGGTATAGGGTGCTACGGTACATAGGCCTGAGTGCAGTACAGTCTGCTGTTCTGTAAGGACCGCTATCGGTCCACAATACATAGGGTTGCCGTGCACTACTGCTGACCGCTGCCCTATACTGCAGCAGTCCTTCATTGGTATAGGGACTGACGTACAGTCTGCTAATCACTAACACACAACCTGCTTGGTCCACAAAAGTTCTTATAAGGACTGGTAACTTGGTATAGGGTGCTACGGTACATAGGCCTGAGTGCGTTACAGTCTGCTGTTCTGTAAGGACCGCTATCGGTCCACAATACATAGGGTTGCCGTGCACTACTGCTGACCGCTGCCCTATACTGCAGCAGTCCTTCATTGGTATAGGGACTGACGTACAGTCTGCTAATCACTAACACACAACCTGCTTGTTCCACAAAAGTTCTTATAAGGACTGGTAACTTGGTATAGGGTGCTACGGTACATAGGCCTGAGTGCGTTACAGTCTGCTGTTCTGTAAGGACCGCTATCGGTCCACAATACATAGGGTTGCCGTGCACTACTGCTGACCGCTGCCCTATACTGCAGCAGTCCTTCATTGGTATAGGGACTGACGTACAGTCTGCTAATCACTAACACACAACCTGCTTGTTCCACAAAAGTTCTTATAAGGACTGGTAACTTGGTATAGGGTGCTACGGTACATAGGCTTGAGTGCGGTACAGTCTGCTGTTCTGTAAGGACCGCTATCGGTCCACAATAGATAGGGTTGACGTGCACCACTGCTGACCGCTGCCCTATACTGCAGCAGTCCTTCAGCGGTATAGGGACTGACGTACAGTCTGCTAAACACTAATACACAACCTGCTTGGTCCACAAAAGTTCTTATAAGGACTGGTAACTTGGTATAGGGTGCTACGGTACATAGGCTTGAGTGCGGTACAGTCTGCTGTTCTGTAAGGACCGCTATCGGTCCACAATAGATAGGGTTGACGTGCACCACTGCTGACCGCTGCCCTATACTGCAGCAGTCCTTCAGCGGTATAGGGACTGACGCACAGTCTGCTAAACACTAACACACAACCTGCTTGGTCCACAAAAGTTTTTATAAGGACTGGTAACTTGGTATAGGGTGCTACGGTACATAGGCCTGAGTGCGTTACAGTCTGCTGTTCTGTAAGGACCGCTATCGGTCCACAATACATAGGGTTGCCGTGCACTACTGCTGACCGCTGCCCTATACTGCAGCAGTCCTTCATTGGTATAGGGACTGACGTACAGTCTGCTAATCACTAACACACAACCTGCTTGGTCCACAAAAGTTCTTATAAGGACTGGTAACTTGGTATAGGGTGCTACGGTACATAGGCCTGAGTGCGTTACAGTCTGCTGTTCTGTAAGGACCGCTATCGGTCCACAATACATAGGGTTGCCGTGCACTACTGCTGACCGCTGCCCTATACTGCAGCAGTCCTTCAGCGGTATAGGGACTGACGCACAGTCTGCTAAACACTAACACACAACCTGCTTGGTCCACAAAAGTTCTTATAAGGACTGGTAACTTGGTATAGGGTGCTACGGTACATAGGCCTGAGTGCAGTACAGTCTGCTGTTCTGTAAGGACCGCTATCGGTCCACAATACATAGGGTTGCCGTGCACTACTGCTGACCGCTGCCCTATACTGCAGCAGTCCTTCATTGGTATAGGGACTGACGTACAGTCTGCTAATCACTAACACACAACCTGCTTGGTCCACAAAAGTTCTTATAAGGACTGGTAACTTGGTATAGGGTGCTACGGTACATAGGCCTGAGTGCGTTACAGTCTGCTGTTCTGTAAGGACCGCTATCGGTCCACAATACATAGGGTTGCCGTGCACTACTGCTGACCGCTGCCCTATACTGCAGCAGTCCTTCATTGGTATAGGGACTGACGTACAGTCTGCTAATCACTAACACACAACCTGCTTGTTCCACAAAAGTTCTTATAAGGACTGGTAACTTGGTATAGGGTGCTACGGTACATAGGCCTGAGTGCGTTACAGTCTGCTGTTCTGTAAGGACCGCTATCGGTCCACAATACATAGGGTTGCCGTGCACTACTGCTGACCGCTGCCCTATACTGCAGCAGTCCTTCATTGGTATAGGGACTGACGTACAGTCTGCTAATCACTAACACACAACCTGCTTGTTCCACAAAAGTTCTTATAAGGACTGGTAACTTGGTATAGGGTGCTACGGTACATAGGCTTGAGTGCGGTACAGTCTGCTGTTCTGTAAGGACCGCTATCGGTCCACAATAGATAGGGTTGACGTGCACCACTGCTGACCGCTGCCCTATACTGCAGCAGTCCTTCAGCGGTATAGGGACTGACGTACAGTCTGCTAAACACTAATACACAACCTGCTTGGTCCACAAAAGTTCTTATAAGGACTGGTAACTTGGTATAGGGTGCTACGGTACATAGGCTTGAGTGCGGTACAGTCTGCTGTTCTGTAAGGACCGCTATCGGTCCACAATAGATAGGGTTGACGTGCACCACTGCTGACCGCTGCCCTATACTGCAGCAGTCCTTCAGCGGTATAGGGACTGACGCACAGTCTGCTAAACACTAACACACAACCTGCTTGGTCCACAAAAGTTTTTATAAGGACTGGTAACTTGGTATAGGGTGCTACGGTACATAGGCCTGAGTGCGTTACAGTCTGCTGTTCTGTAAGGACCGCTATCGGTCCACAATACATAGGGTTGCCGTGCACTACTGCTGACCGCTGCCCTATACTGCAGCAGTCCTTCATTGGTATAGGGACTGACGTACAGTCTGCTAATCACTAACACACAACCTGCTTGGTCCACAAAAGTTCTTATAAGGACTGGTAACTTGGTATAGGGTGCTACGGTACATAGGCCTGAGTGCGTTACAGTCTGCTGTTCTGTAAGGACCGCTATCGGTCCACAATACATAGGGTTGCCGTGCACTACTGCTGACCGCTGCCCTATACTGCAGCAGTCCTTCAGCGGTATAGGGACTGACGCACAGTCTGCTAAACACTAACACACAACCTGCTTGGTCCACAAAAGTTCTTATAAGGACTGGTAACTTGGTATAGGGTGCTACGGTACATAGGCCTGAGTGCAGTACAGTCTGCTGTTCTGTAAGGACCGCTATCGGTCCACAATACATAGGGTTGCCGTGCACTACTGCTGACCGCTGCCCTATACTGCAGCAGTCCTTCATTGGTATAGGGACTGACGTACAGTCTGCTAATCACTAACACACAACCTGCTTGTTCCACAAAAGTTCTTATAAGGACTGGTAACTTGGTATAGGGTGCTACGGTACATAGGCTTGAGTGCGGTACAGTCTGCTGTTCTGTAAGGACCGCTATCGGTCCACAATAGATAGGGTTGACGTGCACCACTGCTGACCGCTGCCCTATACTGCAGCAGTCCTTCAGCGGTATAGGGACTGACGTACAGTCTGCTAAACACTAATACACAACCTGCTTGGTCCACAAAAGTTCTTATAAGGACTGGTAACTTGGTATAGGGTGCTACGGTACATAGGCTTGAGTGCGGTACAGTCTGCTGTTCTGTAAGGACCGCTATCGGTCCACAATAGATAGGGTTGACGTGCACCACTGCTGACCGCTGCCCTATACTGCAGCAGTCCTTCAGCGGTATAGGGACTGACGCACAGTCTGCTAAACACTAACACACAACCTGCTTGGTCCACAAAAGTTTTTATAAGGACTGGTAACTTGGTATAGGGTGCTACGGTACATAGGCCTGAGTGCGTTACAGTCTGCTGTTCTGTAAGGACCGCTATCGGTCCACAATACATAGGGTTGCCGTGCACTACTGCTGACCGCTGCCCTATACTGCAGCAGTCCTTCATTGGTATAGGGACTGACGTACAGTCTGCTAATCACTAACACACAACCTGCTTGGTCCACAAAAGTTCTTATAAGGACTGGTAACTTGGTATAGGGTGCTACGGTACATAGGCCTGAGTGCGTTACAGTCTGCTGTTCTGTAAGGACCGCTATCGGTCCACAATACATAGGGTTGCCGTGCACTACTGCTGACCGCTGCCCTATACTGCAGCAGTCCTTCAGCGGTATAGGGACTGACGCACAGTCTGCTAAACACTAACACACAACCTGCTTGGTCCACAAAAGTTCTTATAAGGACTGGTAACTTGGTATAGGGTGCTACGGTACATAGGCTTGAGTGCGGTACAGTCTGCTGTTCTGTAAGGACCGCTATCGGTCCACAATAGATAGGGTTGACGTGCACCACTGCTGACCGCTGCCCTATACTGCAGCAGTCCTTCAGCGGTATAGGGACTGACGTACAGTCTGCTAAACACTAATACACAACCTGCTTGGTCCACAAAAGTTCTTATAAGGACTGGTAACTTGGTATAGGGTGCTACGGTACATAGGCTTGAGTGCGGTACAGTCTGCTGTTCTGTAAGGACCGCTATAGGTCCACAATAGATAGGGTTGACGTGCACCACTGCTGACCGCTCACCTATACTGCAGCAGTCCTTCAGCGGTATAGGGACTAAGAGTTTTGTCACAGGGTCATTTAAAAAATGACATGCAGAGGAAGAGGCAGGCCCTTCCGCAGGGGTGGTAGGGGTAGGGCAGGAGCAACAGGCTTGAGCCAAAGTGGGAAGTTGCAGAAGGTGCGTTCAATTACTTTAAAGGATGCACCAGACTTGGTTGAGTGGCTCGCTCAGCCTTACTCTTCTGCACCCTCCTCATCCTCTCGATCTGCACCCTCTTCTTCACTCTCTGCTATGTGCACCCCCAAAGACACTACCACCAACAACACGACCACCACCACCACCACCACATACCTTCCGCTTGAGTCACTGGAATTATTTTCCGATCCATATCAAGAGGACATTTCTGATGCGCAGCCACTCTTGGTATTGGATCAGGAAGAGGAGGTAGCAACAAGCGCTACTCAGCAGTCTGACGCCAGTACCCAGATCAGCCCAAGGAGGAGGTTGGTCCCCGGTGTTGCTGCCTACTCTACTTATAGCGGTGGGGAAGGTGACGTTGATGATGACGTGTCTAGTGATGTCACGTGGGTGCCCACAAGAGAGGAAGAGGAGGGGAGTTCAGAGGGAGATATGGACCAGCAGATAGGGAGGAGAAGCAGCAATGACTTACATTGCACAGCAGGGACAAAGCAGACTGCAAATGTATCAGGAGCGAGTCATCGACCATGTACGGTCACATCTGGCGCTCCCAGGACACCGGCACATGGCTCCGCAGTGTGGGCTTTTTTTAACGTGTCCGCTGCTGACAATAGCGTTGCCATCTGCAATCTTTGCAGTCAACGCGTTAGTCGCGGTAAGCCCAATACTCACCTAGGGACGACCGCCTTAAGAAGGCACATGAGCAGCCATCACCGAGCCCAGTGGGAGCAACGGAACACACAAAGCCACACTGCAGGCTCTCACCGTCCAGCCTCGTCTTCTACTTCTCCTTCTCCTCTCTCCTCACAATTGTCCTCCACTCCACCTTCCATCACGCCAAGCTCACATTTTTCTGCAAAAAGGCAGGCTTCCGTGGGCCTAATGTTTGAGCGTAAAAAAATGATGACGCCGGATAACCCTCTTGCCCAACGGTTGGCGGCTGGCTTGTCAGAACTCATAGCCCGCCAACTACTGCCATATAAACTGGTGGACTCGGAGGCCTTTCGCAAATTTGTGGCCATTGGAACACCACAATGGAAGGTCCCAGGAAGGAAGTATTTCTCAGAGAAGGGCATCCCAGAGCTATATGGCCATGTTCAGCGGCAAGTGAATGTATCTCTGGCACACAGTGTCGGTGCCAAGATACATCTGACCACAGACACGTGGTCTAGCAAACACGGGCAGGGAAGGTATATCAGTTTTACTGCCCACTGGGTGAACCTTCTGACGGCCGTCAAGCATGTAACCCGTGGCACCCGTGTAGATTTGGTTTTACCGCCACGGATTGCATGCAGGCCTGACTCTTCTTCTCCTCCTCCTACTCCATCCTCCTCCCTCTCCTCCTCAGCTGCCTCCTCCTTTTCCGCTGCTAGCGTCTCTTCCACTGCACCGCCCAAGCTCCCCAGAACCTATTCCACATGCCAGGTGAGACGTTGCCATGCCGTGCTGCGTCTGTTGTGCCTGGAAGCAAAGAGCCACACTGGCCCGGCACTCCTTTCAGCTTTGCGTTCACAGGCAGATGAGTGGCTAACACCGCTCAATTTGACAGTTGGTAAAGTGGTGTGTGACAACGGTGCCAATCTGCTTAGCGCATTGAAACAGGGCAAAATCACGCACGTGCCGTGCATGGCACACGTCTTAAACTTGGTCGTGCAGCGATTCCTTGTCAAATACCCTGGGGTCCAGGACATCTTGCGGCAGGCAAGGAAAATCTCGGCCCATTTCAGAAGATCTTACACGGCCATGGCTCGCCTTGCTGACATTCAGCGGCGACACCATCTGCCGGTCAGACGTCTTATTTGCGATTGCCCGACGCGATGGAACTCAACCTTCTATATGCTTGATAGGCTGCTCCAGCAGAAACGTGCAGTTAACGTCTACCTGTATGAACTCTGCGAAAGAAACGGTTCTGGGGAGCTGGGTTTTTTTTCACCGCGCCAGTGGCTGCTCATGCGCGACACATGCAGACTTCTGCGGCCATTTGAGGAGATCACCAAACTGGTCAGTCGCAGCCATGGCGCCATCAGTGACATGGTACCTTATGCCTTCTTTCTGGAGCGTGCATTGCGTCGTGTCATTGATCAGGCTGTGGAGGAGCAGGAGCGGGAAGATGAGGAAGTCGCAATGCTGGATGAATTCCCAGGGGGGGCTACTCTATCTGAGACAAGTCAACAACAGGAGTCTGATGAGGAGTCAGAGGAGGATGGTGCCGGGGCGGATGAGCAGGAGCAAGAAGAGCATGCTTTAAACCTTTCTGGGATCCCTGTTGTGCGAGGATGGGGAGAGGAGAATGAAGAGGACGACATTATCCTGGATGATGAGCAGGAGCCAGGCCACCACACCGCTTCCACTTTAGTGCAAATGGGGGCCTTCATGCTCCAGTGTTTTAATAGGGACCCCCGTATAAAAAGCATGAGGGTCAAGGACCAGTACTGGGTGGCAACGTACTTAGACCCCCGGTACAAACACAAAATGGCGGAAATGTTACCGCCGTCGCAGAGGGCTGTCAGAATGCAGCACTTCCAGGCCTTGCTTCGAGAAATGCTGCATTCTGCTTTTGCGTGCGCTGGCAGAGGAGCAATTCCCACTCCCAGAGAAGGATTTGCGGGTACCAATCCAACAGCGCCTGCAAGAAGAGGCCGGTTTGAAGATGTGTTGGTGACTTCGGATATGAGGTCATTCTTTCAGCCGACCCATCGACAGGTGTCATCCGGATCCAGCATCAGGGAACGCCTAGACCGTCAGGTGTCCGACTACATTGGGTTAACGGCCGATGTGGACGCTCTGAGGAGTGATGAACCCCTAGACTACTGGGTGGGCAGGCTTGACCTCTGGCCAGAGCTTGCCCAATTTGCAATCGAACTGTTGGCTTGCCCCTCATCCAGTGTCCTGTCCGAAAGGACGTTCAGCGCAGCAGGGGGGATTGTGACCGATAAGCGTACTCGCCTAGCTCACCACAGTGTTAACTACCTCACATTTCTAAAAATGAATGAGGCATGGATCTCGGAGGAATTCAACACATGTGATCAGTAGACCATGTATATGTCTATAAACAATTTTTGGAATCAAGCACACAGACCTTCTTAATTCATTTGGCTCACTTCCCTGACCCAAAAAAGCACACCGTACTATATGCCCCTACCCTCCTCTTTGAAGAGGTTGAGCGGTGTCATATTTCTACTGGGGCTGCTTATTATGAGGGGTTCCCACCATCCCTGTGCTGTGCTGACTTCCTCCTGGGTGTTCTTATTATGAGGGGCTCCCACCATCCCTGTGCTGTGCTGACTTCCTCCTGGGGGTTCTTATTATGAGGGGATCACACCATCCCTGTGCTGTGCTGACTTCCTCCTGGGGCTGCTTACGGTGCTGCTGTCAGCGCTGTATGTCACGGAGCTGCTGTCAGCGCTGTATGTCACGGAGCTGCTGTCAGCGCTGTATGTCACGGAGCTGCTGTCAGCGCTGTATGTCACGGAGCTGCTGTCAGCGCTGTATGTCACGGAGCTGCTGTCAGCGCTGTATGTCACGGAGCTGCTGTCAGCGCTGTATGTCACGGAGCTGCTGTCAGCGCTGTATGTCACGGAGCTGCTGTCAGCGCTGTATGTCACGGAGCTGCTGTCAGCGCTGTATGTCACGGAGCTGCTGTCAGCGCTGTATGTCACGGTGCTGCTGTCAGCGCTGTATGTCACGGAGCTGCTGTCAGCGCTGTATGTCACGGAGCTGCTGTCAGTGCTGTATGTCACGGAGCTGCTGTCAGCGCTGTATGTCACGGAGCTGCTGTCAGCGCTGTATGTCACGGAGCTGCTGTCAGCGCTGTATGTCACGGTGCTGCTGTCAGCGCTGTATGTCACGGAGCTGCTGTCAGCGCTGTATGTCACGGAGCTGCTGTCAGCGCTGTATGTCACGGAGCTGCTGTCAGCGCTGTATGTCACGGAGCTGCTGTCAGCGCTGTATGTCACGGAGCTGCTGTCAGCGCTGTATGTCACGGTGCTGATGTCAGTGCTCTGTATTACGGTGCTGCTGTCAGTGCTCTGTATCTCCTGCACCCTCTTGTTTGCCTACCCTGGTCCCTGACCTTCCCTCTCCTCCATTGCCTTCATTAGCTCCATAGTCCTGAATTGTCAGAACAATTTCCCAAATAAAAAAAAAATGCTTGTAGTTATCGATCCCAAATTCACCTCATACATGTATTATGCTATTGTCCAGGTGGTGGGACTACGTGCTACCCCCTAATAATTACCCCGTGGCCGCAAATTCGACCTAAAGGTTTGCGAAATTCGCCTCCCATTGAAGTCAATGGAGCCCGCGGCGAACGGTCGTTTTCGCGAACGTTTGTGTCCGTTCGCGTTTCGCGTTCGCGAAACGTCCCGTCGGAAGTTCGTCCATCACTAACTTGGACACCTTTCCCACTGAAAATCCTCTGGCTTACTGGGTCTTGAGGATGGATCACTGGCCAGAGCTTGCACAGTATGCAATTGAGCTACTGGCCTGTCCTGCATCCAGCGTTCTTTCGGAACGCACCTTCAGTGCTGCTGGTGGCTTCGTTACCGATCACAGGGTGCGCCAGTCCACCGAATCAGTTGATCGACTGACCTTCATCAAGATGAATCAGTCTTGGATCACCCACAGCTACCAAGCACCTGAAGCTGATGTAACCGAATAATTTTTTTTGAAATACCACATCCCTTCAAGACTGCCTATGCTGATGCTGAGTGACTGTCCTGTTATGTTGATTGTCTATCCTCTTCCTCCTCCGCTGATATGTTGGAAGAACATTTTTGGTTCTGGGTGATGCCAGCAGCCCAATTTTTCTGCCCCTGTTTAACAGGGGCGTTTAAGTACAATTTTTGATGCAATGCTTTGCAGCAGGGCTAATTCCTGCAATAAAACTACAGTATATGGCAGAGGTTGCAGTGTGATGGCACCAGTGCCTAAGGCCCAATTTTTCTGCCCCTGTTTAACAGGGGCGTTTAAGTACAATTTTTGATGCAATGCTTTGCAGCAGGGCTAATTCCTGCAATAAAACTACAGTATATGGCAGAGGTTGCAGTGTGATGGCACCAGTGCCTAAGGCCCAATTTTTCTGCCCCTGTTTAACAGGGGCGTTTAAGTACAATTTTTGATGCAATGCTTTGCAGCAGGGCTAATTCCTGCAATAAAACTACAGTATATGGCAGAGGTTGCAGTGTGATGGCACCAGTGCCTAAGGCCCAATTTTTCTGCCCCTGTTTAACAGGGGCGTTTAAGTACAATTTTTGATGCAATGCTTTGCAGCAGGGCTAATTCCTGCAATAAAACTACAGTATATGGCAGAGGTTGCAGTGTGATGGCACCAGTGCCTAAGGCCCAATTTTTCTGCCCCTGTTTAACAGGGGCGTTTAAGTACAATTTTTGATGCAATGCTTTGCAGCAGGGCTAATTCCTGCAATAAAACTACAGTATATGGCAGAGGTTGCAGTGTGATGGCACCAGTGCCTAAGGCCCAATTTTTCTGCCCCTGTTTAACAGGGGCGTTTAAGTACAATTTTTGATGCAATGCTTTGCAGCAGGGCTAATTCCTGCAATAAAACTACAGTATATGGCAGAGGTTGCAGTGTGATGGCACCAGTGCCTAAGGCCCAATTTTTCTGCCCCTGTTTAACAGGGGCGTTTAAGTACAATTTTTGATGCAATGCTTTGCAGCAGGGCTAATTCCTGCAATAAAACTACAGTATATGGCAGAGGTTGCAGTGTGATGGCACCAGTGCCTAAGGCCCAATTTTTCTGCCCCTGTTTAACAGGGGCGTTTAAGTACAATTTTTGATGCAATGCTTTGCAGCAGGGCTAATTCCTGCAATAAAACTACAGTATATGGCAGAGGTTGCAGTGTGATGGCACCAATGCCTAAGGCCCACTTTTTCTGCCCCTGTTTAACAGGGGCGTTTAAGTACAATTTTTTATGCAATGCTTTGCAGCAGGGCTAATTCCTGCAATAAAATTACAGTATATGGCAGCGGTTGCAGTGTGATGGCACCAGTGCCTAAGGCCCAATTTTTCTGCCCCTGTTTAACAGGGGCGTTTAAGTACAATTTTTGATGCAATGCTTTGCAGCAGGGCTAATTCCTGCAATAAAACTACAGTATATGGCAGAGGTTGCAGTGTGATGGCACCAGTGCCTAAGGCCCAATTTTTCTGCCCCTGTTTAACAGGGGCGTTTAAGTACAATTTTTGATGCAATGCTTTGCAGCAGGGCTAATTCCTGCAATAAAACTACAGTATATGGCAGAGGTTGCAGTGTGATGGCACCAGTGCCTAAGGCCCAATTTTTCTGCCCCTGTTTAACAGGGGCGTTTAAGTACAATTTTTGATGCAATGCTTTGCAGCAGGGCTAATTCCTGCAATAAAACTACAGTATATGGCAGAGGTTGCAGTGTGATGGCACCAGTGCCTAAGGCCCAATTTTTCTGCCCCTGTTTAACAGGGGCGTTTAAGTACAATTTTTGATGCAATGCTTTGCAGCAGGGCTAATTCCTGCAATAAAACTACAGTATATGGCAGAGGTTGCAGTGTGATGGCACCAGTGCCTAAGGCCCAATTTTTCTGCCCCTGTTTAACAGGGGCGTTTAAGTACAATTTTTGATGCAATGCTTTGCAGCAGGGCTAATTCCTGCAATAAAACTACAGTATATGGCAGAGGTTGCAGTGTGATGGCACCAGTGCCTAAGGCCCAATTTTTCTGCCCCTGTTTAACAGGGGCGTTTAAGTACAATTTTTGATGCAATGCTTTGCAGCAGGGCTAATTCCTGCAATAAAACTACAGTATATGGCAGAGGTTGCAGTGTGATGGCACCAGTGCCTAAGGCCCAATTTTTCTGCCCCTGTTTAACAGGGGCGTTTAAGTACAATTTTTGATGCAATGCTTTGCAGCAGGGCTAATTCCTGCAATAAAACTACAGTATATGGCAGAGGTTGCAGTGTGATGGCACCAATGCCTAAGGCCCACTTTTTCTGCCCCTGTTTAACAGGGGCGTTTAAGTACAATTTTTTATGCAATGCTTTGCAGCAGGGCTAATTCCTGCAATAAAATTACAGTATATGGCAGCGGTTGCAGTGTGATGGCACCAGTGCCTAAGGCCCAATTTTTTTGCCCCTGTTTAACAGGGACATGTAATTACAATTCTTGATATAATATTTCACAGGAGGGCCCCTTCCTGTGCCCACCCAGAGTAACGGTGAGGACTTATAGTGTTGTGGCACCAGCACCACAACCACCAAAGGTCAATTTTTTTACCACTGTTCAACAATGGCATGTAATTACAATTCTTGATATAATCGTTCACAGCAGGGCGCTCCAGCGCCCACCAAGAGTCACTTTGAGGGCTTACAATGTTGTGGCAAAACCAACACCTTGTTCCGCCATTTCTGCAGAGCATATAGGGCAGGCCCCTACTTTCAAACATCCAATTTACAAACATCTCCTACTTGCAAACGGAAGGAGACAACAGCAAGTGAGATGAAAAAAGATGGACGACAAAACAAATTATACAGGGGTGATAACCCTTCCCTATGTTTTCCAAAAAGCTTAAAAATAGTTTTTTTGACTGGAGCTACACTTTAAAAATGTACCAGTTGAAAATTACAAACAGATTCAACTTAACACAACAAACCTACACAGTCCCTGTCTTGTTTGCACCACCTGTATACTGCTGTTCTGAGTATATAGGGCCTGGGGGCCACACACATTTCCTTTTTTTAATATGGGTACGGGGTTCCCCTTAATATGCGTACAAGACCCAAATAGGCTGGTAATGGGCAGGGAGGGCTACCCATGCCATTTTTCTGAATGATTTTCAACCATATTGCAGGAACCAGATATAACATTAAAACCGCAAGCAGTTTTAAATGGTGTTATTTCCGTTTAATGTCATTTTGTGCAGGGACTGTTCTAAACACGGGAAACACGTGGCACTTCACAGGCATACTACAGACACCCCCCAGGCACCATATTTAAAGGAATATTTCTTTTTTTTTTTCACTTTAATCGTCATTAAAATCAGTGTTCCCGCCAAAACGGCCGCTTTTAAAACTTTTTATTGCATTGACCCATGTCCCCTGAGGCAGGAGTCAGGTCCCCAAACCCTTTTTAGGACAGTATCTTGCATATCAGCCGTTAAAATTAGCACTTTCCATTTCGAACGTTCGAGTCCCATAGACTTCAATGGGGTTCTAACGTTTGTTACGAACGCGGGGTCCGTTCGAAAGTTCTGGTGCGAACCGAACCGGGGGGTGTTCGGCTCATCCCTAATCACCATCTCTGCCAACCAGACCACCGTGATCCCTGCTTCAGGAGAATTCTCACGGTTTGTGCTCACACTGAAGCAAACCATACTGGACTACAATTGAACCATGCCCGGGACCTCCTCAAGCAGTCCAGGCACAATATGCCTAACCATTCCCGGTCATGGTTCAGAACACTCACACTACATAAATGAAGTATGGTTAAAACTGCCAGTGTGAGATAACCCTTAGCAAGATAGAGCCTGCAGCTGTGTGTAGTCGACTGAAGAATGGAACCATTTTCTTTCTCAGTTTTGTTTTTGCTTTTTTTTTTACAGTATATTATTACAATCAACAGAGCATACAAGGTACAGGGCAATATCAGGCTTTAGATATATCATCAAAGACATTTACAGACCTAGCTCTAACAATTTCACATTGAGTTTTAAATTGTGGAACAAACTGTAAATATTATACTGAAACAATGACATGGAGCTACACATGTAGTAGCCAACCCATGTAATTCAAAGAGTAAACTAAGCATAAAGTAATAAACAGTGATGAAATAAGAGGTGGGGAGAGGTGGGGGGAAGAGGTCCTGGGGTATATATGAGTAAATCACTAAGGAGGAGTTGTTCAAAGGGAGCCGTATTCTATTGGGTTAGGGTTCCAGGAGTGTGAGGGGGGGGGGGGGGGGGCAATTAATCCAAGGCTGCTATAATGGCACAAACTTCTTAGTGGAGCTTGAGATGATGAGGGGGCCTTCTGCAGAATTCCTGTCCAAGTAACCCTGGTGGTGGAGACAAGAACTGCTAGGGCAGTGAAAGGGCGTAGATGCCAGGAAGCTGGATCCGAAAACTTGAACTTAGAGGTGTTGAGGTTTGTATAGCAGAGGCGAGAAGTCAGGTCTTAAGCTGAGGTCGATAATTACCCATGTAATTCAAAGAGTAAAGTAAGCATTAAGTAATAAACAGTGATGAAATAAGAGGTGGGGAGAGGTGGGGGGAAGAGGCCCTGGGGTATACATGAGTAAATCACTAAGGAGGAGTTGTTCAAAGGGAGCTGTATTCTATTGGGTTAGGGTTGTATAGGGTTTGTATAGCAGAGGCGAGAAGTCAGGTCTTAAGCCAAGGTCGATAACAGTCAGACAGAGAGATCAGACAATAAGAGTATAAGTCAAGGACAGTCAAGGGTCGGCAATGTGCCGTGAATGAGGTACAAAATAAGCAGGCAGAATCTTAGTCAAAAGTCCAAGCCAAGTTCGGTAACATGGATAAGCAGCAGGCATGAGCAGGCAAGGGGGCAACCAAAGAAGTCTGATGGAGCTGGGTCAATGATAGGATCAAGCAATCTTTCAGGAACACAAGTCACAAGGGTATAGACGAGATTGCTAAACTACTTACTAACGTCCACCTTACCCCCTGCCCTCTGGATCCTGTTGTCTCGCAAATGCTACTGCTATGCTCTCTAACACACATCTTCAATAGTTCCTTCTCTTCTGGCATCTTCCCCAACTCTCTAAAACATTCACTTGTCAGACCCATACTTAGGTTCTAGGTGTAGTCCTGGACTCTGAACTCTCCTTTAAGCACAACGTCCAATCACTGTTCAAAACTTGCCGCTTCAACCTCCTTAACATCTCCATAATGCGCCCCTTTCTAACCAATGACACAACAAAGCTCTTAATTCACTCCCTGGTCAGCTCTTGCCTCGACTACTGCAACTCCCTTCTCAATGGCTTACCTCTACATAGTCTATCACCTCTTCAATCCATCATGCTGCTGCCACCTTACCAATTGCTCTGTGTCTGCTACCCCTCCACTGGCTTCCGCTCACCCAACAAATTAAATTCAAAATACTCACAACTACTTACAAAGTCATCCACAATTTAGCCCCCAGCTACATCACTAGCCTAGTCTCTAAATACTAACCTACTCGTTCTCTTTGTTTCTCTCAAGACCTCCCGCTCTCGTCACCTCCTCCCATGCTCACCTCCAGGACTTTTACAAAGCCTCTCCAATCCTATGGAATGCCTTACCCCAATCTGTCCGCTTATCTCCTAATCTATTAGCTTTTAGACAATCCCTGAAAACCCTTCTCTTCTGAGAAGCCTACCCTAGCCACACCTAACAACTGTATTTTCATTTTCTCCATCAGCTCACTCCCCCACAGTTATTAACTTTTTTTTCCACTTGACCCTCCCTTCTAGATTGTGAGCTCTAAAGAGCAGGGCCCTCTGATCCCTCCTATATTGATTTGTATTGTAAGTGTACTGTCTGCCCTCTTGTTGTAAAGCACTGCACAAACTGTTGGCACTATATAAGTCCTGTATAATAATAATAATAAAAAGGGTAAAGCTGAAGACCATCCAGCAATGATACCAATCAGGCATTAGATTAAAATAGGCCGTCTGGTGCCCGGATCTGTAGGCGTGGCCAATGCGTCCACATGTGTGCCGTGGCACATGTATGTGCGAGATCACGTGCGTTCTCATTCTTGAAAGTCAAATACATCTATGCTTTCTAGTATTTGCACATCTATCACATAACTGACTGTGGAGCCCGAGATGATAACAGTGGCCCTTCCGTCCAAGCACTTCCAGTGATAGTATGGAGTCTGATCACAAGCTATGTTCAGCAGCAGCCAGGCAAACAGGTGCAAGGTCAGGATCAAGGTCAAGGTCAGGAATAGGCAGGAGTGGGTAATGTGCTGGCAGTGAGATTCCTAGTCGGGAGCCAAAGGCATAGTCAGAAATCCAAGCTGAGGTCAGTAACACAAGCGAGCAGCAAGCATTACAGGCAGAGGTGATCCAAGAGAGATATCAGCCATAGCCAGGTCAGGAACAAGGTAAACAGACTTTCAGGAACCAGAATTGAAGACAATCCAGCACTGAGGCCAGACGGACTCTCAGTTTAAATAGGCCGGTGGGCGCTATGATCTGTGGGCATTTTTGCACATCTAGTTAGGCTTCTATGCTCACAATCCTGCACATGTGCACAATAATAAGCACCTGCTGCACGGAAGTGAGCATTTGCGGTACACGATCCTTGACAACATCTCTGCACATTGGCCTAAGGTTCTTGACACATAACTTTGTATATTTAGGAATATTGTCTTGTAAAGTAGCTTCAACTTTACTACTGTATGTGAAAAGGTTATAAAAATGACTGCGCTATGGTCTTATAAAGGTAGTAGCCAGCACTAAAATCCAACAGAAATTGCATAACAAATAAAAAAAAAAAGTGCAGGGCTATGTATCACTAGTTAACAACACAAATGATTGATGATACTAACAGGTAGACATAACAAAGTGCATTGTGCAAAAACTGTGTAATAAATCCAGTGGTGGAACCATCTATATAAAAAATATAAAAGGACTTAAAATAATAATGTAACCAACACGTGGTAAAACAGTCCAGGTTCTAAGTAAACAGCAAAAGTTCATTCCAATATTGGTTATAAAGGATAATCCATAATAGCTTAAAGCGGAGGTCCACCCTAAAATGGACCTCCGCTCATCGGAATCCCCCCCCCCTCCGGCGCCACAATCGGCACCTTTCAGGGGGGAGGGGGGTGCAGTTACCTGGATAATCCAGGTAACTGCACCCACTTCCGGGCTAGCTCTCTGCGGAAAGGGGCGTACGTTACGCCCCTTTCCGCAAGCGCCCGCCCCCTTCAGCAAGTGCCCCGCTGCCTGCTGGGAAACACACAGCTCCCAGAGGCAGCGGGGACCGTCCGGATTGCGCCACGCGGCTCGCGCATGCGCAGTAGGGAACCGGGAAATGAAGCCGAAAGGCTCCATTTCCTGATTCCCATACCCAAGATGGCAGCGGCAGGACCCGCCAGACGAGCGAGCGATCGGCTTCGGGTGCCGACATCGCGGGCGCGCTGGACAGGTAAGTGTCACTATTTAAAAGTCAGCAGCTGCAGTATTTGTAGCTGCTGGCTTTTAAAAAAAAAAAAAAAAACGCGGAGTCCCGGTGGACTCCCGCTTTAAGAAGTCACCATACAACATCCTGGGGACTGGGGAGAAGTCTCTTCACCCAATTATGATTCTGCCGGCAGGGACTGAGCTGCTGAGTGCAGGATACCAAGTTTACCCAATCCATACTGCACTCCATACTGCCCTTATTTCAAACCTAGATTATACCTATACCAATCCTATACCACATCATACCATACCTTTACAGCATCTGAACTACATCTTCCTTGCACTTGTGCTAAGTCTATATTGTACTTATACTGTACCTTTACTGCATGCAGGTTAACTGGGACTGCTATTTAGTACTAAAAAGGGCCCCAACGATTGCTGGCAGAAGAACAACTCAAAGTACTGCCCCCCATAATAATTATTCTGTAAGCCCACCTTTGTTCCCCTGCCC
Organism: Lithobates pipiens; assembly: GCF_037356315.1. Lineage (NCBI taxonomy): Eukaryota > Metazoa > Chordata > Amphibia > Anura > Ranidae > Lithobates > Lithobates pipiens. The sequence goes on from NW_027507718.1 coordinate 407,378,297, forward strand.
CCTCTGCTACCATCCTCATATTCTTTTGGACAGTGCTTACCCAGTCAGTTGGGTTCAATGCTGGCATGTGTCCTGTCTATCACAGGTGCAGGATTAGGAGGAGTTTTCCAATTCCAATGTAAGCTATAACAGCATTCTATTCGTGCCCATGGCTCTCCTCTTCCTCCAGTCATGATCAATGGTGGGCATGGTGAGGCTGCAATGGGGGCACAGTGAGGCTGCAATGGGAGAACAGTGAGGCTGCAATGGGCACAGTGAGGATGCAATGGGGGCACAGTGAGTCTGCAATAGGGGCACAGTGAGTCTGCAATGGGGGCACAGTGAGTCTGCAATGGGGGGCACAGTAAGGGTGCAATGAGTCTGCAATGGGGACACAGTGAGGCTGCAATGGGGGCACAGTGAGTCTGCAAGGGGGGCACAGTAAAGCTGAAATGGGGACACGGTGAGGCTGCAATGGGGGCATGGTGAGGCTGCAATGGGGGCATGGTGAAGCTGCAATGTTGGGCACGGTGAGGCTTCAATGGTGGGTGTGGTGAGGCTGCAATGGTAGGCACAGTGAGTCTGCAATGGGGACAAAGTGAGGCTGCAATGGTGGGCACGGTAAGGCTGCAATGCATGGTGAGTCTGCAATGATGGGCACAGTGAGGCTGCAATGATGGGCACAGGTAACGCTGCAATATTGGGCACAGGTCATGCTGCAATGATGGACACAGGTCACGCTGCATTGATGGGCACAGGTGAGCCTGCATTGATGGGCACTGGTAAGGCTGTGCTGACGGGAACTGATAAAGTTGTTGTTAATATTTATTTTTGTAACTTAATCATGCATAAAACTAAATTAAATTAAAACTAAATTTAAGTGTCATTTAATTCGATTATTTATGAGAGCATTATTAGGGGCAGAATTAGAGGTGGGGCAGAGTAGGGGTTGGGTGGGGCAACTGGTAACCCTTGAGGCCTGGCTAGTAGCTCAGGACTTGAAATTTTGAGCCCTGGTCTACCTGACCGTGGTTTGGTTTCAACAGAACCCCTGATTTTCCACTTCTTGATTAGAGTTTGAACACTGCTGATTGTCATTCTCAATTCCTTGGATATCTTTTTATATCCCTTTCCTGTTTTATACTGTTTAACTACCTTTTCCCACAGATCCATTGACAATTCTTTTGCTTTCCCCATGACTCCAGAATCCAGAAACACACACACTAATTACAAGAAAACAGATCACAGGTGAGGATTTTTAACTTTATTAGCCATTCAAACCCCTTTGTGTCAGCTTGTGTGCCTGTTATCAGGCCAAAATCAAATGCAAACTTTTGATCAGGGTAATTTGGGTAGTTTCTGTTGTGATTATGATTTAAAAAGAGTAAACACAGTTGATTGATAAGAAATGGCTTCCTCCAAACACTAACCAGAAGAAATGTTTTTGTGTTATCATTCATATTCTCTGAAAAATGGCCAATAAGTCATAAATTATCCCAGGGTATGTAAACTTATGAACACAACTGTGTATTTTACATTCACATCAGTCCCTGCCCTCAAGGAGTTTATAATCTAAGGTCCCTAACTCACATTCATACACTAGAGCGAATTAACCTACAAGCATGTCTTTGACGTTTGTGAGATAACTGTTGGAAAGTATGGAAACCCATGCAGGCACAAGAAAAACATGCAAACTCTAGACATGTAGCGCCATAGCTGGGATCCGAACCAACAACCCAAGGGCTGCTAGGCAGAAGTGCTAACCACTTAGCCACTGTGCTGGCCAAAGATCTGGAGGAAGGGGAGCTGACTTCCAACAGGTTCCAGTATCAGATATTTACAATGATAGATTTTTCTTGTAGATCCACCAGCTATTATAGAAGCATAGCCTATACGTATAAGTATTCTATACATCAACTATTCTCTATTTTGATGTGGCTTTCTCCTGACAAAAACTTAAAATGACAGCATGATAGGCATTCTGCTGTTCTTTGCTTGGAGGCTGAAGAAAATGAAGATTACTCTATGTGGGTACACAGAATGGCCCAAATCAGAGAAGGGAATTCCTTGTTATATGTCAGTTTATTTTAGTCTTATGATTCTCGCTTGACCTCTCTTATTAACGTGGTATTTTTATATATCATTTTTACATTTGAATATTTTTTGCATTGCTCTGTAAAATCTAGAAACTTTAAGTAACCCAAAAGAATCACAGCTTCTGAGATGATGTAACCAGTTTCTGGGTCCAACAATCATCAGGTTGCTTTGATTGCACATCTTTCTCGTTCTCTTGTTTGGTTGAGCACAAACTGAATCTGGAAATATTGTTTGTTATATATTGTATTGCAACCAGTAACAGGGTTATTTAAAGGGGAGGGCCAGCCTGGGGAAAAAAAATATAAAAGTCAGCAGCTACAAACACTGTAGCTGCTGACTTTTATTAAGCACACTTACTTGTTCTGGGTGCCCACAATGTAGGCTGCCTGAGGACGACTAAGGGAAACAGGCAGTGAAGCCTTGTGGCTTCACTGCCCATTTCCTACTGCGCATGCGCAAGTCGCACATCACTTTGTGAATGGGGCTTTATTTTGCTTTATTTTTCCCTTTAACGACCTCAATACTGGGCACTTTCACCCCCTTTCTGTCCAGGCCATTTTTCAGATTTCAGCGCTGTCGCACTTTCTGTCAGTAAATTTTGTAAATAAGTAATTTTTCTCCTTCACTGATGGGCACTGATGGGCACTGATAGGCTGCACTGATGGGCACTGATGAGGCAGCATTTATGGGCACTGATGAGGAGGCAATAATATGCCGCACTGCTGGGCAATGACATGTGGCACCGATGAGCACTGATAGGCGGCTGATAGGTGGCACTGGTGGGCATTGATAGTTGGCACGGATAGGCAGCACTGATGGGCACTGATGAGCAGCGCTGATAGGCACTGATGGGCATTGATGGGAGGCACTGGTGGACATTGTTATAGACAGCACTGATGAGCAGGCACTAATGGGCATTGAAAGGCTGCACTGACTGACATCACTTATGGGCACTGATTGGTGACACTGATGGGCACTGATTGGTGGCATTGATAGGCACTGCTGGGGCTTTCCTGTAATCAGGGCACTGATGATCAGTGCCCTGATTACCTGCCAGGTCTCCCCTGCGAGGAGATGCCTATTCACGGCCAATCCTTGTTTACATGTGACCCGCTGTGATTGGACACAGCCGATTTCTTTAAATTTAAAGAAATTACAGCAACTTACTGTGTTCCACCATAGGGGAGCCACCAATAACCTCTATTCAAGGCGTACAAGATGGTTTTGGTTATGTTTTATGTGCAGAATTTATGTGTTTTGTATGTTTTTTGATATGTATACATGTGCAATTTTTATCATATAATATAATAAAATAATAATATATTATATAATATAATAATAAATATTTTTTGATACTTTTTACAAAAACCGTTATAGTCCTTATATTTAGTTTGTTAGTGTCTATTATTTTGCATATCATTGATTAGGTACCAGACCTACAGTATACAATCTACCAAATGAGGGTCTCTCATTGAGGCCTTCCTTCCAATTTCCTATTTTTCATAACACTTTAATCTACCTGCTAGAGTAAATATCTGGAAATTGTTGGGTTGGAAAAGTATCTTCTCGTTGAAGGGGGTCAAAGAGGAGGTATCTTGTACCCCTTAATAAGGATGAGCCGAACACCCCCGGTTCAGTTCGCACCAGAACCTGCGAACAGACCTAAACTTTGTATGAACTTTAGAACCCTATTAAAGTCTATGGGACTTGAACATTCAAAATCAAAACTGCTAATTTTAAAGGCTAATATGCAAGTTATTGTCCTAAAAAGTGTTTGGGGACCTGGGTCCTGCCCCATGGGACATATATCAAAAAACAAGTTTTAAAAACTGCCTTTTTTGACGTTCAGGTTGAAGTGCAGATTACGATATGTGGCACAGATTTTACAGATACCAATATGATCAAGGAGATCGAGATTTCCGTAATGTGAAATATACAGTTAATGTGTTGTCAAGATGCTCAGTTTGAAAAGTGTCTTTATGTATGATGTGTTTCTACGCATCTGTAACCTGGATTGTTCATGTATATGTACTTTTTGCTTTTATATTCTCAATAAAAACTATTTGACTAAAAACTGCCTTTTTTGGGAGCAGTGATTTTAATAATGTTTAAAGTGAAACAATAAAAGTGTAATATTCCTTTAAATTTCGTACTTGGGGGTGTCTATAGTATGCCTGGGAAGGGGTGCATGTTTCCCGTGCTTAGAACTGTCCCTGCACAAAGTGTAATTTCTGCAGGAAAAAACTTAATTTAAAAGTACTTGCGGCTATAATGAATTGTCGGCTCCCCATAATACAGAGAACAGTCATTGAAAGTCATTGATAAAAAAAAAAGCGTGGGGTTCCCCCAAATTCAATTACCAGGCCCTTCAGGTCTGGTATGGATATTAAAGGGAACCCCACGTCAAATTTAAAAAAAAAATGACATGGGGTTCCCCTGAAATATCCATACCCGACCCATTATCGGAGCACGCAACCTGGCAGGCCAAAGAAAAAGAGGGGGGACCCCTCCCTCCAGAACTGTACCAGGCCACATGCCCTCAACATTGGGAGGATGCTTTGGGGGTCTGTGACACCCTCAAAGCACCATGTCCCCATGTTGATGGGGACAAGGGTCTTTAAAATTTAAAATTAGCACTTTTGATTTCTCCTATAGACTTTTACATGGTGTTCCACGGCTTTTCGAATTTGCCACCAACACCCCAAATTATTTGCTGTTCGGGGAACAGACGAACAGGCAATGTTCGAGTCAAACATGAGTTTGACTAGAACTCGAAGCTCACCCCTACCCCTTAACCTCTCTCCTACAATTGAATTCAGCAACAAAAGGTAAAAAGGATAAAGTTACTGACGTTACACCAGCAACCATACCCTGGGATGGAAATGTTAGCTTGCTACAATATTTAGAGGGTCATTTTGCATCACCCCAAATACAAATAAAAGCATAATTATTCTTATGAAAAGTCAAGCTAAAATGGCCTAGTGGAAACAGCACAGTGTTTGTTCTAAATACCGAGCCTCTACAATCCACAAATCAAGTGCCTGCAGAGAGAGTGAATATGGCTATCCTTACCTGAGCAAGAGGAAATCTCATGACTCAACAATGCATTTTCAAACCCTTATAAATATTTTATTTTATTCACTTGTTTTGTTCTGTAAAATATGTATGTGAAAGTGTTTTGCTATATTTGTTCCATAAGTGTTTAAAATACTTGTTGACCCTGACCTAAACCTGGTGAGCTGAAATCTCAAACAAAGTTATGCAAGTGTTTTCTGTGGCCTACAGCACAATCCCCCCCCCCCCCCCACACTTTGTTTTGAAATAACCAATGGCAGAGGTATACTGTAGTCCTAATACATTCATGGTCTAGTGTAGCCTTTTTCACCCAGGGTGCCTTGAAGTTTCTTCAGGGGTGCCTTGCAAAACGCCTAAAAATTGCCCAAAGGTTTTATTCAAGCCAGAGGGTGGATGAAGTCTTCCTTATAGTTACACAAAGCCATACGTTTTCATTGTGCACCATTATGACCTTCTATCTGCCGACCTCCTAATGACCAACGACATCATCAGTTGATAAGGAGAATGTTAGTCACTTGCATAGCATCATTGTTTGACTCTCCCTTGCCTCTCTCCATCAGCTTTGGGGTCACATTAGTTGAGTGATGGAGAAAAACTGAGGGAAAAGAGAAACATTAGAATGCAAATCAGTACCAGTTTGCAAAAGTGTATTTGCTTTGGAAGAATAAAGCACCTCTAACGTTGGGTCTTCCACGTTTGCGGATGTTCCTGCATTATGTAAAACTATTAGAATAAGTCTTTACATTTTGGGATGGGGTCCCTCAAGACTGTCCATAATTTTAAAGGGTGCCTCAAGACTGTCCATAATGTTAAAGGGTGCCTCAAGACTGTTCATCATTTTGGAGGGTGCCTTGAGATTGTTCATAATTTTAAAGGGTGCCTTGACTAAAAAAAGGTTGAGAAACACTGGTTTAGTGTGACAACACTGCTCCTCCATAGATACAGTAAAGTGAATGCTGTCACTCTAAAATATGAAGTGTATTATTGGCAGGTACAGCAGGTGAAAATAAAGGAGAAAAAAAAACAGTCACTATATCTAAGCACCGGTAAGCTGCAATATGCTCTATTTATGTTATTGGGTTTCAATATAAATTTTGAAGGAAAAGGTGAACAGAAGTTGTAAAGGTTTTTCTTAGTTTCTCTTGCTCAGCTTCCATAGGCCACAAACGCCTTGGTAAAACTGGCCTCTAGAATTACCCCTATTATATTGTGCGTACAAACCGATTTAAAAATAAGAAAATATCTGTCCATCTTTCCCGTGTAATGAATGCATTTTTTTTTGGAGTTCCAGACCCCCCTCTACAAGTTTTCAGTTGGTGTGGACTGCCCATAGTTCACCATATTGTCGAAATGCATTTCCAATTCCAATACACACAGGGCAGCCTGGTTTCCCAGAACACTTAACTTTCCCTGTGAAAAACAAAAGGAAGAACCAGCCATCAAGCATATTAAAGCTGACAAGATTAGGCAGGTCTTTTGCAGATGTACAAGCAAATGCTCCTCACAACTTCAGCTAGAACTAATCTGTTTGCTCAACTGAATTTGGTTCTGAATAGTCCTGATCCTGTAGCACAGATATGACAGAGATTAGAGGGGGGAGAAGGTAACGGTTTTTGTCTGCGCAGCACACACACATCATTGTTCCCTGTGCCGTGTCTACTATGTAAGTTGTCACCCCTCATTGGCCTGATGGTTTTTGTAATGTTTGTTAGGAAATAATCCACTGTGTCATGTACGACAACTCAGACTGTCCTTATCTCATTGCAACTAGGTCAAACGCCTTTCTTTCAATGGCTGTTAACGTGATCTACTTTAGGAAGCTTTGAGCCCATACACTTGAAACCTAACAAAGCAAAGGAAAAGGACTTTCTGTTGAGCCATCTATGACTTATAGAACATATTTTTATAGCAACTGGACTTCCAGTTTTAAACTTTACAGTTTTATATTTATTGAAAATGTTAAATGAATTTACTTTGCAACTTTAATAGCATTTATTTTAAAATGTAAATTCTTTCTACACTTAAAATGAAAGTGTATTCATAGTGCAGGTTACTACGTATTACGGTATAGGATATTGTGGCCAGTAGAGGGCAGTGCTCCTTTGCTTTTTCCTTGCCAAATGATCAGCTGATTGATAATTGAAAGTATATTGGAGAGGCATCAAGCAACATGCAAAAAATAGAATGATAATGAATATGTCAGGTAACAGGTTTATCGTTTATGTTGCTTTTTTTGCACACCTGAAACTGTTGCCCACTATATTGGATTGTAACAAGAAATTCGCTACCACCAAACCACATAGCAGAGTTCCTTAACTATATAATCAGATAGATGTGGCCCAAGCATAATAGCTGCCTTGCAGTCAAAGAACTAATTCTAAGGAAGTTGCAAATGGATTCTTGTTTGCAACTTCTAATTGTATCTAGTTTGTTAGCCTCTTTCCTAAATAGTTATATAAAAAATAAAAATCAGCATTTATTTGACCTATTTATTCCATACTGGAACATTTTTCTGTAGCATTTTACAAGTATTATTGAAGCAATGACATCGACCATAGTCATAAACTCATGTCTACACCACAAGGCCAAATTTGGGAGAGAGCCAATCAACTATCAGTACTTTTTTAAATTGTTGAAAGAAAGTCACCATGCTGCCCTAGACTAGTTTGCTAAGTGCCAACATAAATAAAACAAATAAAACAAATCCAAAACATTTAAAGATTTCTTAATACATAATCTATCTAGAAAAACATTTGTATAAAGATGGGGATACATTACATGTGCAAGCTGGCCAACTGCGATCCCTCTCTGGCAAGCCGCCTCTATTCTATGGTGCAAAATAGTCTAATATTTTGTTGCTTACACCTTACTTTAATGGACCTATGGGGGAGATTCACTAAAACTGGTGCACTTAGAATATAATAGAGCTCTGCTTGGTAGCCAATCAGCTTCTAACTTCAGCTTGTTCAATTAAGCTTTGGTAATAAAACCTGGAATCTCATTGGTTTCTATGCAGAAGTGAGCCTGATTTTTCACTTTCCAGCTTTGGTAAATAAATCCCATTGTGTACTTGGGATATACCTGTACTGTAGAGTTAAATGGCCAGTTTAGCAGATCCCTCAATCAGATTATCAGGCGGTAAGTCATCTGTGTATAGCAAAATATTTCCCTCCACAGCTGGCTGTTCATCATGAAGTTTTTTTTGTGATCTGATCAAATGAATACAGATTTTAAATATAATTAGCATTTCTTTATTTATTGCCTGTTTGATAAGCAGGGGCATAAGCAGACATAATCCACAAAACGCCAGTACATTTTACAATATTATTATAAATTATTAATTATTATTATGATTATTATTGTTATTATAAATTATTATTATTATTATTATTATTAAAAAATAATAATAATAATTGTAGCACTTTAATTTTTGTGAGTTCATTCATAACATACTTTTAAATGAAAGGCCTGTGAACAGTTACAGCAAACATTTGGCTCAACTTTAAACATGTATTGGTATTTGATGCAGCTGAAACGTATGTACTGTGTTCCAGAGCCACGTTTGACACTTGTGATTGATGTATGTGCAGCACATCTGGAAAACGCAGGATACCAGCTTTAGAGCTGTATACAACTCTGCAACCTATTAGTAAAGAGGGTAAAGTTCACAAATGATGTTCTGGTCAAAGTTATCTCTACATGACTGGAGCCATCTTAGGCTGGCTATACATGATACAATTTTCTTGTACAATATAAATTTAGATTTACCAAAACCATATAATATGAGGTCTAACCAAAAAACTTTCAGTTTGTATGCAATTAGACAGGCCCTGATGGTAAATCTTAAAGAAATACAACAAAAAAATAGTATAATGTATGGCTAGTTTTACTCACAGCTTTCGAGGCACTTAATAGAATTATGTTATATTTATTTATTACAGGTACTTATATAGTGCTGTCAATTTACACATACAGATATATATTGTACATTTATTTTTATAGTACCTGCCCAATCTAAGGTCCCCAACTCATATACTAGGCCCATTTAACCTACCAGCATGTATTTGGAGTGTGGGAGGACACTGGAGTACATTGAGGAAATCCACACAGGCATAGGGAGAAAACTCTATGAAGGTAGAGCAGTGGTTGGAATTCGAACTGATGACCCTAGTTTTGCTAGACAGAAGTTCTAACCACTTAGCCACAGTGCTGTCCAAATTTAAGAGCTAATGGGTCTGAGAAAATCATTATTATTATTATAATATAGGATTTATATAGTGCCAACAGTTTGCACAGCACTTTACACAATGAAGGCAGACATTACAGTTACAATACAATTTGGTACATCAGGAACCAGTGGGCTCTGCTCGTTAGAGCCTACAATCTGAGAAGAAGGGTCATTCATGTACTCGTGTAAGCAGGGGCGGACTGACCATTCAGCCACTCAGGCACTGCTCGAGGGCCCTGGGCCACTAGGGGGTCCCATCAGGGTTGCCAGCCTCAGTAAAACCAGGGGCAGTATGTAAAAATCTGTGTTTTTTTAACATCTGCCTCTGAAATGTCCCTTACCAACATCCTTTTGGTCTAAAAATCCTAAAATTATAGCTGCCCCACCTCTCCAGTACCTTCTCAGCCAATAGAAACATATCTGTGTATATTGTGTGTACATGTATGTGTAACCTGTGTGATTGTATACTGTGTGTGTGTGTGTGTTTGTGTATACTTTGTGGCCCCATAATCTCTGATTGCCTGGGGGCCCCATAATCTCCTATTGCCCGGGGGCCCCATGAGTTGTCAGCCCGCCCCTGCATGCAAGCCTCAATCTTTATTAATAAAAATAAATGTTTATTGTAGCACATAAACCTTCTAGAATTGGGCCATGGATGGTTCTGAATTAGCAGTGTTACCATTAAAACAACTACTGTGATGTCACCGGGCTTTGCACATTGAAATTGTAATTGTAATTGTGGGATGATACGGTTTCTAGAATTTCTCTTCAAAGTGTGGACTGTGCAGAATGCCCCAAACTTCCCATTTCACTAGTAAGGCCCCTTTCACACTTGTGTGACTTTTTCTGCGACTTTGAACGTCAGAGTCGCATAACAAGTTGTACCCCATGATTCCCAATGATAACCATTTGCACTGACTTCAAAGTACCATACACCTCAAGTTTAGATGGTCCATAGACCTCAAGTTTACACAGGCATTCCCTGAAATCATGTCAAAATCACGCCACTTTCAAGTGGCGGCAGTGTGAAAGGGGCCTTAGTGATTTAAGCTTTTCCCAGATGTCTCTACAGATCAAATTATAGGAACCCCTTTACTATGGGTGTTTTATTTATAAGTCTCCTTGCCCATGTAAAGGGATGCCAAGGCAGATCTCTTTTTTTCTTTCAGTGAAGGCAAATCCTCCCAATTAAAACATAGTAGTCTATTTTAGAAAGTGCTAGCAAGACCTACATCGATATGACCAGTACAGAAGCGGGTAAGACTTGGTAATGAAATCTGCTTAAATTCTTTACAAAGACGATTCCGTTTTTGCAAAAGAATATTCTTTCATTTAAGATAACTTTTGAAATTTTATGTCAGTTGATAAATTCCTCTGTGGTATATAATAAAAACTGGTTTTGAATAAAATAAACAAACCTCTCTTTATTATACATAGACTGTTATATTCTCTCTTGTAATGATGAAAGTAGGTGCACAATATCAAATGAGAAATTCATATTTCCAGGGACTAAAGTAATAAGAGCAATTATGGGTTTCAACTTTCCAGAGCCCTTTCACATGAAACTACCTTAGCTCCCCCTAACCAGGGCCATGTCACACTGACACTGGTGAATAATCCTTAAAGCCAGTTTAACAGTGTGCAGGAAGGGGTTAAGTGGCTCATATGTAGTTCACTGTGTGACCACTAAGGGGCCCCCTTTTCCCTATAGTAAGAGGATTTCTATAGGGCTATGTGGGTAGAGTAGGAGGAGGAGAGTTGGCCCTTGTGTGAAGCCCAGGGCCCTTCCTGAGCCAGATGTAGACTTCTAAGAAAGAGGGCTTTCTCTAGCTTGGGATCACCCTAAATATCCACCTCCCCCTTGGGCTCAGCCAGGAAGGCAGTAGTTGCGAGGCACCCCCATAACAAGGCAAGAGGTAACATCACCCGTTTTATGAGCGGAAACATGTTGACTGACTGTGTTCTGTATTACAGAAGTACATACGGTAGCTTCCAACATTCCCTGATTTCAAGGGACTGTCCCTGATCCTGAATTGGAACAAAGTCCCTCTGTCCCCCTTACCTCCACATTTGTCCCTCATTTTAGTCTGATCTATGTAGTTGTATATAAAATGCACTACTTATCTATCGAAAAGATAAATTTCGATATTTCGATATTTTTGCAGTGCTAAACTTTTCATCTAAATTATAAATTGCTGCATTTGTAAATTTCAAAAGTCAGAATAAAGGAATAGTAGTGGCAAAAAGCACTTGTGGGTTTAACCAATCATTTTTATTGTACAATTCTCCTTTAATGGGGTGTGGCAGGGGGTGTGTCCTATGCCTACATAATTTTGCTTAAAGGCGTCCCTTATTCCCATCTCAGAAAGTTGGGAGGTATGGAAGTATTTGCACTGAAGATTCTATCCCTTGCAGTCAAGAAAATAAAAAATAACTGTTGGACCAGAAATGTAAGTAAAGTAGGCCTCTGGATCCTGGGCAGAAGAAGTTGGTGCTGTTACTATGTGTTATATGGACAAGAAGCATATTAACTCCCTTTGAGAGTAGGGGATTCACCACATTAGTGAAATTGAGCTTGTACTGGCTAAAGGTACCCATGAACCTAAACATTGTGTCCAAACCAACCCCCGCCCCCCCCCCCCCAGGTCCCCCTCCCCAAGTTACTTTTAAATAGCGATTTAATCACTACAGTCATTTGAAATTTGACGGCAAGAAGAAAGTTGTCACTGCTCTAGGTTAAACTCTGCTACAAATCACACTTTTTCAGTACTTTGTAGGTAAGCCATAGAGATAAAAGTAGAGTGATTGTTAATGGCAAGCCTGTAGCTGAAGAAATTAGTGTGATCAGGCTAAGAATGGAGAGTGAGAGAAGCACTGGCTGCAGCTACTCTCTAGAGCTGCTTTCTTGAGGTGCTCAACTGGATAACAGCTATATCAGCAAGAGGAGGGAGTTGCTGAAGGCAACACTGCACTATGGGAACTGTAGTCCAGAGGAAAGAGACTTGACTGTAATCAAGAGCTTTTGAACAGCATTTCCCAGAGAGAGATTACCAGGAGTAGGAGAAAGAGCTGCATTTTCTCAGGCTGTACAAGACACAGCTTCCTCTTGCTATGAGGGAGCCTAGAGAGTGCACATCACTGTCCTGTGTGCACCACCACTGTGGCATAATGGCAGCCTGAGTAGAATCCAGAGTGCTGAGTTCAGAGTGCCGACAACCAGAGTCACCTGGGTGCAGAGCAGAGAGAGGACTTATCGTTTTGTGGGACCGGGTGATGAGCTACAATATCACTGGGATTGGTGAGCTGAGACTGAGCCCTTTAGGACCTGACTATACAATGGAACCTTGGTTTACGAGTAACGTGGTTAATGAGCGGTTTGAAAGATGAGCAACTTTTTTTTTTAATTTTGACTCGGTTTGCGAGTGTTGTCTCACAAAACAAACAGAATTCAAGCTAATGGGTGGTGCAGAACCGCATTTGGCCAAAGGTGGGGGCGCGTCAGGGAACACTCGGAATGGTTGAGAGCCGTTCGTAAATACTCAGAATGACTCGAAAATACTTAGAAACACTCAGAAATACTCCATTCCCAAGTGTTTCCGAGGCTTTTCCCAGCTGTCCTCGAGTATTTCCGAGGTTCTCCGTGCCCCCCAGCTCTGGCCACATGTGGTATTGCATGTAATAGAAGTCCAGGCGGAATGAATTATCTTCATTTCCATTGACTTCTATGGGGAAACTTACTTTGATATGCGAGTGCTTTGGATTACAAGCATTCTCCTGGAACAGATTATGCTCGTAATCCAAGGTTCCACTGTATAGCCATTTAGCTGCCTTATTGCTGCCTGCAGGCTTGACTGATACTATGCTCATGTGAACCAACGGTACAACTGGGCCCCAATGCTAGCCAGTTGAAGTGTTAGGACTAAAGACTGTCCCTTTGCAGCTGCTACACAGAGACCTTCACCTATTGTTCGTTCATGCTAGGAGGTACCTCTCAGGGGACTGTCATGAATCTGCAGTAATGTTTCATGCCCTGTCTGCTTACCTCTCCCGTCTGCGTATCAGCTTAAGGACAGTATGTTTAAGTCATTTTCTTTCAAATTGGCTCCACCCCAGCCTCTAACAGGAAACACTTCCTAACTGCGTGCACTGCAAGCTAGCCTTGCCCGAGCAAAAGCGTGTTAAGGCTTCCCTGTATATTTCTTGGCATGTGATCTACATTTGATTCCATGTACTGACTGTTGGTTTGTTATGCTGACTATCCCTGTCTGCTTGTAGCCCCGACCTTTGGCGTGTTCTCCTGACTATTCCTTGTTGACCTGGATTGCTGCTTCCTCTCCATCCACCAGAGCCAGCTGTGAGCATGAGCTAGAAGAACCTGGGGGCTGCAACCTGGAGTCAACTGCAGCGACATCCATCCTCACCATCAGAGGCTCTTAGCCCTTGTACACACGGTCGGATATTCCAACAACAAAATCCGTCGGATTTTGTCCAACAGATTTTTTCCGAAACTGGTGTTGCACACACACGGTCGGTCAAAGTTGTCGGAAAATCCAATCGTTCGTAACGTGATGACGTTATTTAGTTACATTCAGGCTAGTAGCCGATAGCTTTGGTCTCGTAATTTGATCTGAGCATGTGTGGCACTTTGTCCGATTGGAATTCTCTCCAAACGATCGGACAAAGTCCAATCGGATCATGTTGTCGGAAAATTTTATAGCCCAGCTCTAAAACGTTGTTGGTCGGATATTCAGATGGAAACAGTCCGATGGAGCCCACACACGGTCGGATTATCCGACAACACGGTCCGATCGGACATTTTCCGTCGGAATGTCCGACCGTGTGTACAAGGGCTTAGACTCTTAGAATCTTATGCTCTAGCTCCCTGTTTGATCTGTGTTAGTGCTCAGGTGGAGCTGCTTTCCTGTTTTGTGGTAGAGCCGCCAATATTGAGTCACAAAGCCCATCCAAAACCTTATGAGTGATGGATATAAGATCAGAGTCCAGCTCCTCACATCTAATTTATCTTGAAGGACAGCCATGCCGGCTGTCAGAATACCCTAACAGTGCCTGTATCTGATTGGTCGCAGGCGTTGTTTGATTGACAATCTTTTGACAGGCTCCTTCGACAAACAGTGCTTGTTCAATCAGCTGACATTTGAGCAGTGTATGGCCAGCTTTAATTGTCTGGATGTCATGCTGATCTAAATGCTTTAGTATTTTATGACTCATTGGCCTGAAAAAACTTTAGAGCTCAGCGGTTGTGACTTTCTGATCTGTAGGCTTGTTCTGGGTTAATGACTTATAAAATAATGTCAAATAACCAGCCTCCACTTTTCTCACAGTACAGGTTTGCTTTAGGGACTTTAAAGAGGCAAATTGCATTATTACAGCAACAAGCACTAACATTGGTTAGTTATTATAAGTCGTATAAAGGTTGCAGTGACACAGTTGTGCTCTCTGCTGTCTGCATTTGTGTTCCCTATTTGTTGTCCAGAGGGGTTATCTGAGGGTAATTTGAATTCTGCAGGACCTCCTACAATTCCCTTTTAATTATATTCATATGCTATTTCACAACATTTCACAGATGCTGGCAATTCCCTGCCTATATCCCAGAACTGTACTATAGCAGTGGTTGACCAGTAGAGGGCAGTACATGTCAAGCTAGGCATTGCCAGCTCACCAGTGGAAGAGGCCCCCCACTTTCCCAGCCACAGCTTTCATTCATTATCTCCCTGAAAGGTCCCTAGGGAGAAAAAAAAGTGTGATATCAAATAAAGAAATCATGAACTGCTATACAGCATATGTAACGCAGAGTAACAAAGCTTATTCAGCCACATTTATTGTTTTGTCTTAGGGCTCTCTGACACCATGTCCATTGATCTGCATAGATCAAGGCAGTCTCAAAGCAAGGGTATGAACAAAACAATTGTATTCTGGGTGCCCTGTTAACATCATACATGTGCAGCAGTTTGTGGTATGTAAAAAATGCAATATATTTGCACTTTTACACAGTGCAACTCACCGCACGGCATGTCACCGGACTGCAGCACACTGCAGTGAATGAAGTGTCATTTTGTGACACTTAAATTAGAACTAAAGCAAACATGCTTTTTTCATTTTGGATAGAGTACAGGAGGGTAATAAATCTTCTTTTTTTGCCCTCTGTGGGCTCAATTCATAAAAGAATATTGCGTGAGATAATTGGATCACGTGACACGTTTTCCATTTATTGCATGCGATATTCATAATGTCAATTTACAGTCAGTTTATGTGGTATTGAAAAATGCATGGTATATACCACATAAATTCACTCTAAACTTAATTCACAAAGCTAAATAAATACATTAGTTGAATAAGTTGTGGTCTAGCCACTCATTATTCAAGGAAATAATGTCTTTTTTTCTGGTCTGGTGCTGCAGCGTGGGTCATAATTGACGATGGATCTACATCCGGTGTTATTTTTTAGAAAAAAATTGAATAAAGGAATTGTCAAAAGCTGGTGTACTGTTCTTATTTATTTTTGACACTTGACCGCAGACCCCCACAACCACAGCCCTGTGTTGTCAGGAAGAGGCCCTTGCCCCATTAACATGGGAAAAGGTGCTTTGGGGTGGGGGGGCAGCCCCAAGGCACCCCCCCATGTTGAGGGCATGTGGCCTGGTATGGTTCAGGAGGGGGGTGCGCTTGCTTGTCCCCCCCTTTCCTGGCCTGCCCAAAGGGCCTGATATGGATCGAGGAGGGGGGGCGGACCCCCCACTGTCTTTTCCTTAATTTTTCTATTGCCAGCAATGGTTTTATGCAGCCGGGAAAATGTATTTAAAAGTAATTTGTTTTCTTTACAAATGTCAGTTATGCTGAAGCAGGTTCTATACATGGTACAAATGCTCCACTTTACAGCAAAACTAAGGGGATCCCCCAGGCACTACATGTAAAGGAATTTGTTTATTTTTATTGTTTCACTTTAACCCTAATTAAAATCAATGCTCCTTTAAAAACAATATTTAAAAAAAATTGCATTGATACTATCAATGCAAAAAAAAATTTAAAAATAGTTTTTAATGCTAATTAACTGGTTGCTGACCGCCGGCAGTCAAATGACGGCCTCCCATCTAAACAGGGAATACACGCGATCGTGCACGCGCATCCCTGTTTCTTCGGTGGTGGCGTGTCACGGAGACACCGCTCGCCACCGATGGGGGTGAACAGCCATTGGTTATGGCTGTTTACCACATGATCAGCTATGATGAAGTCACGGCCGATCACAGATGGTCACACCCCGACTGTGCACGGCGCATGCGCGCGATCGCGGGCGCGCTGCGCGTGCACGTCTGTGGCGGCGTGTTCCCCGGGAACACTGCTCGTCACCGACGCTGGTAAACAGCCATTGGCCGGCTGTTTACCCACGTGATCGGCTGTGATCCTTTCACAGCCGATCACTAAAATGTAAACAAACCGCGGTAACAAGATTGTTGTTCTCCTCCTCACACACTGATCGTGTGTGAGGAGGAGATTGTGGTAACATCTCGTTATTGACTAGTGTACACCAATCACACTGATTGCCCCCCCCCAATAAAGAGGACCTGTCACCACCCCTCATAGTACCTGTCAATCACAGTCCATCAGAGTACCTGTCACAGTCCATCAGAGTATTTGAGTACCTGTCACAGTCCATCTGAGTACCCGAGTACCTGTCACAGTTCATCTGAGTACCTGTCCCAGCCCATCAGAGTACCCGAGTACCTGTCATGGCACATCAGAGTACCCGAGTACCTGTCATGGTCCATCAGAGTACCCGAGTACCTGTCACGGCCCATCAGAGTACCCGAGTACCTGTCACGGCCCATCAGAGTACCCGAGTACCTGTCACGGTTCATCTGAGTACCCGGGTACCTGTCACAGCCCATCAGAGTACCCGAGTACCTGTCCCAGCCCATCTGAGTACCCGAGTACCTGTCTCAGTCCATCTGAGTACCCGAGTACCTGTCACAGTCCATCTGAGTACCTGAGTACCTGTCCCAGTCCATCTGAGTACCCGTCACAGTTCACCTGAGTACCTGAGTACCTGTCACAGTTCATCTAAGTACCTGTGTACCTGTCACAGTTCATCTTAGTACCCAAGTACCTGTCACAGTCCATATGAGTACCTGTCACCGCCCTTCAGAGTACCCAAATACCAGTCACCAAGCCATCAGCGTACCTGTCACCAGGCCATCAGAGTACACGAGTACCTGTCACCAGGCCCTCAGAGTACCAGAGTACCTGTCACCAGGCCATCAGAGTACCCGAGTACCTGTCACCAGGCCATCAGAGTACCCGAGTACCTGTCACCTCACCAGGCCATCAGAGTACCCGAGTACCTGTCACCAGTCCATCAGAGTACCCGAGTACCTATTTGCAGCCCATGTCTCATAGAATATACGTTGGGGTGTTTGCTTTCCAAAATAGAGTCCTTTTGTGGGTAATTTCACTGTCCTGGTGGTCCAGGACCTTCAAAAGTGTGATAGGTAGTAATGAAATGAGATGTGTCATTTATGCTCCTAGAATGCCTGAACGTACTACTTCAATGTTTGACCTCTCTATGTGGCCAGGCTGTGTAAAAGTCCTACACATGTGGTATCACCATTTGTAGGAAGGAAGGAGTAGCAGAATGTGTTTTGGGGTGTAATTTTTGCTATATACATGCTATGGGTTAGAAATATCTTATAAATTGAAAATTTTGTGTAAAAAAAAAAATGCGTTTTAATTTTTTTCCACATATTCCAAAAACTTCTGGAAAAAAATTAGCCATTCAAAAGACTCATTATGCCTCACAGATTATATGTTGGAGTGTTTGCTTTCCAAAATGGGGTCATTTTATGGAAAAATCCATTGTCCTGGTACTCCAGGGCCTTCAAAAATGTAATAGGTGATTGAGAAATGAGATGCGTAATTTTTGCTCGTAGAACGTCTGTCTCACACATGTGGTATCGCCGTACTCGGGAAGAGTAGCAGAATGTATTTTGGGGTGTAATTTGTTGTATGCATATGCTGTGTGTGAGAAATAACCTGATAATATGACAATTTTGTAAAAAATAAATAATAATAAAAAAAATCTTCATTTTGCAAAGAATTGTGGGAAAAAATGACAACTTAAAAAAACTCACCATGCTACTTACTTAATACCTTGGAATGTCTACTTTGTAAAAAGGGGTCATTTGGGGGGTATTTGTACTTTCCTGACTTGTTATGCAGGCCATACACGGTCGAATTTCGAACGAATTTTCTTTTCAAAATCAGAAAATTCGTTTTTTTTGTGATCCGATGATGCCACCATTGATTTTCGAAATTCGGCCGACCAAGCCTTCAATTTCACCTCATGTTGCTACAGAAAAGAATTTTCTTGGCTGGGAATCTTCTTTTCTCTCCGTACATTTTCTTTTATCTCCGTACATTTTCTTTTCTCTCCGTACATTTTCTTTTATCTCCGTACATTTTCTTTTATCTCCGTACATTTTCTTACGTTTCTCGCACGATTCTCCCATCATTGATCAGAAAATCGTTCGTTTTTCTAAAAATTTCCAACATGTCCGATTCCTCAAATTTTATTTCCGCACGAAAATCGGCTGTTGCTGCAGCCCACTAATGGTGCGAAATTCATACGAAAATTCTTAGATACGATTTTCGAAAGAAAATTCTTTCGAAATTCGAACCGTGTATGGCCGGCATTAGTGTCTCAAGAAATGAGATACACCTGATGTACTGAAGGCCTGATCAGATGTGATCAATTTTCAGCGATTGGCACCATAGTTTGTAGACTCTGTAACTTTCACAAAGACCAAATAATATATACTAATGTGGGTTATTTTTATCAAAGATATGGAGCAGCATAAATTTTGGCCAAAATGTATGAAGAAAAATTACTAATTAGCAAAAATTTATGACAGAAACGAAGAAAAGGGCATTTTTTTCACAAAATTTACGTTTTATTTTATTTATAGCACAAAAAATAAAAAACCCACTAGTGATTAAATACCACTAAAAGAAAGCTCTATTTGTGTGGAAAAAAGGACGCAAGTTTCATATGGATACAGTGTTGCATGACTGAGTAATTGTCATTCAAACTGTGAGAGCGCTGAAAGCTGAAAATTGGTCTGGTCAGGAAGGGGGTGTAAGTGCACTGTATTGAGGTGGTTAAAAAAAAATTGTCAGCAAGCTACACAGGAGTTGGGTCGCATGAATCAGGTGGAAAATAACGACTGCTTTAAAGAAACATTGAATGCGCAAATCAACATTTTGTAATTTATCTCATGAAAAAAATTATCACACAAAACTAATCAGAAATGTACTCTTTGTGAATTGAGCCCTGTATCCCATTGAAAATATTTCCCTTCACTTCCTGTCCCATAGCCAAAACAGAAAGTGGGAAGGGAAAGCCTTCAAAGTGAGGGAATCACTGGTTGTCATCAGGGATTTTATTTCACTTTCACTCTCACTGATAATGGTAATGGCAAATAGAGAGGGTGAATCTACCCCGGGGCGTACCTAGAGCATTTAACACCCAAGGCAGATCCTATATCTGGCACAACCCCCCACCCCCCCTTCACTGATCATGCCTGTACACACTCAGCCCCCCTCACACCTGTACACACTCAGCCCCCTTCACACCTGTACACACTCAGCCCCTTCGTCACACCTCTACGCGCTCAGTAGGTTTGCCACCTTTTCTTCAAGCCAAACCCGAACACTTCTGTGGTACAGGGTAATTTTTTTGTTGTTGCAGTAAACACTATAGAATTATAAGGGACCTGGGACACATTTGGGTGCCCAAAGGGAGTAGTAATGTAGCACACAGAGCGTGCCAGTGGGTGTGGCCAAATTGCTCCTGCTGACATCATCTCCCCACCCTTCAGTGATGCCAAACCTGCCCCCAAACAGCCGCCTGCAGTGGCAACAGATTTGTCTATGACTATCTTAGTTACTTGGGGAGCCACAGCCTGGTCTGAATAATGTGTCCAGGTTTCAGGTGGATTGATCCCGGACACATGATTCAAAACCCAAACTATCTGGGTGAATTCTGGACAGGTGGCAACCCTAGCACGCAGTCCCCCTCACACCTCTATGCACTCAGTACCCCTCACACCTCAACGCACTCTGTCCCCCTCACATGTCTACGCACCCAGTCCTCCTTACATATCTACGCACGCAGTCCCCCTCACACGTCCACACACTCAGTCCCCCTCATACCTCTACTCACTCAGCCCCCCTCACACCTCTATGCACTCAGTCCCCCTCACACGTCTAGGCACTCAGTCCCTCTCACACCTCTACGCATTCAGTCCCCCTCACACCACCCCTCACTCAGCCCCCTCACACCTCTATGCACTCAGTCCCCCTCACACGTCTACACACTCAGTCCCTCTCACACCTCTATGCACTCAGCCCCCCTCACACCTCTACACACTCAGCCCCCTCACACCTCTACGCATTCAGTCCCTCTCACACCTCTACGCATTCAGTCCCCCTCACACCTCTACGCATTCAGTCCCCCTCACACCTCTACGCATTCAGTTCCTCTCGCACCTCTACGCATTCAGTCCCCTCACACCTCTACACACGCAGTCCCCCTCACACGTCCACACACTCAGTCCCCCTCACAACTCTACTCACTCAGTCCCCCTCACACCTCTACTCACTCAGCCCCCCTCACACCTCTATGCACTCAGTCCCCCTCACACCTCTACTCACTCAGCCCCCCTCACACCTCTACTCACTCAGCCCCCCTCACACCTCTATGCACTCAGTCCCTCTCACACCTCTACTCACTCAGCCCCCCTCACACCTCTATGCACTCAGTCCCTCTCACACCTCTACGCATTCAGTTCCCCTCACACCACCACTCACTTAGCCCCCTCACACCTCTATGCACTCAGTCCCCCTCACACATCTACACACTCAGTCCCTCTCACACTTCTACACACTCAGCCCCCCTCACACGTCTACACACTCAGTCCCTCTCGCATCTCTACACATTCAGTCCCCCTCACACCTCTACGCATTCAGTCCCTCTCACACCTCTACGCATTCAGTCCCCCTCACACCTCTACGCATTCAGTCCCCCTCACACCTCCACTCACTCAGCCCCCCTCACACCTCTACTCACTCAGCCCCCCTCACACCTCTTTGTACTCAGTCCCCCTCACACGTCTACGCACTTAGCCCCCTCTCACCTCTACGCATTGAGTCCCCCTCACACGTCTACGCACTCAGCCCCCAACACACCTGTAGACACTCAGCTGTCCCCCCACACACACACCTGTACACGCTCAGCTCCGCCCCCACACACACGTGTATACACTCAGCTGCCTCCCCCCACACACACACACACCTGTATACACTCAGCTGCCCCCCTACCCATACACACCTTTACACACTCAGCTGCCCCCCCCCCATACACACACACCTGTAAACACTCAGCTGCCCCCCCCCACACACACACACACACCTGTACACACTCAGCTGCCCCCACACACTTACACCTGTACACATTCAGCTGCCCCCCCACGCACACACCTGTACACGCTCAGCTCCGCCCCCACACACACGTGTATACACTCAGCTGCCTCCCCCCACACACACACACCTGTATACACTCAGCTGCCCCCCTACCCACACACACCTCTACACACTCAGCTGCCCCCCCCCCCACACACACACACCTGTACACACTCAGCTGCCCCCCCCCACACACACACCTGTAAACACTCAGCTGCCCCCCCACACACACACACCTGTACACACTCAGCTGCCCCCCCACACACACACTCAGCTGACCCCCCCCCCACACACACACACCTGTACACACTCTGCTCCCCACCCACACACACACACACACACACCTTTACACACTCAGCTGCAATCCAAAATATAGCACTGCCAGTACACATGAGGGGTGCACATGCAGGAAGCAGCCAGAGGTGGCAGTAAAGAGCCCGCCTATGAGCTGAATAACACAGAGCAGCAGCTGCTGACTTACATGAATATAGAAAGCCAGCCACAGCTACAGGGCACCTGCCCTGCCTTGTCCCATCCCTAAGAGCTGGCCTGACACCCCCCAATGTGTGGCACCCAGATAAGCCCGCTCCCCCCCCCATAGTTAAGCCACTGAATCTACTTAACAGGGGTCGTCAGCAATAAAAATCTGACAGATGTTCTATTCCCTCTCCACTCTATCCAAAACGAAACAAAAAAGTTGCATTTAGTTATAGCTGCACGATTAATCATTAAGAAAAATAACGTGATAGCAATTCAACCCCCCTCAGGATCTTAATCCGACATTTCCCAGATACATGTTAAAAAAGCGCAGATTCGTTCTCTGCTCAGAGCTGTCAAAAGAAAAAAAAACTCAAATGTTTATCAACAGCGATAAAGAGAAACAATGTATCTCGGTTCTTTTTAGATCAAAGGAATGAACTTTGTCTGTAAGCCCTGGTTCACATTGCAACGATTTGCCATGCAATTTGACATGTCACATTGCATGTCAAAATCGGCGGATATTGCCTGCAATGGCACAGATTCCCAAAAGTAGTTTCTGTACTACTTTTAGCGACTTCAGGGTTCAATTTCAATAGACAACTGTGCAAAAATCCGCACAGGGCTCTCTGACACTGAAATCGCCCCCAAAGTTGGGACTGACATGTGGGAATGAAATTGTGAGAGTTCGGCAGAACTCGCATGTTTTTTTTTTCCTACTGTCAGTGTGAACCTAGGCTAAATGAGGTCAGTTTAACCACTTAAAGACTAAACCTTTTTCTGACACTTGTTGCTTACAAGTTAAAATCAGTATTTTTGCTAGAAAATTAATTAGAACCCCCAAACAATATACAGTATATCACAAAAGTGAGTACACCCCCTCACATTTTTGTAAATATTTTATTCTCTTTTCATGTGACAACACTGAAGAAATGACACTTTGCTACAATGTAAAGTAGTGAGTGTACAGCTTGTCTAAAGCCCCATGCACACTATCAGATTTTCTGCTAATATTTTGTCCTCAGATTTACCAAAACCATGTAGTGCAAGGGCCTGCCTGATTGCATACAAATTGAAACTTCTAAGGTTTGACCTCATATTATATGGTTTTGGTAAATCTGAAGGAAAAAAATCAGCAGAAAATCTGATAGTGTGTATGGGGCTTAACAGTGTAAATTTGCTGTCTTTAATGTCTAAACCACTGGCAACAAAAGTGAGTACACCCCTAAGTGAAAATGTCCAAATTGGGTCGAATTAGCCATTTTCCCTCCCCGGTGTCATGTGACTCGTTAGTGTTACAAGGCCTCAGGTGTGAATGGGGAGGAGGTGTGTTAAATCTGGTGTCATCACCCTCACTCTCTACATACTGGTCACTGGAAGTTCAACAATGCACCTCGTGGCAAAGAACTCTCTGAGGATCTAAAAAAAGAATTATTGCTCTATATAAAGATGGCCTAGGCTATAAGAAGATTGCCAAGACCCTGAAACTGAGCTGCAGCACGGTGGCCAAGACCATGCAGCTGTTTGACAGGACAGGTTCCACTCAGAACAGGACTCACCATGGTCAACAAAAGAAGTTGAGTGCACGTGCTCAGCGTCATATACAGAGGTATGAGTGCTGCCAGCATTGCTGCAGAGGTTGAAGGGGTGGGGGGTCAGCCTGTCAGTGCTCAGACCATACGCCACACATTGCATCAAATTGGTCTGCATGGCTGTCGCCCCAGAAGGAAACCTCTTCTAAAGATGATGCACAAGAAAGCCTGCAAAAAGTTTGCTGAAGGCAAGCAGACTAAGGACATGGATTACTGGAACCATGTCCTGTGGTCTGATGAGACCAAGATAAACTTATTTGGTTCAGATGGTGTCAAGCGTGTGTGGCGGCAACCAGGTGAGGAGTACAAAGACAAGTGTGTCTTGCCTACAGTCAAGCATGGTGGTCGGAGTGTCATGGTCTGGGGCTCTATGAGTGCTGCTGGCACTGGGGAGCTACAGTTCATTGAGGGAACCACGAATGCCTACCTGTACTGTGACATACTGAAGCAGAGCATGATCCCCTCCCTTTGGAGACTGGGCCACAGGGCAGTATTCCAACATGATAAGGACCCCAAACACACCTCCAAGAAGACCACTGCCTTGCTAAAGAAGCTGAGGGTAAAGGTGATGGACTCACCAAGCATGTCTCCCGACCTAAACCCTATTGAACATCTGTGGGACATTCTCAAATGGAAGGCGGAAGAGCGGACGGTCTCTAACATCCACCAGCTCCGTGATGTCATCATGGAGGAGTGGAAGAGGACTCCAGTGGCAACCTGTGAAGCTCTGGTGAACTCCATGCCCAAGAGGGTTAAGGAAGTGCTGGAAAATAATGGTGACCACAGAAAATATTGACACTTTGAGCCCAATTTGGACATTTTTACTTAGGGGTGAAAGGGCTGTGTGTTGAGTTATTTTGAGGGGACAGCAAATGTACACTGTTATACAAGCTGTACACTCACTACTTTACACTGTAGCAAACTGTAATTTCTTAATTGTTTTGTCACATGAAATGATAGAATAAAATGTTTACAAAAATGGGAGGGGTGTACTCACTTTTGTGAGATACTGTATACATTTTTTTAGCAGAGACCCTAGAGAATAAAATGCAGGGGCCGCCACTGCATGTGACAATCCAAGGGAAGTTTTTTGCATTTTCTATGTGCCCAGGACTGCGTTGACCAATCACAGCCCAACACATCTTGTTAACGAGCCTTAATAAAAACCTGCAATACAGGTAATAATAGTATAAAGTAGTGTGAATGGACAGGTAGGATAACGCTATTTAGCTTCTAGGAGCAGGAAAAAAATGCTAATAACAGCTTTTAGGAGCTTAAAAAAAACACTTGTGTGCATGGAACCTAAGGCTTTGTGCACACTGGGGCATTTATAAATGTTTTTCTCTTGTCAAGAGAAAAGCAGTTTTAAAAACATGCCAAACGTGTCTAGGCACTTTTAGGTGCATCAAACGTTTAGGCGTTTATTTATTGGCCAGAATATGAATCTATTCTGGCCATTGAAATGAAAAAAAAAAAACACTCATGTGCTAAACATGCCTAGAATCTATGTGTGTTATGTGATTTTTTATGATCAAAAGCTCCTTTCCTGAACACAACTTTAGTGGGGGGGGGGGGGGGGGGTTCTGCCTCTAAACTCATGTAAACTCCTATAGTGTACGCAGCCAAGATTCAAACCATGTTTGGGCAGGCTGAATTTACCAAGTTGATTGATCGATCAACTTGGGTACAACCAGCCTGTTGGATTTTACATGCGATTATTGCTTATCGGCTGTAACATATGATAGCAATAATAACCTTGTTCTCCTGGCGGGGAGACGGCTTCCCCCTCCCCCTGTGGAGAGAACACAATTTCTCTGTGGGAGGGATTCCCTCATTAATTGCTCAACCCAGAATTTTTGTTTCCTGTAACCTGTGGTTGCAGATATGAAAGCGTTTCATCTATGGCCAGACTACATCTGTGTGACAGCCAGGAAACTTGTATTTTCAGAAATAAGAAAGGGTTTTTTTGGGACTTTGAGTGAGGCACAAGACATGTGGTAGGAGAAATTATAAAATTGTTTAATTGGTAAATAAACAAAGCATACCTCATAAACATAATACATGGTTGAACATGAGTATTTTTATCTATATATAAGGCATACAAAAAAGAAGAATAGAAGAATTTATATATATATATATATATATATATATATATATATATATATATATATATATTTTTTTTTTTTTCAATTCTGTTTTTATTTTCAATTATTATAAAGCATTACACATAATTAAACAATCTCATACATATGAATATATATTACTTACATATATAATAATCACATTTATTATTTTATTTCCTCTTCCCTCCCTCCCTCCCTCCCTCCCTCCAAAGAAAAAAAAAAAAAAAAAAAAAGAGAGGAAAAGGGGAAGAATATATATCTGATTTCTCCCCCTCCTCCACTTCTCACTCCTCTCTCCTCCGCAAGTCCCTCCCTCCCCCCTCTTCCCTCCTAATTCCTCAGTCCTTTACCAATTATATATATATATATATACACATACAAGCAGCTGAAATTGCATAGTAATTAATATAAAAAGCCAAATGCTTATTGATTAATGGGTACAAATGGGTTATAAGATACAAATGAATCACAGTTGAGGTCAAGCTATGTATTGGGAACATAATGACATTAATAGGCTTGACGCGTTTCGTGTCCAGTTGCCACTCATCAGGAGGAAAAACAATAGCATATCTGAAAAAAGGTACCAAATAGAATCAAATTTTTTGCCCAGATAGTAAGAAAGAAGGTAGGGGCAAGGGGAAACAAGATGTGTATCTCCCTGGAATACTTACGTTTAAATGGTTCTAAATAAACAGTGTTGCAAGTCAGGATCTGCGAGGCAAGTCTGTCCTAGGAGCTGAGGGAATATAACCAAGGAAGAAGCGAGTGCACTGACACACCCCAGGAGCACCCTCCGAACATAATAGGCAAGGGTGAAAAAATTCTAACATGTATGTAGAGTGAAGGATATTGGACCAATACCTGTGAATGGTTCCAGTATAGCCACTTAAAGAGGAAGTAAACCCTTCCAAACAACTTGGACCTACAGGTAAGCCTAGATTAAGGCTTACCTGTAGGTCCAAGCAATATCTCCTAAACCTATATGGTTTAGGAGATATTTGCCCGAAAATGGGCACCGCTGTCTGCGGCGCATGCGCCGTAGACAGGGGCGCGCAGGCGCACTAAATGCGGCAAATCCATGAATGGATTTGCCAAATTTGTCGACTCCCGTGCGCATGCGCGGGAGTGACGTCATCGCGGCTTCGCCGAGTGGCAGCGGCGGAGCTGCGAGACGCGACTCCCGTGCGCATGCGCGGGAGTGACATCATCGCGGCTTCGCCGCTGTGATTCGTCGGAGCTGCGAGACGCCACCAGCAACATGGATGCGGCGGACTACAGGGATCAGCGGCGACTTCGCTGGCTCCTGTGTCAGGTAAGTGACACATAATGAGCTACTATGCGATGCATAGTAGTCCATTATGCTTTACCTTTGCAGGGAAAAAAAGAGGAAGTAAACCCATCAGGGTTTACTTCCTCTTTAAGCCCTGGAACAATTTGCAGCCAAAGGACCAAGCCCCTTTTTGCGATTCGGCACTGCGTCGCTTTAACTGAAAATTGCGCGGTCATACGACGTGGCTCTCAAACAAAATTGGCATCCTTTTTTTCCCACAAATAGATCTTTCTTTTGGTGGTATTTGATCACCTCTGCGGTTTTTATTATTTGCGCTATAAACAAAAATAGAGCGACAATTTTGAAAAAAAAAATCAATATTTTTTACTTTTTGCTATAATAAATATCCCCCAAGAAAATATAAAAAAAAAACATTTTTTTTCCTCAGTTTAGGCCGATACGTATTCTTCTGCATATTTTTGGTAAAAAAAATCACAATTAGGTATTATTGATTAGTTTGCGCAAAAGTTATAGCGTTTACAAAATAGGGGATAGTTTTATAGCATTTTTATTAATATATTTTTTTTACTAGTAATGGCGGCAATCAGCGATTTTTATTGTGACTGCTACATTATGGCGGACACATCGGACATTTTTGACACATTTTTGACACATTTTTGGGACCATTGTCATTTATACAGCAATCAGTGCTATTTAAATGCACTGATTCCTGTGTAAATGACACTGGCAGTGAAGGAGTTAACCACTAGGGGGTGGGGAGGGGTTAAGTGTGTGTTTTTTTAACTGTAGGAGGGCGTGGCTTGGCGTCTGACATCACTGATCATCTTTACCTATAACAGGGAACAGACGATCAGTGACACGCTCAGTAGGAAGCACGGGGAGAGGTTTGTTTACACTGAAAATGGAACAAGTTCCCCCACCAGCGGGGTTTTTAGGCAGCAAAAAACAAAGATAAATGCATGTCAAATTAATATGAAAATTTTTTAATATTGGATAAAAACATGAGCTCCACCTAAACACTTAAAAACAAGCTCTTATATGCAGAATACAATATTATCAATGGACATACACTGAACAGACTTAGCTATAAATACACTGTATGAAATAATAACAGTAGAAATATAGTTCTAACGCGTTTCAACCACTCAGGGTCTTCTTCAGAGATGGTCTGTTAATAAACACAAAATTACACTAAATGAATCTATCAAGTGTTGTTTGTATTGGGATTATCTTATATTTGTTAGTATGATTTACCCAATAGTGTACTTCCAAAGGAAATAGAGTAAGTTGTAAGTTATAATACTTAGTGGTGGAGTTCCCCCATAGGGTAATGTTTCAGTTTCCTTCACACATCTGGAATGTTACCCGGTCCGTATGTTCCGCCAAGATGCCAAGGAGAGGGAGTAGAGTCAGAGAGCCAGAGGCGTGGCTCGCGGGAAGTCACACGAATACCATACCCCCCATAAATATAGGAAGTAGGTGCAGGTATAGGCGGCCGGCCAGTGTGGTAAGCTACATCTGTGATAAAAATCCCAACATGAATAGAATCAAAAGCATATATTTAAAATATAAACACAGGGTGTATATATGGTATGAAAATATTGTCATACACATAATCTATATATATAGAAAAAACATCCCCAAATATCTAAATACACATCTGGGGTGCTTTGGGAAGGGGAAGAGATAGAGAAAAGGACACCCTACCCAGATACGGTTACAGGGAAAAAAAAAAAAAAAAACTGTGTTTGTTTGGTATGAAAAAGGATAAATTGTGTGCATCAGTGAGGACAATAAATCAGTTAGTGAACAAAAAAGAGCAGAAAAGATGGTGAACAAAAAACTCCAAGTAGTGAAACAAACTGTGAGGCCGCGTACACACGCGCGGACTGTTCGCCCAACTTTGTCCGTCCAACAGTTTCGGCAAACAGTCCGCTCAAACTTAGCATGGACGGACATGGCCACACACGACGGACGAACAGTTTGCTGAAACCGTGCGCGATGACGTGAACGGCACGTACGACGGGGCGAAAAATACGACGTCCTATACACTGCATTATAGCTTTCGGCGTGAAAATCCTTTCTGAGCATGCGCGCAACTTTGTTTGACAAACAAGCCTACACACGGGCGGACTGTTCGCTCAAACAAGGTTTCAGCGGACAGTTTTTCGGAATTTCCGAAAAACCTTGTCCGTCCAACTGTCCGCTGAAACTGTCCGCTGAAAGCCCACACACGAGCGGACTGTCCGCCCAAACACTGTTCAGCGGACAAAGTTGGGCGAACAGTCCGCCCGTGTGTACGCGGCCTGAAAATTAAAAACTGCATGCTAAAAAGGAAAAAACATCTAGGAAAGGGAAAAGCAGTAAGAGGGTGAGCGGTGTATGTAGGTCAACATCAGAGTGTTGGTAGATGAAATGAATGAGTGAGGTGAATACGTGTAAAAGTGAGAAATGCGTGTAAAAAGAAAATAATAAAGTGTACATGAGTAGTTACAAGAATAATGTGACATGTGAAGTGCCTGGCAGAGTGACAAGTGAAAAAAAAAAAAAAAAACGAACGGGTATGCTAACCTAATTTAGTGAACAGTATTTATGGTAAGAATAAAGGCTATTACCTGAGTTAATGGGCTTGATAGAAAGTTCCCCAGGTGGGGAAGAGAAGGACTGCTACTGGAAACCTATCCGGGGAGAAGTACCAGGCACAGTCACAAACTCATATTCTATGAAGTCACCCAATCTGAAATGAAGTAAGACAATCAGGATGCTCCTTTACGGATTTCAAGATATTACTTGAGTGCAATAGATCAGTAATTACAGATCGAGTAGGAAATAGCCAAACTTACCATCCAGCAAATGAAGGTTAACAGAGTCCTTATTCATAAAGTAAGTATGACCTTCCTACAGGAAATGCTGTTTATATAGCACCCATGGGTTCTATCACAGGTGTAAGCCGCCCACCCACTGGCCGGTATCCGCCCATTGCCGCGTGGTCGCCTAATTAGGTCGACCGCGTGTGGCCGCCCCGGCGTCCCGGAAGGCCGCAAAGTGGCCCCGAACTGACGTCATTTCCGTCGCAACTGCCTGACGTCAGTGCGTCGCGTGCGTCCGCAGAGAGTGCGGACGCACGCGAGGTGTACATCCGGAAGTGTCCAGGGATGCCGCCGGCAAGGGAATACGTGTCCCTTATAGCTGGGCGGGACCAGCCCGCCCAATAACACAAAGGGAGGCATGTGGAGAGGGCCATGTATGAAAACAAAGACGGGCCTCTCCTACCCTTGCCGGGGAGTCACGCCTAAGCACCAACCCATCCCCCCCCACCACAAAGAGGCAAATGGCAGAAAGACCATATTAGTAAGGAATAAACATTAGTCAGGGGGAAGAGAAGAAAGGAACGAAACCCTGTAATGCAAATACCGAGGCATGCCGCAACTGTCCACAAAGTTCCCCCGACCCCCGGGACTTAAATAGGGTAGGGGTGTGTGAGTGAGGGACATCGGGGAGGGGGGGGGAGGTACAAACAAAAAAAAAAAGGGGGGGAGGGGGAAGAAAAAGACCGGGGAGGGGGGGGGGGGAGAGGACAGGCGGCAGATCCCAGCACAACATCACAGTAACATACATTTGTTTCACCGATCATATTATGTAGTTTCATATTATTTTACATATATATATGACATGCATTTCCCGACATACATACGCATGTCTTTACTTAAGAGGCGATCATAGTAGATCTACAACTACAATAAATATATAACAACAGAAATATAATAACATTTCTAAATAATTGGTCACATGTAGATATATTCTATTACAAAATAACCATATATGGTACCCTGTTTAGAACCCATGTGATCACAGTAGCTGGGAATTTCCAACAGTTTGCAAAAAGGCATGGCCAAGAAATATTGCTAAAGAATTACTTGAGAGATACTAGAAAAGAACTAAGGAGGAAGATTACTCGAGAAGTGATGGGAAAAATAAGGTAAAAAAACAGGGGGGGGGAGAGGTTCGATGGATGGTCTCTACTGTGTCCTTCCTGAGGAAAACCCCTTTAAGAAAGGAGCAAAGGAGACCGATTCATTTAGACCTGGAAAAGAGGTGGCATCCAATTTATGTATCCACCTCTGTTCACGTTGTAATAAGGTCTTATTCCAATCACCCCCCCCCCCGAGCTGGTATATGTATTCGATCTAGGGCAGTGAATGTGAATTTGGGCATTCTGTAGTCGTGTGCTCATAAAACATGTCGTCCAATTGGCAAATTTTACACGTATTCACCTCACTCATTCATTTCATCTACCAACACTCTGATGTTGACCTACATACACCGCTCACCCTCTTACTGCTTTTCCCTTTCCTAGATGTTTTTTCCTTTTTAGCATGCAGTTTTTAATTTTCACAGTTTGTTTCACTACTTGGAGTTTTTTGTTCACCATCTTTTCTGCTCTTTTTTGTTCACTAACTGATTCATTGTCCTCACTGATGCACACAATTTATCCTTTTTCATACCAAACAAACACCGTTTTTTTTTTTTTTTTCCCCTGTAACCGTATCCGGGTAGGGTGTCCTTTTCTCTATCTCTTCCCCTTCCCAAAGCACCCCAGATGTGTATTTAGATATTTGGGGATGTTTTTTCTATATATATATAGATCAGTGATGGCGAACCTTGGCACCCCAGATGTTTTGGAACTACATTTCCCATGATGCTCACACACTCTGTAGTGTAGTTGAGCATCATGGGAAATGTAGTTTCAAAACATCTGGGGTGCCAAGGTTTGCCATCACTGATATAGATTATGTGTATGACAATATTTTCATACCATATATACACCCTGTGTTTATATATCAAATATATGCTTTTGATTCTATTCATGTTGGGATTTTTATCACAGATGTAGCTTACCACACTGGCCGGCCGCCTATACCTGCACCTACTTCCTATATTTATGGGGGGTATGGTATTCGTGTGACTTCCCGCGAGCCACGCCTCTGGCTCTCTGACTCTACTCCCTCTCCTTGGCATCTTGGCGGAACATACGGACCGGGTAACATTCCAGATGTGTGAAGGAAACTGAAACATTACCCTATGGGGGAACTTCACCACTAAGTATTATAACTTACAACTTACTCTATTTCCTTTGGAAGTACACTATTGGGTAAATCATATTAACAAATATAAGATAATCCCAATACAAACAACACTTGATAGATTCATTTAGTGTAATTTTGTGTTTATTAACAGACCATCTCTGAAGAAGACCCTGAGTGGTTGAAACACGTTAGAACTATATTTCTACTGTTATTATTTCATACAGTGTATTTATAGCTAAGTCTGTTCAGTGTATGTTCATTGATAATATTGTATTCTGCATATAAGAGCTTGTTTTTAAGTGTTTAGGTGGAGCTCATGTTTTTATCCAATATTAAACATTTTTCATATTAATTTGACATGCATTTATCTTTGTTTTTTGCTGCCTA
Organism: Lithobates pipiens; assembly: GCF_037356315.1. Lineage (NCBI taxonomy): Eukaryota > Metazoa > Chordata > Amphibia > Anura > Ranidae > Lithobates > Lithobates pipiens. The sequence goes on from NW_027507718.1 coordinate 407,411,164, forward strand.
AAAACCCCGCTGGTGGGGGAACTTGTTCCATTTTTCGATTTGATAGGGGTGAGCAGCACCCTCCGAGCTCTTTGTAGCACTGTGTTCTTCCTGATTATCAGGTTTGTTTACACTTACCTCTCCCCGTTCTTCAGCTCTGTGATCTGATTGCGGGACACCAGCGGCGATCGGGTCCGCTGGTCCCACGGCCACAGTCACGGAGCTCAGGACTGGGTCGGGAGCACGCCTCCGGTGGCACGCTTGCGACCCACGGCTGGGCACTTGAAGAGCAACGTACGGGTACATGATTGTGCCCAGCCGTGCCATTCTGCCGACGTATATGTGCAGGAGTTGGTCCTTAATCGGATATACATTATTGTAAATTAAAATTAATTAAATAGGATTTTTGGTTTATGGTGCGTACATGCAGTCAAGTTCCGTTTTGAGTAGTACCAGCACTGAAAAGCTATAGTTTCCCTATAATGAATATACTGTATTTTGCTACTACAGGCTGTTAGTAAGCTGTTTTTTTGTTTATAAAGATGACATACTACAATGTTTTAGGGCCAGTTCCCACCACATGCAGTCCAGTGCATTTTTGTTCTGCATCAAAAATGCATGGAAAATAGGTTATATGGTTTCCAATGGCATAGTTCACACCAGTGCAGTCAGTTCCAGGGTTTTTCAGTTCCAGAAAAAAAGGTAGAGCATGCTGCATTTTTCCTACACTGGATTGTACTGGAACACAGTAAAATGTATCAAAAACGCAAGGAAACGCACTGGAAAGCATCAAAAATGCACTGGACACTAGTATAGTGGAGGGAAAAAAACAAAAAAATAAGAAAAAAAGCACCTGCAATGTATCCAAAAACGCATCAAAAATGCATTAAAAACCTGCATGCAGAAAAGCATCCGGAACGGATCCGGAGTGCTTTTTTGTGTTGTGAACCAGCCCTTATAGCATATCTAGGACTGAGCACATTAAACCAAACTTGGGAGATTGCAGAATTATTTTTTTATTAACTGAGCCAATGTGCACTGCCAATTTTAAGTGTCATTTCCAGTTGTCAGATCCAACTGATATCCCCAAAGTTTAACATTTTCATTTATCTACCAAGTTTTTAATATAGGCCAGCTGAGTGTAAGATTGCACAACTATTTCCAAGCAGATGTGATTTCTGGCCCCTCCACTTTTCAGAACTTCTTCCAGTTGACCTTGTCATTTCAAGCAAATGTTGGCATGTCACATTTGTGTCTTCTAAAATGATCTTCTTTGCTGCCTCATACAGTACTGGGTTACACAATTTATCTCCTAATGTAGTAGATCATTAAGTAATAATTGTTTTCTAAGTTTGATATAATCAATCTTTTCCCGTGACTATAGCTATGTGTATCTCCTCCCTGGCCCGCAACGACAGTTGGAGTATCTTAGAGGCAGGCAGGGCTAGCATTTCACCCCAGGGTAAGTCTATAGCTAAAATGGGGACTGAAAAAACATTGGGTGCCAATCACTGTCTGTCTTTCAAGAGATTTTTTTTTCTCATCACACAAGGATCCCTATTCAACTTATACAGTGTGAAGACTACACCGACAACACTGTAAGTAGAATCTTAGGCTGGTTAACAGATTTCCCTCTCTATGCTTGTTCCAGTGTCCTCTGTTCAATCTCCTAGGCTTCCATGCATCTTCCCCAAGAGAGTCACCAGGTCCCTGCAAAACTAGCCTTTATTCTGTCTTCTTCTTCCAGCAGGGTCCTCCTGACTCTCATCATAGCACAGCACAGACAGCACTACTTTAAGGACCCTTCGACCAGGCAGGACTGCTTCAAAGACCACTTCTGGTCTAACTCTTTGCTCAGAGAACATAGTAGACCCCACACAGGCTATGGGCCTTACAGATCAAATCCCTCAGCCACAGCCAGCAGGAAGAGAGCTCATATGGCCCACCCCATATATTTATAACCTTCCCCAGCATGCACCAGTGGTAATGAGCCTCTTACAGGATGGCTGGAGAAAATATACAAATTCATACCTCAGGTTTAACATTGCCAGAGGTACCAGTGACACCTACTGGCTGCAGAGAAAAACCACAGCTCCACTGAGTTTAGAGGAAAACCAAGTGAACAAACAAAATACAAATTTAGTTTATGCTGCCCAGGGGGTGTGCATAGGATTTTTGACACTTTTCACAGTGAATGGAGCACCAGTGAATTTTCTATTCTGGGTGTAGCAGATATTAAAATTGAATTTGAACTTAAATTTAGGGGTAAAGCACCAGTTATGCACGGTGGAATGGACATTTTGATTTAACTGCACTGGACTGAATTTGGATTGATTTTTAATGTTTCTCACATTTGTGTATATGTTTAGTTATTTATGAAAAATAGCACTGTTTTATTCATATTGCACAGCATTTTATTCAATACGCTTATATATATTATTATTTTCGTTATTAGCGCTGCCTTATTTATATTTTAAAACTACATTTTCAGCTTGGGCTGACTCAAACCCAGCAATGCTGAATTTGGGTAGTAACCCCTGTTTAGGATAGGATGCTACATTATATATGTTTTTAGATACCATGATCTGTAATGAACATACCTGGAAACATAAAGTCGCCAAAATAATTTTTATCAAATAGAAAACAGAGATCTAAACATTAATGCAGATCGAATAACACAGAAGACCTACCATCTGCCCCTTTTCTCACCTCGCTTCCTGATGGTTATAAAATATAGCAGAAGTCTTGAAATACTTATCTTCCCTGGTAAAATGATGGCTCTGGGATCCAACAGGGGGATGTCATGTGACATAACGCCTAAGCATTTGGTCATATGATCTTTGCTGGAAAAATTGGCTGATCCTTCCCATCATCATTGATTGTGTAACCAATATCTAATGCCGCGTACACACGACCAGACTTTTCGAGGGATTAAGTCCGACAGACTTTCGAAGGAGTTCTGACGGAGTTCTGGCAGAATTCTGACGGACTTTCCGAATGAGCGGACTTGGCCACACACAATCACACCAAACTCCGACGGATTCGAACGTGATGACGTACGACTCGACTCGAATAAGGAAGTTCATAGCCAGTAGCCAATAGCTGCACTAGCGTCGGTTTTAGTCCGTCGGAATAGCACACACACGAGCGAATTTCTCGGTAGGAACTGGGTCCGGCAGAGTTCTGGCCGAAAAATTTGAAGCATGTTTCATTTCTAAAGTCTGTCAGACTTTTGCGAATCAAAAGTCCGTTGCAGCCCACACAGGATGGAATAGTCTGCCGGAATCATTCCGTCAGACTTTGGATATTGAAAAGTCCGGTCGTGTGTACGGGGCTTTAGATATTTGGTCTTGTGATCAGCTTCCTAAGGTTTGCAGAATGGCATTTCTCCAGTGAAGGTAGACTTTATTACTTTCAGGTAGTCTAGCATGTTGGATAACTTATGTGTATTTACTCTAGATGTTCAGCGGGGAATAAATGCTACAGTACATTTTGGGTAGAGTTCTGAAAAACTAACAAGAACTCCCCTATGAAAAGGATAAAGACAAAAATAGTTTTAGCATAGATGATGGATGAATGTCTCCCCAGTGTCTCCTGTATTGGGATATAAAGGTCATATCTGGGGCAGGAAAGCATGACATACAGTACATTTGTAAAGGGAACTAAGACAAGTACGAAAACTGGACTTCATAGCAACAAATATGGTATTGCTAAGTAGCGAAATAGAAGTATTTTATCCTGTTTACTGAGTACAGTTATTACATTATTCTGTTTTAATTATATGTAGCAAACCCCTCATAAGAGCTGCTGAGTGGTTCCCCACTGCTGCAAAGCCAGTCACACATTTCTTCATTTACTCCAACACAGAAAAATCAGTCCTTGGCTTTTTTTTGTTGTTTTTATTAGGGGATGATAACTTTTATGGGGTAGGGGATTAATGGGAAAAGGAAAAATAACACAATAAGGGAGCCCCCAAAGCTGCATAACCCATAAGTATACAAAAAACACAGGAAATTTCCACAGGGTTTTTTTTAACAGCAGAGAGTTGGTGTGAGAATAGTTGATGTAAAAAAAAAAATTTATTTAACAGACAATAGTAATTCCAAATGAACAATAATACATCATCTATATAGGTAGTGCGACAAAAACAAACATGGAACATCACTCATAGCAAACAAACTCTATGTACAAGCATGGTTTGCCAATTGTATTCGTAACATATGTATCCACATGAAAAACCCTGATGCATTTCGACCCTTGCGATTTCCGGTCTCTTCAGGGGGATTTATATTCTAGGGAAATGTTAAAATATCTAATTAAAGACTTTGGACAATAAAAAAATATATATAGGTATAGTATTTCAAATTAAGCAAAATTATGTCTCCATGCATATAGAGACATAGTTACCAATGGGTGGATGAGGACATGAGGACGTGTCGCACAAACAGGCATTGCAGGATTATAGCCATCCAGTGATGCCATCGCTGCCACATGTTCCCCCCGCGCCCTCTGGGTGGGTGCATAGACCACTGAGCTTACAGGGGGCCACGTTTTGGGACCCAGAGAGGAAGATGGGGGGGGGGGTAAAACACCTGCAGATGGACATGCAAAAAAAACTTTTTGTAAGTCGTCATTAAATAATATAATATTAGAGGGAGTATATAGAAGTGCTTGGCAGCTGTAGGCTTATTATTACTTGGTCATTAAACTAGTTATACATAGCATGGCATAGTTTATTCGTTAGTTATATTGATTATAAGAGGGATTAGCTGACAGTGAAAAGAAGGTGGGTGAGGGATGGGGTGTGGTGATGTGGTAGGTGAAGTGAAAATGCATGATGTGAGGTAGACTGATGATGGGGCAAGAGAGGTGTGAAAGCGAAAAAACAAAACCAAACTGCTGAAAAAGAAAACGGAAACAACAAAATATTGGAAGTGTGAAGTGACAAGTGTGGGCAACTAGATGAGTGTGGAGGGGATAATGCATGCGTGTATGTGTGTGTGTGAAGAAAAAAGGAAAAAGGGGGATAATTAAATAAGATGGTGAAAGTGAGATGGATCAAGGTGCCAAACACAAGTGATATGACACTGAATGCTATATGCATAAAGTGAGGGAGTAGGATTATGGTTATATTACAAAAGAATAATATTGTGCGGTTTAAATAGCAATGTTAGTGAATGAATGAGTGTCACATAAGTACAAGGATCACCCCGTCAGAATCATTCCAAAAGCTGCACTTACCAAGCTCTCCATCAGTCTTGTATTAGTGTATGACAGCACTACCAGGGAACACCTCAGGATCTCCTGGGAGCTGTGGGATTTTCAAGTATCTGCATGATTTGTCCATTGTCTGCAGGTGTCAGACCCCACCCAATCCACCCTCCCACAGGTCTAAAACACCAAAAGGGCGTTGTCCGCATGGTCCCCTCGGCGTTCCGGAAGGCATGAGCCCTGGCCTAAGCCATCGCCTCAGACGCAAAAGCGCGACGTCACTGACAGTCCGGTGGCAATCACGGAATGCTGCCGGCACGGAGAAGGCCCCCCACAGTGGCCCAAAAAAGACTCAACTGTAGGAAAACAAATATTGGGGAGAATTGCAGATAACATCTGCGTCTCCCCACCGTGCCGGGAAGCAGGGCGGAAAAGAGGCACCCCCCGGTGACATGGGGCTGAACACAGCGGTTCGCACTAAGGGGATGGACAAAATAGAACACTGCAATGCATGCAAAGTAGTACAAATAAAATGATTTACAAATAATCATATTTTAATATAGGTATATTGTTGGTTGAAGGAGCCAAAGACATACACAGTGCCATCAATTACATAAAAAAAGATGGAGGGGGGAGAAAAAGAAGGTAACTTTTTGCACCCCAAGAGGATTTATGGGATACCTAACTTGAAAAATGTCCAGAACAAAGAACAAAGGGACAACTTCCTACCTATTTACACAGATCTTCTTCTTCCTTTCTCCTGCACAAACCTGGATCATTTGTACAGCACCTGCTGTTCACTGCTGGTGGAACTAGCAGCATATTTCTAGTTCAGAAAAGGCCCATTACATGCAGGAGCTCTAAGTCCCTTGACAAAAGTAGCACAAATGGAGTGAACGGTATCGTCTCTCCTTCTGCTTCCCTGTGGCTACTGATCTTAGTTCTACTTACCTGCAAAATGCTAGCCCACCTGGCTGCCACCAGCCACGTCTGGCTGCTCTTCCTTCCAACACTCCCGACTGACTCTCTGCACCAGTCCTGCCCGACTGACACACACTAATGGAGATTTGCCAGGGCAAGGTTAAATGAAGACTTGGCACACCGCGGTCTTCAAGAGAGTACTGCTACAGTTGACAGTCTCTCCCTTTGTCTTGTCTCTGCATCATACTGATATACACACTGTCTCTGCATGATTCCAGGGATCCTTCCAGGCAAGCTTTCCTGAGCTTCCCATCCGAGGTGAAATCCCTCCCTGGCAGGGGTCCCTCAAGGGCTACCAACGGCCTCTCCTCAGCATTGCTTCTCTATCTTCCACCCAAACTCCTCTGCTGGCATGGCCCATGTCTATTTGTTGTGGGTTATCCCAGTTCCCTGCCTTGTCCACTTCTGGGGATGCCCTTAAATATTCAAAGAAGCTCCTCATCAATTCCACCCACTAGTTTCAGAATGAATGAAAATTCCAGATAGCAAGGGGAGACACCAGAGAGCTGCCAGAATGAGTCATCCAGCCCTGGCCTCTAATAACTCTGACCCAGTTTCAGTGACTCAGGTTTATCCCTGGGCCAGAAAAATGCTTTTTTCCCCTACACTCACATCTAGTAGCACACACTAGAGGAGTTGCCAGGCGATAGTTGCCTTGGCCAATTGTTAGAAGATCAATTGATTTCCCCCTAATTCTGGAATTGATGCACTTTTCTCCTCTGTCACTAGGTGGCATGGTAGCTGGTGACATTGGGCAAGACAAGGGCATAGCAAGGACTGATTAGGAATGAATGGGGTGTCTCTACCAATTGCCAGGGATTTCTTTAAGTCCCTTGACCTGCTGGGAGAGCCTATTTATTTGGATGGAGTCAGGTGATCAGGGTTCTGTGCCACCTGGAAGGATGTCAGCTGTCCCTAACTCTGGAGGTCACCATTAGGCCTCAGGGGCCCCAGGACTTTGCTACATATATTTAGGCGTATTAGCAAACCTTCCTTCAAACTGGATGGTGTTTATACATACAAACAAAATGCAGTCTTTTGTTAGGTCATACTATGGCTATACTTGAGTGTATTATCCTGTCTGATGAAGAACAGACACATAGACAGAGAAACCTTCTTCTGATGTTTTCGGCCAATAACATGTTAAGTAACCTCTGACCTCTGGTTCATACTGAGCTGTCACTCACATTTTAGCAGTTACTGATAACCTTCCAAGGAGGATTCTACTGATGACATAAGGAGAACAGACTCTGCTAATGTGAATGATACAGTTTATTCTATAAAGACTTATTAAGCCAAGACAAAAAAGCGCATTAAACATTTCTAGCTAGGAACCCGGCATCCTCACAAGCATTCATACAGCTTCAACTCATATCTATGGTGATACGCATGCATACACATGCAGTGGGCAGCACAATTTGGGTAGTGCTGGCACATAGAGTAAAACGTATTCACTTTCTTTTATGCACATTTTCTGCACAGTGCACAGGTTTTTTATTTTCATAAAACATTGCGGGTCTATTTATTTTTACATTGATTAACAATGGACTGATGTCAAAGTGAAAACAGATCTCTGTAAAGTGGTCTAATTAAATTACAATGGAAAAACACAAAATAACTGATTGCATAAGTATAAGTATACATGTTTAAAGGGAACACAGTCCTTTGTTCTCTCTAGTAGTGTGTAGACAAGTACCCACTGCTCCAGCGGGAAGTTAGTGGTTAACTTTAATTCCCAAATTTTTCTTGATGGGTTTTGCTGAGTCAAACCCCCGGTCAGTGTGATATAAAAGGGATGGAGGTCTTAACCCAGAGAGAGGGATGGTGCATAGTAAGGTACGAGGAAAGAAACAAATGAGATTGTTTAGGTATGGTCTACCTTGCCAGGCCTGCCTGATGCCATTACCTGAGTCTGAATGGGCAGTATCATGCCAAAGTCGGAGCTAGATTCCAGACATGGACTCAACCAATATTGGACTTTTGCTTGAACAGATATGATGGGGCAGCCACAAGCCTGAAGTTAGGGATGTTAGGAAATGTTGGCACTTTATCTTGGACTGTCGATTGTCTCTGTCATTATGTTAACTTATTCTTCAAGTAAAATGTTTAAAACTTTGCTCTTGCCTGGTCTGAAGTTACTAAAGGGGTGCAATGCAAGTAACTGGCATATATAGCCTACAGCTTGAGTCATCAGATACACTGGAGTATGAAGACAGAGATACTGTCTTCATACCCCAGTGAAGTGATATATTTTTTATTTTTTCAAACAAACATGTTATATTTACCTGTTCTGTGCAGTGGTTTTGCACAGAGCAGCCTGGATCCTCCTCTTCTCGGGTCCCCAGCCGGCGCTTCTGGCCCCTCCCTCCTGATAAATGCCCCAGAACAAGCCACGACTCTGCGTGTCCATAAACACTCAGAGTCGTGGCTCGGCCCTGCCCCCTCTCTTTTCTTATTGGCTCAGTGGCTGTGATTGACAGCAGTGGCTCCCACTTCTGCCTCAGCCAATGAGGATGGAGAGTCCATAGAGACCCTAGGCTCTCCTGCACATTGTTGGATCGAGATGGGACTCAGGTACGTATTAGGGGGGCCTCATGCATGTGGTACCCAAATTACTGGCAGATTTACCATGCTACATATAGTGCAGGAAGAAGCAAACCACTACAACACTGTTGGCAGCAGATTTGTGAAAAATTCCCAGATTTCCTTCCAGCTGCAGAGAAGGGAAGACCAGCTGACTAGCAGTGGGAAGCAAAGTGTATCTGATCCAGGAAGGAGAGCGAGTGTGGACCGCAGGGACCCGGAAGTGACATCAAAGGGGGCGGTGACTTGGTTCGGAGCATGCCCAGTCGCTCCTTCTTCATAACCAATGGTGTGCAAACTGTTGGTGCTATATAAATCCTGTATAATAATAATAATAATAACAATAATGTGGCTTAGAAGGGCTAATAATAGGGGCTTTTATATGTGCCAGCCCTCTCCCATAGACCTGAAAGAGTGTTTGCTGCTCTAATATATAGAGCTATATAAATATATATATATATATATATATATATATATATATATATTTTTTTTTTTTTTTTTTTTTCATATAAATCTTATAAAAATTGAGTGATATAATATATTATAATCATCCATATACAAAAGACAAATTTTAAAATGTTTTAATTACAGTTCTATTACAACCATATTTAAAAACTATTATCCTGTAATACTAATAGTTAGAAAAAAAGTCAGTGCTTATAATGCAGTAATTTAAGCAGTTTACAGCAAATATAAAAGTAAGTATACAGTATTTATGTAAAGCTTACACCATTTGTTCTGGTACCAGTAAAGTCCCAAATAGGGTAGAGGGTTTCATAAAATGCCCATCAATGAGCAATTACTTAAGTGGTGGTGGTAATTGGTGTAGGGACAGAAAAAGTAAAGAAATATGTGTTTTATCAGGAAGAAACAAGAACTGCTGTACAAAATGTCCTGCAGTGGTTTGCATTTCTGTTAGCGGTGACAGAAACAAAGTGCCATGCTTTTATTTGGCTGTTTGTTCTTTCTTTCATGTTGCAATCCTGTTCTGAAAGCAGATCTTGATTAGTGTTGCTCGAAGAAGTCTGTTTTAATTTTATTGGCAATTCGTCTGAATGGACCAAGCATCTGCAAGAAAAGAACAAAGTCAAAGGTGACGGAATTTAGGTGGGCTGTTCCTAGTTGTGGATAGTCAGAGCACCTAACGGTGGCTTCTACAGGGTCTGTGGTGACATCATTGACCATAAAATTACATTTTATGATAACTGACCATGTCACCTGGGGTTCCCCGGGAACTTCCCAGAGGCGGATAATGTTTAAAAACACATTTATTCAAAATAAATAAATAAATGGCTATATTTCCACAGCCAGGAATCTGTCATTTAGCGGCAGGGGCGCAGAATCGGAGGGTTACAAGCATGGGCGTGCGCAGGGGGGTGCTGGGTGTGCCTGGGCACACCCTAATCACCCCATGCACTAGCGCTATCCAGTGTATCATCCAGTGTACAGAAGTACAGGGAAGGGGGCCCACTGTGCCCTGTAACGCACTACAGAGTGATCCATATCTCTCTTAACCCCCCCCCCCCCCACCCGCTCTCTCTCTCTCACCCCCTTTCTTTCTCTCTCACTCTCATCCCCTTCCCCTTCTCTCTCACCCCTTTTCTTCTCTCTCTCTCTCACCCCCCCCCCCTTTCCCACCCCTCTTTCTCCATCTGACTAATTCTGCCATAAGATGTAAAATGTATTAAAACATTAAAAAATTATTTAAAAGAATGTGTGTGTCTGAATGAATATATATATATATATATATATATATATATATATATATATATATACGCACACGCATGTACTTGAGTTATGGGGTGCACACCCTAATGCAATAGGCTGTGCACACCTATGGTTATGAGTCACAGTGATCAATGAGGATTACCTCACTGGAAGATTTGCTTAACCAGTTGCCGACTAGCCGCCACAATTATACGGTGGCAAGTTGGCTCGGCTGTGCGAATTGATGTCCGCCGGCCACCCGCCATCGTGGGAAAGAGAACCAGAACGGGGATCTGTCAATGTAAACAGATCCCTGTTCTGACAGTTATCAGGAACAGTGATCTCTCTCTTCTCCCAGGCAGCCCATCCCTCATACAGTAATGCCTCGTACACACGATCGGATACTTGGCCAACAAAACAGTGGAATTTTGTCCAAAGGGTGTTGGCTCAAACTTGTCTTGCATACACACGGTCACACAAACGTTGGCCAACAATTACGAAAGTAGTTATGTACTAAACGTACTACATGGTTTTTCAGCTCTTTAGCGCCACCCTTTGAGCTCCTTCTGCTAATTTTGTGTTAGTAGGAGTTTGGTGAGTGTTGATTTGCACGTTTCTTTTTGCGTTTTTCATATAGCGCTTTTCATTTTGTGCTTTTCATTTAATTTCTGAACGGCCGTTCGTCAACCAGACGTGTTGCAGAATCCCAGGAGATAACGTGTTATTTATTATTGGCCTTGGAGTTATTGCTTTGACATTATTTTTTTGGTTGAATAATGATTTGATTTGGTATATTTTCTATATTTTTGGATGCATAGAATGCACTTTTTGGTTATGTTCTATTGCCAAATAGCATGTCTAATTGTATTTGTTATTTTTAATGCACAATAAAAAAAATTGTGGACAATAATACTTTTACTTCAAATTACAGTTTGGGAGTAGGCCGTTACATTTTAAAAAATACAATGTAAAATTGACAAGGGACACCAATATAGTTGTATCTTTGATTTTAAAAACTAAAATTAAATGGTGTTACGGTAACTTGCTCAAAAAAAACCCCAAAAAAACAAGCATAATAATATTATACTTGATATCACTAGAGAAAAAAAGCCTTTGAAAATTTGTTTGCAATAACTCCATCGGTATCACCAGCAAAACAGCTTAATTTATTATCCCATTAAAGAATTAAGGAAGAAGAGAATGTGCACTACATTTGGAGATTTCATAATTTGCCACGTCACAAATGTTAATTCTTCATTACAAACACTACTTTACAAGACCGACCGCTTCTGTTTCTGAGCATGCATGTTTGTACTTTGGACTCTTGTCCGACGGACTTGTGTACACACGATTGGAAAATCCGACAACAATTGTCTGATGGATCATTCACACGGTCGGAATTTCCGCCAACAGCCTGGCATCCAACATTTCCCGTCGGAAAGTCTTATCGTGTGTACGGGGCTTTAGGAAGACCTTCCAGGGAACACAGTTAAGCCCTTGATCACCCCCTAGTGTTAACCCCTTCCATGCCAGTGCCATTTATACATTGATCAGTGCATTTTTATAGCACTGATCACTGTATTGGTGTCACTGGGCCCCAAAAAGTGTCACTTAGGGTCAGATTTGTCCACTGTAATGTTGCAGTCCCGCTAAAAAGGTTGCCGCCATTACCATTAAAAACAATAAAGAAATGAAAAAGTCCCTAAATATTTCCTATAGTTTGTACACGCTATAACTTTTGCGCAAACCACTCAATATATGCTTACTGCGATTTATTTTTTTAACAAAAATATGTAGAGGAATACATATTGGCCTAAACTGATGAATAAATTTGTTTTTTTATACATTATTTTTGGATGTGTATTAGGCTAGGTTCACACCATAGCGATGCGGGAACGCCGCAAATCCACGCCGTTTTCCCGCATCGCATGCCTCCCGCCGGCAGTTCACACTGCCCTATGCGGACTGCTGGGAGTGTCAATGAAATGTTAATGACACCCCCAGATCCGTCCGCATATCGCAGTGCGATCTGCACACTCGCACAGGAATCGGATCGCATGGTGTGAACACCCATGCGATCCGATTCTGCTGCGGACCAAAAAAAGGGTCCCGTGCGAGTTTGCGGCGGGAGCGATGCAAATTCAGCCATACTATCTGTATGGCTGAACTCGCATCGCTACGGAGATCGGATGTGATTTGCACTGCAGTGCGGTGCGAATCACATCCGGATCTCTCACCCGCAGCGGTGTGAACCGGACCTTATAGCAGAAAGTAAAAAATATATTTTTTTTTTTCAAAATTGTCGCAATTTTTTTGTTTTTATTTGCAAAAAAGAAAAACCCCAGAGGTGATCAAATACCACCAAAAGAAAGCTCTATTTGTGGGAAAAAAAGGACATCAATTTTTTTGGGGTATAACGGCGCACAACCGCACAATTGTCAGTTAAAGCGACACAGTGCCGTATCGCAAAAAATGGCCTGGTCAGGAAGGGGGTAAATCCTTCCGGGGTTAAAGTGGTTAAAAGATACATCGCTGAATATGATTCATGTATTTAATTCTGGGGACATTAATAAACTTTATTTTTAAAGCTGATAGGTATGTGTTTGTGTTTTATTGTATTTAAAGATTTTTAATTTGGTTGGTGTTTTTTTTTTTTTTTTTTTTTTTTTTTTTTACTTTTAAGGGGTACTAATGAATGGCTGTACTTATTCTGTATAAATAAATAGTAAACTTACATTTTAAAGTTTAGCCACACTAAAAGTTAAACATAAATAAGGCATAGACATACAATATACAGTATGTGAAAAGAATCCAGTGCTAACACACAATACGATAAAAATTATTAAATATACAGTCCAACAGAAAAATATTGGTAATCTGAGTAGTCCCAAAGTGAAAAGTGAATCAGTAAAGGAAATCTTGATCTTGATCCACGCAATCAGTTGATATTCCGGATACCACAATGCCCTTGAGTGTACCACCTCCTCAGTGTACAATAAAGGCTCTTACCAGAGTTAGTAGGCACTTTAACCAAGAAAGTGCTTTTTTGACTCCAATTTCCCAACAAGAAAGTATTTAAAAAAGTTGGGTACTGCCAGACCCCCCTCCCCCAAAGGTGCTGCAGAACCACCAGCTTAATTGGAAGATTACTGCCCTGCCATAGGAATGTAGTTAGTAGTCTGTCTATAGATTAAAAAATATATTTTAAAGTTTTTTTTCACACACAGAGAGTATTTAAAAAGATAATGGAAAAGTGGGAGGATTTTGAGGTTTATTTTGCCTATTAATGATAACGGGGAAGGTATTCAATCTGTTTTAAGGAGTGTAATTAGTGGAGATTCATTAAGAGAAATGAGGACAAAGACCAAATTAGTGATGGTTATTCCAAGGTACTTCACTTGAGTTTCCCACTGGAGGGAAACATTCGGGCAGTGAAATGTCAGCACAGGAGCACAGGAGCACAGGAGCAGGAATTTAGATTTGGTCTCGTTTACTCATAAGGCTGAGTAAGTGAAGAAATGTATTCAATATGGACACTGAAAATAGGACAGGTCCAGAATCCCAAAGCAATAGGACCACCAAATTATCAGAATAAAGAGCATTTTTTTCTGCAAGACTGCCTACCTGGATGCCCTGTACTAAAGAAGAGGAGAACAAGGCCAAAGCTATAGGCTCAATCAGTAGTGTGAATAACCCAGGGTATACCCAGTAGTGTAGTGTAGTGGTTAGCACTCTCACCTAGCACTAAGAAGGGTCGCTGGTTCAAATCCCAACCATGGCACTACCTGCCTGAAGCTTGCATGCTCTCCCAGTGCCTGTGTGGGCTTCCTCCAGGTACTCCGGTTTCCTCCCACACTCCAAAGACATGCTGGTAGGTAAATTGGATCCTGTCTAAATTGTCCCTAGTATGTTTGAATGTGAGTTAGGGACCTTAGATTGTAAGCTCCTTGAGGGTAGGGACCGATGTGAATGTACAATGTATATGCATGGTGCTGTATAAGTAACTGAAATAAATAAATAAAATCCCTTTCTGATGATACTGGAAAAGGACTGGACACTTTGCCACTAGTTTTGATGACTGTTACAGGGTGGTGAAATGGTGATAAATAAGATCTATCTACCGGTGAAAAAGTGACCCAAGACCCATGCAGCATATAACATAACAACATGTTCTCTTGATAGCCCACACCTCACTAACTGATACTTACCTTATCTGTACTCACCCACCACAGTGTGCGTGGGTCATTGTTTTAGTTTTTTCGTCAAGTCTGCGGTGACAGGCATTGTGACTGACTGTGGATTTACAACAAGTGACTTTTTTGGGGGATTTTTATTTTTAATTAAGGACTTGTTAAATGTCTGAGTGTCTTTATTTACAGGTAACATCTTTTTATTGTGAATGGGTAGGGGTACTATTCACTTTGGGGGGAGTGAGCCTCTGTGAGCAAACTTATAAGTAAAGGTTCCAGATACTAATAAGTCCCCCCACTCACAAAGACCCACAACCATCAGGCAAGGGTTGTGGGGATGAGGCCCTTGTTCTCAATATGATGACAAGCTGCTTTGCTGGGCACCCCTCCATGTTGAGAGCATGTGGTCCAGTATGGTTCAAAAGGGAGGCGCTATGATCGACCCCCCATTTTCTTGGCCAGTCAAGCTGTATGCTTGGATAAAGGGTCTGGAAATCATTTTTAGGGACATGCATCTTTTATGTTTTTTTTCTGTGTCCCCTTTTTAAAATATGTACCAAACCAAAAGTGTGTAGTATGGTTTTTCTGGACAACCCTACACTTTTTTTGTTTTTTGCATAAGATACCCCCTTAGAATCTATATCAGACTCATAGGATTGGCTCCCATTGATTTGATTGATGGGGTTTGAGTTTAGGCAGGCCAGGGTAGTTTGGTTTATCCCTACCTAGTTGTACCAATTATTTTTGAGTGCCCCGACAGACAAACAGAGCAGCGGGAGTGTGAGAAAGGTAAACAGCTCCTGAACAGGCAAAGTGACAATGTTTTTTAAATTATTTGGATTTATCGCTATAGGCTCCTAGGCAGCAAATTTCTATTATGTTTTTCTTATGTCCATAGAATGGCCTATATAACATTCAGGAATTGTGATAACTAATTTTTAGCATGCATTAAAATGCTTCTTAACTATATAGACTAGGTGTGATTTTATCACAAGGAGGTATAAATTCTTCATTTTGGTATAGCTGCACAATCCCACAAATCCCCTGGGCACATAAGCCTCATTGTATGTGCAGCAGAGGAGGAAACCTCTCTTATTCTTCATAGGGTTCCTTTAATTGGCTAAATTACAGCTTCTATCACCTCACTGCAGGGACTGCAGGAAAAATCAATGGCAGCGAATTCTTCTCACCAGCAACACTGCGGCCTCACTAGCCTTAAATGAAACCCTATGAATGGTGCTTTCTGTCCATAGTAATGTTTTTGTTATGAAAAGCTCCCAACACTGGTGCCTTACTTCCAGGACCTATAGCAAAATTGTAACACATTCTACTAAGATGCCTTTCAATACTGTATATCTCACAGCTCAGTGGCTGCGAAAGAGATGGGGACAATAGTTAATTGGCATTCAGGCTGTTTGTTTGTTAAAAGACTAAAAACCTAAACTGCAAATTAGTTTACGGTATATAAAAGAGCTGTTAATAACATTAATTTCATGTACGGATAGATATGTAACAGGTTGAGCTGTACAGCTTGGGATATGACTATTATTGCAAGCGGATTTCAAAAAGTTTCCACACTTTTTTATATTTAAAAGCTCTGAAACTTTTTGAAGAACCCTTGTGCAAAGGCCCATTCACGCAAAAAATTACATATATGTGTTTATATGTATTTATAGGATATTTCTAAACACATGCAAAAGCAAATAGCCGGATTAAATTCTGTAGACTGCCCTAGGCAGTTGAAACCATGGGTCTTGAAAGGTTTTGGAGGTTTCATGTGCACACTCTAGTGAGAGTAAAACTGCGGAGGCTGGTCCGCAAGCGGTTAATCTAAACCATTCCATTGTGGCTCTGGCTGTATGTTTAGGGTTGTTGTCCTACGCCCCAGTCTCAAGTCTTTTGCAGACTCTAACAGGTTTTCTTCTAAGATTGCCCTGTATTTGGCTCCATCCATCTTCCTATCAACTCTGACCAGCTTCCCTTTCCCTGCTGAAAAGCATCCCCATAACATGATCCCCATGTTTATCGGTGGGCATGGTGTGTTTTCAAGGTGATGTGCAGTATTCGTTTTCCACCACACATAGCATTTTGCTTTCAGGCCAAAAAGTTAAATTTTGGTCCTTCCTCCACATGTTTTCTGTGTCCCCCGCATGGCTTCTCGCAAACTGCAAACTAGACTTCTTATGGATTTCTTTCAACAATGGCTTTCTTCTTCTTGTCACTCTTCCATAAAGGTCAGATTTGTGGAGTGCACGACTAATAGTTGTCCTGTGGACAGATTCTCCCAAGTGAGCTGTGGATCTCTGCAGCTCCTTCAGAGTTACCATGGGCCTCTTGTTGCTTCCCTGATTAATGCTCTCCTTGCCCACCCTACCAGTTTAGGTGGACGGTCATGTCTTGGTAGGTTTGTTGTGCCATACTCTTTCCATTTTTGGATGATGGATTGGACAGTGCTCTGTGAGATGTTCTAAGCTTGGGATATTTCTTTATAACCTAACCCTGCTATACTGAGATTAAATTACACACACATGGACTCGGAAGGAAATCGGTTCCACTAGATTCCACGTCAGCGGTATCAGAGTAAATGAGGCTAAATACAAATGCACGCCACACTTTTCAGATATTTATTTGTTACAATTTTTGAAAACCATTTATCATTTTCCTTCCACTTTACAATTAAGTGCCACTTTGTGTTGGTATATCGCATAAAATACCAGTAAAATACATTTATGTTTTTGGTTGCAACATGACAAAATGTGGAAAAATTCAAGGGGTATGAATACTTTTTCAAGGCACTGTACACATACATAGGTTGCACCAATTTTTTGTTTAACTGACAGCTGAAAGAAGATGAGCTTTTAAGAGACATACTGTAATGTGCACCTGATGTCTATGGCTTATGTACTTTAAGTTGTTATTGGGTATATTACAATAATATGGTGTTTTCTCTCTAGAGTCTTTAAGACCCCTTTCACACTGGGGCGCTTTGCAGGCACTACATCGCTAAAAATAGTGCCTGCAAAACGCCCAGTGAGCGGCACGTTGGCAGGAAGGTTAAAAAAAAGTCCTGCTAGCAGCATCTTTGGAGCGGTGAAGGAGCGGTGTGTATACCGCTCCTTTACAGGCTCCTGCCCATTGGAGCAGCAGGGCTTTATCGCCGGCAAAGCGACGCTGCAGCAGTGCTTTGCAGTGGTTTTAACCCTTTCTCAGATGCTAGCAGGGGGGGTAAAAGCGCCCCGTTAGCAGCCGAATACCTCTGCTAAAACGACGGTAAAGCGGCGCTAAAAATAGCGCAGTTTTACTGCTGGTGCCTGCACCGTCCCAGCGTGAAAGGGGCCTAATGTAACAATTTAAGAAAGGTTCATTTTAATTTT
This sequence comes from Lithobates pipiens, assembly GCF_037356315.1. NCBI lineage: Eukaryota > Metazoa > Chordata > Amphibia > Anura > Ranidae > Lithobates > Lithobates pipiens. The sequence goes on from NW_027507718.1 coordinate 407,429,189, forward strand.
CTTTCAAGATCGAATTATTATTATTTTGATCCATTGTCATGGGGCCCTAAATAGTGTAGGACCCATAATCCGGTGTCTACACTGTCTGTTTGGTAACACGGCACTGCTGTTTATCATCATTTAGACACATACAATTCAGCAGCATTTTGAATAAATAGAACTCTGTGCACCCAGGGCAGATTAGATCCAGTGTGTTTTCTACATGCAGTGGGGTTTCCATGCTCGGGCCCCCCTACTGACCCAATGGGACACAGTACAGGAAGACTGGCTGTACCCCACTATCGGCGACCCTGTGTACAGGGAATGATTTCATAGTGGGCCCCATTCCCCTTTGGGCTCATGTGCACTGCATGCACACATTATGGCTATTCCACTGCTCTGCATGTAAACTCATGTAAATGCAGAATAACTTAATTTAGGACGCATAAAGTTCATTTATACTTCCCAGGTAATTTATCTCTAATTGTCAGGGTTGACAGCTGTTATTGTTGGATATGTGTTTGTATGCCTGTCATGTTTTGGTTAAAGATACCCTGTTGTTGGAAAAAAAATGAAAAACAAACAATAGGAAAGTACAATCCTTTTAGTTACTATTTAGTTACTATTGCCACCTTCACTATCGCTGCTAGGATATGTAGCATCTGACACTTCCAAGTGTGTTGAATGCCTCTGTTAGCACGCGGGAACTGCATGCTGATAGATTTGTATTGTTAGTCATGTGGATTCAGTGCCCCTCATGGCCGGAGGCCAAACTACTTCACCAGGCCCCACATACAGCCTATACTTTTGCCAGTGAAGCCTGTCCTGACACTGACTACAGAGACATTTTGAGAGATACAGCATTGAGCACACTTTCCACCAGCTCTTTTCACACTGTTCACTTTACACATTCAATCTAAAGGTGAAGTGGGGAGCTTTAAACAAAAAAAACCCCATTGAAATCCATGCGTCTGGCGCCATGCATGTAGATTAGGGGCCAGGCGCATGGATTAGGGTGGCAGCGCCCCTGCGCCACATATCGATGGGCCACCACTGTGTTGCACACCTTGGTCCAAAGGTCCAGTCCCTAGTTGTACTCCACATCATACCCTAAAATGGAGACCCAGCTGCTTTGTAGGGTGCACCAAGGGTCAAGCCACCCTGTCTAAAGGACCTCCATCACCAGCCATTCCCTCTCCCAAGCTGGCTACTCCTCCATCTTATTACTCTTTACTTCATAACCCAAAGGGTTAAATTGTAATTGTACACTTCATTCCCCAGTTCACCAGTACACTGTAGAAGCAGGCTCCTTCTCTCTCTTCCTGGTTGTAAACCTCAGATGTGAAATATGAACAAATATTGTTTATGTGTCTCAATTAAGATCACTAAGTGTAATTTCTGTCTGCTGCTTCATTCCTCTGCGATCAGCATGAATCATTCTGATAACTTTTCCTGACACCAAGAGAAAAAATGGTGACAGGGGAGGGACCTTCAGCTGATTCACAGCCTCAGCTCTGTTCCTGTGTGCTGTGCGGAGGGGAGTGTGTCCCTTTCCTCCAATCAGCTATCAGAGCTCTCCTCACTAAGCTCTGCAGAGTGTAACTTCAGCTCTCCACCCCTTTTTGTCTGACAGCTCAGACAAGCTTATATATTCTGGACTTTGAATGGATGTAGAGAAGAGAAGACTGCAGATAAACAGGTCCAACTTGTTTAGCAGGATATGTTTCATCCCTGTGTATCACTTGAGGCCCGTCACTTCACAGGGTATCTGTAAGGGTTTACAACCACTTTAACCACTTGACCTCTGGAAGCTTTACCCTCCTTCCTGACCAGGAATTTTTTTAAGATACGGTACTGCGCTAATTTAACTAACAATTGCTCAGTCATGTGATGCTGTACCCAAATAACATTTATGTTATTTTTTTCCCACAAATAGAGCTTTCTTTTGGTGGTATTTGATAACCTCTGTGTTTTTTATTTTTTGCGCTATAAACAAAAAAAGACCAACAATTTAAAAAAACAATATTTTTTACATTCTGCTATAAAACCCATCCAATAAAAAAAATGTAAATAATCTAATTTCTTTATGAATTTAGGCCAATATATATTCTGTCACATATTTCTGTCACATATTTTTGGTAAATAAAATCCCAATAAGCGTATATTGATTCGTTTGCACAAAAGTTACAGTGTCTACAAACTATGTTTTTTTTTTCACTAGTAATGGCAAAGATCAGCGACTTACAGCGGGATTGCGATATTGCGGCAGGCTCCTACTGTGTATATTCAGACCCGGAAGTGTAGGATTGTGTACAAGGTACGCGATCCTGCGTGGGTGAGCCGCCTCACCGTTGTATATTTAAGTTATATGGTCGGCAAGCGGTTAAGTAAATTCAGACCAGACGTAGTTACTTTAAAAGGGAAGTAAACCCTTCCAAACAACTTGGACCTATAGGTAAGCCTAGATTAAGGCTTACCTGTAGGTCCAAGCAATATCTCCTAAACCTATATGGTTTAGGAGATATTTGCCCGAAAATGGGCACCGCTGTCTACGGCGCATGCGCCGTAGACAGCGGCGCGCAGGCGCACTAAATGCGGCAAATCCAAGAATGGATTTGCCAAATTTGTCGACTCCCGTGCGCATGCGCGGGAGTGACGTCATCGCGGCTTCGCCGTATGACAGCAACGGAGCTGCGAGGCGCGACTCCCGTGCGCATGCGCGGGAGTGACGTCATCGCGGTTGCGCCGCTGTCATTGGTCGGAGCTGCGAGACGCCACCAGCAAGATGGACGCGGCGGACTACAGGGATCAGCGGCGACTTCGCTGGCTCCTGTGTCAGGTAAGTGACACATAATGAGCTACTATGCGATGCATAGTAGTCCATTATGCTTTACCTTTGCAGGGAAAAAAAGAGGAAGTAAACCCATCAGGGTTTACTTCCTCTTTAACTTCCTTCCTTTGAATATCTCAGTCATACACTCAGTTTGGTAGCAGTTTCCATAGGAATGCATTTAGTTCAACATCCAGAGTCAACCTAAGATATAACTAAAGGCAAAACTTTTGTTTTGGAAAGAGTGGAGAGGGATTAGAACCCCTGTCAGTTTTTATTGCTGTCTGTGACCCCATTAGGAAGATTCACCCTCTCTATTTGTCCTGTTTACTATTATCATTGAAAGGGAAAGTAACTGAAAATCTAAAATTTTGGGTTCATATCAGAACAGTATTTGAGAGGAAATCTTCCAATGAAGACCCTAGTTCTGGTGACGCACCGGGATTCCTGCACTTTGGAAGGGTTCCAAGGGTTTACTGTAATGCCCCATACACACGGTCGGACATTCCGACCACAAAATCTGTCAGATTTTTTCAGACAGATTTTGGCTGAAACTTGTGTTGCATACACACGGTTGTACAAAGTTTTTGGAAAATCCAATGTTCGGGAATGAGGTGTCATATAAAATGTACGACAGGACTACGTAGAGGCCAGTAGCCAATTGCTTTTGTCTCCAAATTTTTTCTGAGCATGCGTGGCACTTTGTGAGTTGGAATTCTCTACACACGATCGGAAAAAGTCAGATCGGATTTTCCTATAAGAGTCCCTCCTTACATCAGGTGTCCCCAACAGAGTGCTCCTTTACACCAATTATCCTCGCCAGAGTGCCCCCTTAAATAAGGGTTCCTATAAGAGTCCCCCCTTACATCAGATGTCCACAAAAGCATGCTCCTTTACACCAATTATCCTCGTCAGAGTGCCTCCTTACATAAGGGTTCCTATAAAAATCCTCCCTTACATAAGGTGTCCTCATCAGAGTGCTCCTTTACATCAACGGTTCTCCTCAGAGTGCCCCCTTACATCAATTGCCTCATCAGAATGCCCCTTACATCAACTGTACCCAACTGTGCCCCCTTACATAAGGGTTCCTATAAGAGTCCCTCCTTACATCAAGTGTCCCCAACAGAGTGCTCCTTTACACCAATTATCCTCGCCAGAGTGCCCTCTTACATAAGGGTTCCTATAAGAGTCCCCCCTTACATCAGATGTCCACAAAAGCATGCTCCTTTACACCAATTATCCTCGTCAGAGTGCCCCCGTACATAAGGGTTCCTATAAAAATCCTCCCTTACATTAGGTGTCCTTATCAGAGTGCTCCTTTACATCAACGGTCCTCCTCAGAGTGCCCCCTTACATCAATTGCCTCATCAGAATGCCCCTTACATCAACTGTACCCAACAGAGTGCTTGCTTATATCAACTACCCCCATCAGAGTGCCCCCTTACATCAAATGTCTCCATCAGAGTCACGCTTCCATTAATTGCCCCCATCAAAATGCCTATTTGCATCGAATGCCTCAATCAGAGTCCCCTTTACATCAATTGTCCTATCAAGCCTTATGTATTAGTGGATGTACTCCCAGAAATCTGAGGGGCAAAACTAAAATCTGGGGGGGGGGGCCCAACCCACTGCAGCACCCCCTAGATGTTCAATCATACAGTGTGGTCCAATTCTGTGAAGAATCGTTCCATCAGATTGCTACACGTATGGCCACCATAGGGCTGTTTTAAAATGAATTGTGTAGTAAATGACATTTATGATCAGGTGGGAACTACATGTAATGTTGGCCATGCACAATCGATAAATTATCAGTTTCTTTCCCGATCAATCTGTTCCAATAGGAACAATCAGTCTATCGTGGACAACCCAAACTATATGCTACACACTGGGAAGTGGATTTTGTTTGATAGTTAAAGTGGTTCTAAAGTCAGAAGTTTTTTTTTTTATCTTAATGTATTCCTCTCTGTGCAGCAGCCCCCCTCAGCCCCCTAATATTTAACCAAGCCTCATATCAATCCAGCGATGTTGCACAAGAGACTTGGCTGTCCTGGACTCTCCCTCCTCATTGGCTGAGACAGCAGTGGGTGCCATTGGCTCCTGCTGCTGTCAATGAAAGTCAGTGAGCCAATGAGGAGAGAGAGGGGGCGGGCTGCAGCTCTGTGTCTGAATGAACACATGGAACTGTTGCTCGGTTCAGGTGCCCCCATAGCAAGCTGCTTGCTGTGGGGGCACTCAGCAGGAGGGGAGAAGCCAGGAGCACAGAAAAGGGACTCAAGAAGAGGAGGATCTGGGCTGCTCTGTGCAAAACCATTACACAGATCATTTATATATAACATGTTTGTTATTTTTAATACAAATAAATCAAGACTTTAGTATCACTTTAAGATAGGATCATAACATCTGATTTTAAAATGTAAGTTCATCTTTTAAGTTCACTCCCCCTCTTCCCCCTCCACCCCCACTTACCTCAATAGGTGAGATGTCAGCGCCACTGGGCAGGTGCCAGGGCTGGTGCTACCACTAGGCAAACTAGACAGCCACCTAGGATGCCCGACCACTGATGTTCCTACTCTTTTCTCTCTGCAGCAAGCAACTATGTCTCAGCATCACCAAGCAGCCGCCACACATACTGTCAGAGACACAGCGATGGTGGAGGACTGTGTTCATGTCGTGACTCCCGAATGAATGGAAGCAAGCAAACATTCATTGATGGGCGCTGGTGTAGCTGCATTGATGAGCGCTGGTGTGGCTGCATTTGATGGATGCTGGTAAAGGCTGCATTTGATGAACACTTCATTAAAATGGTGGGGTATACATGGGCAGGGCAAAGGGGGTGGAGCCAATGGGGGGGTGGCAAAATGAGGTTTCGCCTAGGGTGTCAAAAATCCTTGCACCAGCCCTGGCAGGTGCAGTGGTCCATGGATTTGAAATCTCCAATCTTTTCCCTCTTCTTTTTCCAGCGCTCCTGGGACAGATAGAGCAATTCTATATGGTCAGCACTAGTACAGAGCATCACTCTGATGATGATCCATACCAGAAGTACGGCAGAAAGAAAAAGGAGAAAAGTTAGATTTTAAATCATTGGATCACTGCACTGGCTGGCTGCATGCACACTGACAGCTCACTTGTTGAATGCAACTACACTTTGCACAGTGCACAGTCTATTTGCCTTTAATAAATCAACCCCTTAGTGTCCTAGATTGAGATAAGTGCACACTAGAAGAATATGCCTTGTTCATATTTCATGTCTGAAGTTTACAACCACTTTAAGTATAGAGGGTCTGGGTTGGTGGGGAAGGTGTAAGATGTTAGCTCAACTTTTCATTTTTTCCTTTAAAGGTGAACCAACACATTTAAATTATCGACCACCATGCAATATAATCTGATCAATTGAAATATGATCAATTGAAATTCATGTTCATAAATCAAGTATCTTCTTGTGGCCGCTAGATGTAAAGTGATCAACAATTGTCTGCCATTGGAAGATTGGCTCAGTTTAATTGAATCAAAGATAAATATTAATATGATCAGGATGGAAGTTATTATATAGTATTTAATTAAACTAAAGGCAGAGTAATGCACAAAACCAAAGTGAACAGCTAAAGAAAATCCACGCAGACCAACAGAAGCTGCCAAACATAAAAAAGTGTTCCCACACAAAAAACAATCAAATAAAAATAAATATGTGGCAATAACTGCAGTAAAGAGCCGGTTCACACAGCGGGCGATGCGAGGCGACACGACTCGCCTCGCCTCGCTCTCGCAAGTCGCCCCCGTTCTGTACAATGGAACCGTTCTGAGAGGAGTGGCTCGAGTCGCTCCGACTCAGAAAAAAGGTTCCTGTACTACTTTTGGGCGACCTCGGGGCGACTTGCATTGACTTCTATACAGAAGTCATTTGCAAGTCGCCGCTGAGGCCGCTGCAGGTCGCGGCGAGGCAAGTTGGAGTCGCCTCTCCTCGCCTGCAGTGTGAACCGGCCCTTAGGAAAGGTGAGTGGTCAAGCTGAATAAAATAAATAAACAAAAGAATCAGCAGGGTAACATCACCAGACTGACTGAATCCATATGATAAAAGAAACCAATAATCAAACGTAACCAATATAGAAATGCATGGGAGTGGATAACAATCACAAAACGGAACAATAAACCAAAAAATCGCATACAGTGAAAAAAATCGCATAAAAATAGATTTTATGCAATTTTTTTCACTGTATGCGATTTGTTGGTTTATTGTTCTGTTTTGTGATTGTTATCCACCCCCATGCATTTCTATATTGGTTACATTTGATTATTGGTTTCTTTTATCATATGGATTCAGTCGGTCTGGTGATGTTACACTGCTGATTATTTTGTTTATTTATTTTATTCAGCTTGACAACTCACCTTTCCTTACTGCAGTTAGCACCACATATTTATTTTTGTATGGGTATTTAATTGTTTGAGGATTGGTTTTGATGGAATGGCACATTGATCAGATAAAAAATGGAAGTGTGTATGGCCACCATTGGTTTGTATTTTCTGAGCTGTACAGTGGGGTTTAGTATCTCGATGTCTGTAGATGCTTTCTTTCTAGTTTGCTCATCACAATTGTCCAGCTGCAAGAGGAGCACTATTATCAGTGTCCAGTGCCTGCAGGGTGACCTCTCCAGGGCTGCCCCATACAGAGAAGTCAGAGGCATGCTGTGCAATGACCTGAGCTCCTTCTACAATGTGCAGAGGAGGAACTGATAGGACACGTGTCCACCCATCTCACCCACAAGACTGTCCATCCAACCCCCCCTGTGCGCAGCATCTCCTATATGGTCTCCAATGTGCTCCTCACCCATGACAAGAGAGCCTTTCATGAGACAATTGTTCAGGTGGCAGTGATCCAAAAAGTGTCTCCTTTTCTTCCTACATCCACACGCTCATCCATCCCACTCCTTGCTCCCACAATAACCAGCCAAAGGGGGAAAAAAAAACTTTTAATCACAATTAATAGATTCGAGTTTCCACCCACTTCTTGCAATGGACAACCAGCTGCTGGACCCTTCAATGGCAAGCTTAATTATGTTTTGTTATGTAGAATACCATGCATTTCTATGGGACTTTTGCCATGGACCAAGTCCCTGGGTGCTTTTCTTATGTTCTGGTACCAAGTCATTTGCATAGGCTAGACCTCCAATCCACAAAACCTGGAGCAGACTTCTCCTTTCTTCCAGTGTTTGGCTCTTTGGATGTCTCACTAGTCCAATAAGGCACAAATTACAGCAATTTCAAGAGAATCTAATAGAGATTTAAAGCCATTTATTAGATTGAACTGCTTTTAATTTATATGGATTTATTCTGCTTTTAACAACTGGGATTTAGACTTAAATGGAGGGGAGAGAGAAGAGAGGTTTTAGATTTGAATTAAGCCATTCATCTAGTTTAAATATAAATCAAATCTTCTAGCTGTGCTTTAAAATTGGAGTTTAATCATGCTGGTAATCAGAGGAAAGCAGTGCTAATTATTATTTGGAGGACACAGTAATATCTTCATGGGTCTTGCAGATGAAAATATCTTTTCATGTTTTGACAGTTTAAATCTAGGATGGAGCCAGATCCAGCTCATAAAATTCTCATTGTATTGTTAATTGTGTTTCAATGCAGATCTCCCTTCTTTTTTGTCCTGTGCCTTACACCTGCAAAGCAGGGAGTAATTCCACTAATAAAAAAAAATCAACATATTCATTGCATGTCTTTTCCATGATGATATATTGTGAGCAGTGTGAGATGAAAAAGAGCTATTTATTCCCACCGTGAATGAGCCTGCATGGGACTGAAACTTCACCTGCCTCCTCAGTCAATTAGGAATGTATCGAAAAATCTAGCAGAAAACGAGTTAAATTAAGCGTTAGCTAATTTCCTTGTGTCCCTCCTACATAATCCCCCCTTTTGAGGTTGGCCCAGAAATTACCACATGTTGCATGGTTCAAATAAAGCCTAATGAAACAGTGACTAAATGCTGCTCTGCAACCCACAGAACGCTCCAGCTCAGCCTTCAAAGCCTCGAGCTGCATCAGTTGGGGGTCTGGCCTTCAGAAATGCTAGCCTTTGGCAGGGAACTCACTTCCCTAACTTATCAATGTCTTCTTCTGCTTAACAGGGGTGTCTGGGATCAGCTCTGACCCTAAAAAAATTACTGCAATCATGGTAAATACCAGGAAACATGAGAATAATATTAAGGTCCATCTTAAAAAAAAAAAAATCTTTTATTTTATTTTTTTATTCATTTTTTTTTATTTTGGCTGGGAATTCATTTGTCTTCAGGGGTGTCTGGGGTCCGCTCTAACTCAAAAGTGGCAGGCAGCTTTTGCTGCAATGATGGTAAAATACCCATATTTAAATAATCGGTTGATTTTTATTGATTTATTTATTTGTATTTATTTATTTTTCTTTATTTTTGCTGGGAACTAACTTCCCTTAATTATCAATGACTTCTGCCCAACCGGGGTGTCTAGGACAAGCTCTGAACCTATGTGGCAAGAGAGTTTTTACTGCAATGATGGTACATACCAGAAAGCAGGAAGATTAATATTTAAAAAAAAAACTGATTTTTTAATTTTTCTTTTTTTTTTTCATTTTGGCTGGGAACTAACTTTCCTTTATTTATGTATTCTGCTGCCTGACAGGGTTGTCTGGAACCAGCACTGATCCTAAAAGTGGCAAGACTTTTACTGCAATGATGGTAAATACCATCATTACCAAGAAAGCTGATGAATCCCAAATATACATATGATACATATGATGGTAAATGCCAGAAAACATGAGAATACTATTAAGGTCAATAATTTAAAAGAAAACTGTTTATTTTTATTTTTATTTTTATCTCTTTCATTGTGGCTGGGAGTTCATTTGTCTTCTGCCTAACAAGTGTGTCTGGGATCAGCTCTGGCCCATAATTTATTTTTGTGAATAGATGGTAAATACCAGGAAGCAGGAAAATAAGATCCATAATTAAAAAAAAAAATCAATCTTGTTTATTATTTTATTTTTTCCCTTTGTTCTGGGAATTCATTTGTCTTCTGCCTAACAGGGTGTCTGGGACCAACTCTGACCTTAAAAAGTGTCAAGACAGCATTTGCTGAAAATGTGGTAAATACCATAAAGCAGAATACTGTAAAAGATACATATTTTAAAAATCTATTTTTTTTTTCTCATTTTGGCTGGGAATTCATTTGTCTTCTGCCTAACAGGGACCAGCTCTGACCCTAAAAAGTGGCAAGTTTTTACTGCAATGATGGTAAATACCAGAAAGCAGGAGAATACTATATATATAAAAAATAAAAAAAAAAAAATATATATATATATATATATATATATATATAAATTAAAAATCAATCTGTTAATTTTATTTATTTATTGGCAATTCCTTTGCCTTCTGTCTTACAGGGGTGTCTGGGACCAGCTCTGTACCCTTTCCAAAAAGTATCAAGACAGTTTTTAATGCAATGATGGTAAATGCCAGGAAGTATGAGAATACTACTTAAATACTTTTTATATAATAATTAGTTGATTTTTTTTTTGTTCATTTTGTCTGGGAACTGATTTCCCTTAATTATCATCATCTACTGCTAACAGCTGTGCCTGGGACCAGTTCTGTAAAATTCTGTACCCTCACCACCTTTAAGCGGGATTGCCATTTTTATTAATTTTGTCTTGGAATGAATTCTGAAATAAATAAAAAGTTCCATATTGTAGGAATATGTTTTTTTGTTTTGTTTTGTTTTTTGCTGATAAGGCATATATACCAAGGTATGGAAGGACAGCCTATGTAAGGCAGCACTTTGCAAAGTGATTGATAGTAAATGAGGTGAACCTGAGTTCACTTTGATATCTAGTCATGTGCAAGAACAATTTTAAACAAATATTATTTTACTAGTACACTAGCTGATTGAAGTGAACACAGCTGAGCTAAAAAAAAAAAAAAAAAATAAAAATGTATTTTAATACATTGCTCAAAAGGTGTTGAGGAGTAATAAAAGTATGGTATGAGCATGTATTCATATTATACTGCCTATGTCTGATCAATATACACCATTTGGACATGGTCCAGATTTGGGTTAGATAAGGCAGAGAGCTCAAATATGAAGTAATGAACAAAAGTTAAAAATGTGAACATGCACTAGTTCTTTAGCTACTTCATGGCCAATTACCACCAACATTCCCCAGGGCTTGCCTATGGGCCATCCTACCGAATCCACACAACGGCCACCTTACCTGTGCGCACTCAACCCCTCCAATCAATCCTGTATATATGTCAACCCCCTTACACCTATATATATGTCAGTGGCCCCCACACACACACCTGTATATATGTCAGCCCCCCCCCCCACACACACCTGTATATATGTCAGCGCCCCCCACACACACACCTGTATATATGTCAGCACACACACCTGTATATATGTCAGCCCCCCCACACACACACACCTGTATATATGTAAGCCTCCTCACCACACAAATACCTGTATATATGTAAGCCCCCCCACACACACACACCTGTATATATGTCAGCTCCCCCCACATACACACCTGTATATATATCAGTGCCCCCCACACACAAACCTGTATATATGTCAGCCCCCATACACACCTGTATATATGTCAGTGCCCCCACACACACACCTGTATATATATCAGCGCCCCCATACACTCACCTGTATATATGTCAGCCCCCACACACACCTGTATATATGTCAGCCCCACACACACCTGTATATATGTCAGCCCCACACACACCTGTATATATGTCAGCCCCCCACATACACACCTGTATATATGTCAGCCCCCCCACACACACACTTGTATATATGTCAGCCCCCCCACACACCTGTATATATGTCAGCCCCCCACATACACACCTGTATATATGTCAGCCCCCCCACACACACACTTGTATATATGTCAGCCCCCCACACACACACTTGTTTATATGTCAGCCCCCCACACACACACCTGTATATATGTCAGCCCCCCACACACCCACCTATATATATATATATATATATGTTAGCCACCCCCACCCCCCACATGCACACACACCTGTATATATGTCAGCCACCCACCCACACACACACCCGTATATATGGCAGCCCCACATACACAAATCTGTACACACACAAGCCTCTAGCTTCTCTGTACACAAACAGCCCCCCTCCCTTAATCTCCCTAGCTGTGATCCCGAGTCTGGCTCGGGCTGGGATTTCAGTACCACGAGCGGTAACCCTGAGCCAGACTCGGGATCGCATCGCTGGATACAGGGAGGATACAGGGAGAAGTTACTTACCTTGTCCCCTGGATCCAGCGATGTCCCCTCGATGTGTGAGTGAGAAGTCCTCCGCTCGATTCACACAGTGCCCAAGTGCCGCTGAGCTCCGTTCCCTGCGACGTTACGAACCAAGGGAGCGGAGATCGGCGCCAAATTCAAAAAAGTAAAAACACACAATACACATACAGAACTGTAATCTTACAGATTACAGTACTGTATAAAAAAAAAATACACACCCCCTTTGTCCCTAGTGGTCTGTCCAGTGCCCTGCATGCACTTTTATATTATAAATACTGTTTTTTTTTCTGCCTAGAATTTGGAGATTGTCCATAGCAACCAAAAACTGTCCCTTTATGTCAAAAGTGATTTTAGACCAACTAGAAAACAGCGATAATAAATTAGAATCACTTGCAGAATTGAGCGATAATGATTTGTGGGGAAATTTGTCATCAAATCCTAAATCTAATGACTGTGACAATTCTGCAAATGAGCAAATTTCAGTGTTTTTGGATTTGATTACATTATTGAATCATTTTTATTATTATTTATTATCATTATTTATTATATTATAAATTTTATCATACCCGGGATGTCTACTAGACTCTGGTTTGAACAGATTTAAGAGAGTTATTCCTAAGAATTGCAGGCCTACAATATAAAACGCCAAATTTCCATGCAAAATAATTGTACCGCTTTCAGCACCTAAAATCACCTGGTCCCAGCTCTTTTTCACAAAGCTGACATGTTGCTGAGAAGCATAGTACAGGCAGATCACTGTCACATGAGGGGTGCACATGCACATAGTAGCCAGAGGTGGCAGTAAAGAGCTTGATGTCTGAATCAATGACACCAGAACTGTGAGATTGTTTCTATACTGCACAGCACGGATCCCCTTCACCCGTCTTGCTTTCTTCTGGCCTGGGTGGGCCTCTCGGCCCCAGGCTCTTTACAGTTGTAACGGCTGTACCCCCCTGATGGTGGCCCTGAATAATGGACTCGAAAGTCACTCAAGTGGCTAGTTGGGTAGGAAATAGCTGCTACCACTTTTGAGAGAAGTGAAGAATGTGAACTTTTTGATGACTCAACAATGTGATCTTGTAATCAGATCCCTTCGGATGAGAGTTTTTGGCTTTCCAGTCTGGCTGCTTAACATCTGAGTTCCAGCCTCACGGTTACCTGCACAATTCCCTGGATTCGTTCTTGGAGCTCTTTGGATTCTGTGGATCGTTTTGGAAATCTGCTGATCAGGCTATCCTCTCTTGATTGACTCGTTGTCGCTGACATTCGAGACCACTATTTCCAGTAAGAGTGTATACCCCTTATCTCGGGTGGAGGACACACCATCCCTGATGCTCAAAGAGCTATAACATGGTCTTTATTCTCCACACTTTCAGTAAGCTGGCTGAGGCTGCAATTGCTGACCCTTTCTATAAAATGCTAGCTGCCTAGCTGTCATGTTGCCCAATACTAGGTTAGAAGAAAAATATAGACTAGAAAGTCAGAGAAAAGTCAGAATGACTTCTGTGTGTGTGGTGAGGAGATCCTCCAGAGAAAAGCCATACAGGTAAATGGTATTGTTTTGAAGTTTATAGGCACCTGGTAAAATAATACAGTCAACGCATTTCAGGGGAGTAGATGCCTCTTTTTTCAGGGGGGATTAGGCTTGTGCCATGGAACCATTGGGAAGCCCTCTCAATGTATTAAGGTTTGTTCTGAGCTCCAGTATTCCTCCCAAGTAGTCAGGAGAAAAGTCAGGAGTCACACAGCAGTTGCTCCAGAGCTTAGTAAATGAGCAGAAGCTCTGCTGACTTCCATCATCCAATCACATGCAAGCAAAAATGCTGTTTTTTTCCCTTGCACCTGATTGTGTATTCTTTGCAAAGTGAAGCCTTACCTAATTTACTAAGCTCTGGAGCAACTGCGCTTGCACATTGCAAAGTGCACAGTCTATTTGCCTTTAGTAAATTAACCCCAGTATATGCATTCTAGTTTCCAGTCAATAGAGTCAAGTATGTGGTCAACATGACAGGCAGGCAGCATTATTAGGAAATCAGCAGTTTGGAAATCTTTTTTTTTTTTTGAGGGGGGGGGGGGTAGATTTAATTTAGCGTTAATGCTATAACAGACTGTTATTGTCATTGCTTCATTAATTTGCAAGAAATTAGTTAACAAGGCAGCCAACAGACTTCCCATCATTCTGATACAGTTATAGAGCTATTAAAGCCAGGTTGTCATAGCATTGAAGGGATTAGGGGGCTGGATACTTGTTATCCACTGTGAACAGCCTATTGAGTCTTGGATTCTTGTGGACTTCTAAGAAAGTTGGGACAGGATTAGACACTGTGCTGAGGTTCACACTTACATCGAAAAGAGAGTTCAACTGGAACATGTCAAGCATATGCTATGTTAAAGGTATACATCTGGGGAAAAAAGGGTGACTGTACAGATTTTTACAAAGGGGACCAGTCATTTAAATATTCCCAGACCATAAGTACAATGCAGCAAAGAAACAACAGAGCAAGTATTCATGTAATGAAGAGATTTACCCTGCATCCATTGTAGGCTGTCCTCTATAGCAAGCTGTTCTTTTCACATGACCATTGACTACACAGGTAGAGCCAGAAGAGGGATTAATATCATTAATACCATTCTGAGGAGTGCTGTGGAATGCCCACCAACACTCTGCTCAGTGGACATTACTGAGAAAGTATAGAAATTGCCTTACATCTATGCTGGGCTAATTAGTGATAGTAGTGCTCAAGAAACCTATGCCAGTGATCGATGTAACAAAGACATGTCAAGCACTTGGCAATGGTTTTGTACTGTTAGGCAGTTTCACAGTCCATAGGGTTAGGGTACTGCACTGTTCCCAAGAGCTCACACTCAAACACACTCAAACACAGCTCTACTGGAAGTCAGGCACACAGCAGACTGACTATTTTATTTTCAAGCCTGCAGTATAACGCCTAATTGGAGTTGCCATGGACCATGTTTCCAATTTAAATCTATGAAAGGACCAAGTGACCTTATGAATCAGTGAGATCAACTATACAATGAATCATTTTTGTTGCATATTTTGTTAATCAACGTCCACAATGAGTTTCTTATGGCTCTCATAGAGATACATGGCATTTCACATGCCCTGTGACTTTGGGTCTCACAAGTCAGATCCTAAGTTGCACATGTGTGCAAGAAGCCATAATAATAATAATAATAATAAGTATTATTATTATTTATATTATTATTACTATTATTATTATTTTTATTATTAGTAGTAGTAGTAATAGTAGTATTAGTACTAGTATTATTATTATTATGATGATCATGATGTTGCTAAAATCATCCATATCAATTCTTGCCCACAAACACCTGCCTATGAATGAAACATATTTATGTTGGGAACAAAGTATCCAAAATTCTGTGCCTCGGAAGGAAATTATAACTCACAGAATATTATTTTCAAAAATACTAAAATAGCTTCATCAACCATTATAGAATGCATAGCTCAGTAAATTACAGGCCAGGGATTTGTTTGCTACTGTTGTGTGTAACATTGTGGCCACCCACCTCCTTAGAACTAGTCAGGCCGCAAATATGACACATGGAACAGTAATATCAATGTACTCAGGATGTATGAACTGCTTATCAGTGAGTGACAGCATGAAAACCTGCATCCTGCAAAAGGAGACACCTTTATTTCACAATTGTGAACAGGTTTGTAAGGAAATCAGAATGTATACAGACAAAGGACTATTAGCTTTGCCCATGTTGTATATATGTTATTTGACAAAGCTTAAAAACGTTACTGATCATTTCTGAGACAGTTCCTTCGTGAAAACCTACAGAAAATGCTGTCAGAAAATCAAATTGTGCATAATTAGGTCTATTAAATTTGGAGGCCGTTTAGTGAATGAAGTTTTTTTTTTTTTTTTGTACAATTATTTAATTTAAAGTCAATACAATTTCAACATATGCTTTAACATTTTTCTTTGCTTCGTAAATTTACGTCACTGCTTCAGTAAATCAACTTTGATATTCCATTTTCAAATTAGATCCGTTTATTTTTTTAAATCCCTATATCATAGTGTATCATTATACCGAACAAGTTAGAGAGTAATTATGTCCTGCCTGTTTTATTTATTTAGTGGTCATGGTAAAAAATCTGTTGCACTTGGCATTATGTATTACAGAGGCAAGGTTGTACAACTAAGAAGGGTGACCCTAATTATTCACTTATCATAACGATGATTTTATAAGATATAATCCTTGGTTCTAAAAAAACCTTTAGAAAGCCCCCCTCCAAATACAAACCATAATAGCGATGTGCTGCCAGCAAGACCATTTCCTGCCCTGTCTGGAGCTGTCTTTGTGGCACTCTGCTGAACCTTGCCCTCTGCTAGAAAGGGGCTATTGCTAGCAGTGCTCAGACCTATTCATATCAATGACTGTCTTTAATAGGCGGCATAGCCGGAGTGCCATAGAGATAGTGAGAGCCACTTCTGCCTTCCTTACAGCACTCTTCTGGCTGCTCTGCCTGGCCATGGATGCATACCCACATCTAACATCTATCCTCATTATATGAGAGGGAAGAGCCCACTTGATTAGAATGGCCCAAATTCATTCACCAACAAAGTATGAATCATCTATTACAAAAAAATGTTTACAAAAAAAAAAAGAAAGAATAATCTATTACTGTGTACAGCGACACGGAAGATGCTAGCGCTATATAACATAATACAATTATATATATATATATATATATATATATATATATATATATATATATATATATATATATATATATATATATATATATATATATATATATATATATGTGTGTGTGTGTGTGTATATATATATATAATGTATATATATATATAAATTAAATATAAATATATATATATATATATATACCATCCCAACTTAAAGATCAAATGGCCTTGCAACAATTTTATCTATATGAAAGACAATTAGGCATACCCCACTTTTAAGTACACAATGGGGTTTATTTATTAAAGCTGGAAAGTACAAAATCAGGCTCACTTCTGCATAAAAACCAATGAGCTTCTAACCACAGCTTCATCAATTAAGCTTTGGTAATAAAACCTGGAAGCTCATTGGTTTCTATGCAGAAGTGAGCCTGATTTAGCACTTTCCAGCTTTAGTAAGTAAATTGTTTACTTAAAAGTGGGGTATGCCTTGTATGCAAAGTGCAGTAACTCTTAGAAACCAATCAGAATCTGCCTTTCACTGATCTCATTTTATATACTGAAATCTGATTGGAGGAGATGCACCACTGTGCACTTTTTGGGTGGATTTAGTAAAGGAGTTGAGATTCTTTACACATGTATATTTCCTTCAGTTATTCAATGGTGTGCAGATGACATAAGTAAAAATACATTTGATTTCCCTAATTTATTGTTTGAAGATTTGCAGTTCTTTAGAAAAATTGGCCTTATTAACAATGTACAGGCATACCCCACGTTTAAGTACACAATGGGGTTTATTTATCAAAGCTGGAAAGTGCAAAATCAGGCTCACTTCTGCATAGAAACCAATGAGCTTCTAACCCCAACTTGTTCAACTAAGCTTTGGTGCAGAAGTCAGCCTGATTTTGCACTTTCCAGCTTTGATAAATAAACCCTATTTTTTTTTTCTATTTTTTATTTTTTTATTTATTATAAACCCCATTGTGTACTTCTTAAAAGTGGGGTATGCCTGTACTTGACAAATCAACGTATTTAATTACCATGATTATCATTGAATAGCAAGCAATAGTCTCTTTGATCACAGGGACTATTTCAAATTGTTGTCAAAATTGGTCTGGTGTATGTAAAAATAAGATAATTATGTAACTATATAATACAAATATTTTTCATTTGTAAGAAATAATACTGGCGAAAGTATCCAGAGGCTTCATTTTTCAAAATTCATAGCCATCTAGTTCCCCCAGCCCCTGTCAATGGAGGGGATTTACTAAAAAACTGGTACACGCGAATCTAGTGCAACTGTGTGTAGTAACCAATCAGCTTGTAGGTCTCCTTAATTGAACAAGCCACGAGTCAGAAGCTGATTGAATGCTATGCACAGCTGCACCAGTTTTAGTAAATCACCCTCTATATTAGATTGTAAGCTCCCAGGAGCAGGGCCATCCTAACCCTGTTGTATTGAATGGTATTGTTACTGTATTGTCTTCTTTTATAGTGTAAAGTGCTGCGCAAACTGTTGGCGCTATAGATCCTATATAACATAATAATAATTTCTAGGCTATTGTGGTCAATGGAGGGGAAATGTGAAGGTGCTTGCTATAGGTTATCATCATAGTACTCTGCAGTTTGTTAATGGAGATGCTGTTAGATTCTGGATTTTTTTTCTTGAAGTAAAGTTGGGCTACATTATAATTTGTCTGATTTGCTTAACTGTAAAAAATTCTAGATTACTTAACAATAAAAAAAATTCTAGATAGTTCCAACCTGAAATGAAATCATCCATGTTGAATAATAATGGGATCTGATTTTATATTCCCACTAAAAAGGGTCCAATCAAACACACTTGGCTGACATTTTTTATTTAAATAAATATAAATATACTGCCGTTTTGTATAAAACTACTCACTTGCAAGTGAGTCCTGTACACAGGTATAGAGATTCAACTATTTACAAGCAAATTTTACACAGTATCTACAGATGGAGCTAGTCACCTGCTTGGAGCAGAGCACACATGTACGATCAGATCGGACTCCGACCATTGCATACAACTATACTATGCTCCTACACACACAGTCCAGCAATCTGCAATTCTCCAGCTGTTTTTGGAACTGCAAGTCCTCTGGATCAGCTGCTTGTACTTGTAGTTCCTCAACAGCCATTGGAGTCTCTTTTCTATAGAGGGAGGTGCAGGGTGACAGTTTGTAGGTGACACCTTTTATAAAGGGGAGATGTCCTTGTCCTCAGTGGTGGATGCTGGGGATAGGGAAGCTTCATCTTCTGAGCCAGGGTAATGAGTCTGACCGCTGGCACATTTACAGCCCCCATGGGTGCTCCTCTGAGCCCCCTTGTTCTCTTTCTTGTGCTTCACCCTCCTGTTCTGGAACCAGATCTTCACCTGCTTCTCAGACAGGTTCAGGTAGGTGGCTATCTCAATCCTCCGGAGTCTGGACAGGTACATGTTGGAGGAGAATTCCCTCTCTAGCTCCAGGAGTTGGGTGCTGGTGAATGCTGTCCTCATCCTCTTCCCATTCTGGATCTGGCCACTTTCTGCACTTCCTAAACAGGATTAGACAAATATTAGTTTACATGAATCCAAGTACAGAAATGAATAGTATGCCAGGTTAATGGTCTTTAGATGTACTGACTGCTTTTCTTCTTTTCACACATTTTAGATTCACCTTAGTTATTCTGCCATTAACCCACTCCCTGTGCCAGGGTGACAACCATACTGAGCAGCCTTGTGACCCAGGACAAGGAGTTCTACATAACACCTCCTTCTCTTCTCCATAACTGTGGGAGGTGTTTTGTAGTCTTTGGAGATATCAGGGAACAATGCTAACTGATAACAGTCCAGGGGCAGGAAGCACAGGATTTTTTTTTGTTCTCTGGTGGAGTAGATATAATAAAATTATTTCAGTGGCATTACTATAGGTGTGCACAGACTTTTGCATCATGATGTGCACCTCAAACACATAGGGGTTGATTTACTAAAACCGAAGAGTGAAAAATCTGGTGCAGCTGTGCAGGGTAGCCAATCAGCTTCTAATTTTAGCTTGTTCAATTAAGCTTTGACAAAAAAAAAACATGTCAGCTGGCATTGGGGTTTATTTACCAAAGCTAGAGAGGGCAAAATTTGTCACAATTCTGCAGAGAAACCAATCAGCTTCCAGGTTTTAGTGCTAAAGCTTAATTAAACAAGCTGAGGTTAGAAGCTGATGGGGTTCTCTGCAGAATTGTGACTTATTTGCCCTCTCTAGCTTTAGTAAATATTAACCCCATGGTTTCTATGCAGAGCTGCGACAGATTTTGCACTCTCCAGTTTTGGAAAATCAACCCCATAGTGTTGCATGTGTGTATGTACTGATGGTGTCAGTAGGGCAGTGAATAGTAGAAGTTTTTATTTTTATTATTTAATATTTTATTGTTTATACAATTTTTATTTATTTTTTTTTTTTTTTTTTAGGAGCCCTTAGGGGGCTTTGGTGAAATATCAGGGGTTTAAACAGGGGGCAATCTGCACCACACAGGGTGATTAGGGTGTGCCCAGGCACACCTGGCACAACCTGTGCGCACACCTATTGGTATATTTAATTAGGAGAACGTTTTGTGAGTTTACATACAGTTTAATAACCTACCAAATAAGTCAAGGAAATCACAGAAATATACAAATTACATGAAAGTGTTTGTTCTTTAGCTCACAACACAGGTTTGATCTATATGTCTTTCTGAATAAAGGCCAACTTTATTCCTTTATGTATTTCATATTCCACAGGCCTGGACAGCTAACATTTCAGAATCTAGGATGGAGAGGAGTATATTTCCACTTTTGCAGCAGAGTTGGGATAACATCTACTTTACATTTGTTACATGTCCTCATTCACATAACATCACTGTGTTTGCCATAATTAGTGATGGCCGAACGGTTCGCCCGGCGGTCGTTTCGCGGCGAATTTCCGACATTCGCGGTCCGCACGTTCGAACGCCTTTTTCCGTCGTTCGCCGCGGCGGACTTACGTGTTTAATGTATACAAGAACTTTAACCTTTGGTGACACGTTTATCATGTGATACAGGACAGCCAATTGAGACATGACAGCACATGGACACTTGTACATTCCCCCTAACCTATAAATACACCCGATCCGGTGGCCATTTTACATTCTTTCTTCTGTTAAGATAGGGACAGGTTCCTGTGTGGAGTAGGGAGAGATAAACCACTAGCTATTTGGTACACAAAAGTTCTTTTCAGGACTGGTATAGGTGTTAGGTGTTGATAGGTTTGCTGTGCTGCTGATTCTTGCAGCAGCCTGAGTGTCTTTTGTTAGTTTAGAGAAAGGGAAAGGACGGTGTATGCTACAGGGACAGCCAGATTAGTCTTTCATCATCATCATCATCATCATCATCATTAGCTGTTACTATCAAGGTCCACAAAAGAGCTGTTCCAGTAACCACTAATCGTTCTCTTTTTTTGCCAATTTGTATAGGGACAGGAAGGAAGCAGTGTTGTCAGGCAGTGAGGGTAATTTTAAAGACTTGCTGTTATTATTAGTTCCACAAAGGTTCTTTTCAGGACTGGTATCAGTGGTACAGTAATAGGCTTGTACATGTATAATATTCTTTCTTCCAAATATAGAAAGGATATTATACTTGACTGCTGCCCTTCTGCTGCAGTCTGCTAAACATTCACAACTCACTTGTTCCACAAAAGTTCTTATAAGGACTGGTAACTTGGTATAGGGTGCTACGGTACATAGGCTTGAGTGCGGTACAGTCTGCTGTT
This sequence comes from Lithobates pipiens, assembly GCF_037356315.1. Taxonomy (NCBI): domain Eukaryota; kingdom Metazoa; phylum Chordata; class Amphibia; order Anura; family Ranidae; genus Lithobates; species Lithobates pipiens. The sequence continues at coordinate 407,450,777 of NW_027507718.1, forward strand.
CTGTAAGGACCGCTATCGGTCCACAATAGATAGGGTTGACGTGCACCACTGCTGACCGCTGCCCTATACTGCAGCAGTCCTTCAGCGGTATAGGGACTGACGTACAGTCTGCTAATCACTAACACACAACCTGCTTGTTCCACAAAAGTTCTTATAAGGACTGGTAACTTGGTATAGGGTGCTACGGTACATAGGCTTGAGTGCGGTACAGTCTGCTGTTCTGTAAGGACCGCTATCGGTCCACAATAGATAGGGTTGACGTGCACCACTGCTGACCGCTGCCCTATACTGCAGCAGTCCTTCAGCGGTATAGGGACTGACGTACAGTCTGCTAAACACTAATACACAACCTGCTTGGTCCACAAAAGTTCTTATAAGGACTGGTAACTTGGTATAGGGTGCTACGGTACATAGGCTTGAGTGCGGTACAGTCTGCTGTTCTGTAAGGACCGCTATCGGTCCACAATAGATAGGGTTGACGTGCACCACTGCTGACCGCTGCCCTATACTGCAGCAGTCCTTCAGCGGTATAGGGACTGACGTACAGTCTGCTAAACACTAATACACAACCTGCTTGGTCCACAAAAGTTCTTATAAGGACTGGTAACTTGGTATAGGGTGCTACGGTACATAGGCTTGAGTGCGGTACAGTCTGCTGTTCTGTAAGGACCGCTATCGGTCCACAATAGATAGGGTTGACGTGCACCACTGCTGACCGCTCACCTATACTGCAGCAGTCCTTCAGCGGTATAGGGACTGACGTACAGTCTGCTAATCACTAACACACAACCTGCTTGTTCCACAAAAGTTCTTATAAGGACTGGTAACTTGGTATAGGGTGCTACGGTACATAGGCTTGAGTGCGGTACAGTCTGCTGTTCTGTAAGGACCGCTATCGGTCCACAATAGATAGGGTTGACGTGCACCACTGCTGACCGCTGCCCTATACTGCAGCAGTCCTTCAGCGGTATAGGGACTGACGTACAGTCTGCTAAACACTAACACACAACCTGCTTGGTCCACAAAAGTTCTTATAAGGACTGGTAACTTGGTATAGGGTGCTACGGTACATAGGCTTGAGTGCGGTACAGTCTGCTGTTCTGTAAGGACCGCTATCGGTCCACAATAGATAGGGTTGACGTGCACCACTGCTGACCGCTGCCCTATACTGCAGCAGTCCTTCAGCGGTATAGGGACTGACGTACAGTCTGCTAAACACTAATACACAACCTGCTTGGTCCACAAAAGTTCTTATAAGGACTGGTAACTTGGTATAGGGTGCTACGGTACATAGGCTTGAGTGCGGTACAGTCTGCTGTTCTGTAAGGACCGCTATCGGTCCACAATAGATAGGGTTGACGTGCACCACTGCTGACCGCTCACCTATACTGCAGCAGTCCTTCAGCGGTATAGGGACTGACGTACAGTCTGCTAATCACTAACACACAACCTGCTTGTTCCACAAAAGTTCTTATAAGGACTGGTAACTTGGTATAGGGTGCTACGGTACATAGGCTTGAGTGCGGTACAGTCTGCTGTTCTGTAAGGACCGCTATCGGTCCACAATAGATAGGGTTGACGTGCACCACTGCTGACCGCTGCCCTATACTGCAGCAGTCCTTCAGCGGTATAGGGACTGACGTACAGTCTGCTAAACACTAATACACAACCTGCTTGGTCCACAAAAGTTCTTATAAGGACTGGTAACTTGGTATAGGGTGCTACGGTACATAGGCTTGAGTGCGGTACAGTCTGCTGTTCTGTAAGGACCGCTATCGGTCCACAATAGATAGGGTTGACGTGCACCACTGCTGACCGCTGCCCTATACTGCAGCAGTCCTTCAGCGGTATAGGGACTGACGTACAGTCTGCTAAACACTAATACACAACCTGCTTGGTCCACAAAAGTTCTTATAAGGACTGGTAACTTGGTATAGGGTGCTACGGTACATAGGCTTGAGTGCGGTACAGTCTGCTGTTCTGTAAGGACCGCTATCGGTCCACAATAGATAGGGTTGACGTGCACCACTGCTGACCGCTCACCTATACTGCAGCAGTCCTTCAGCGGTATAGGGACTGACGTACAGTCTGCTAATCACTAACACACAACCTGCTTGTTCCACAAAAGTTCTTATAAGGACTGGTAACTTGGTATAGGGTGCTACGGTACATAGGCTTGAGTGCGGTACAGTCTGCTGTTCTGTAAGGACCGCTATCGGTCCACAATAGATAGGGTTGACGTGCACCACTGCTGACCGCTGCCCTATACTGCAGCAGTCCTTCAGCGGTATAGGGACTGACGTACAGTCTGCTAAACACTAATACACAACCTGCTTGGTCCACAAAAGTTCTTATAAGGACTGGTAACTTGGTATAGGGTGCTACGGTACATAGGCTTGAGTGCGGTACAGTCTGCTGTTCTGTAAGGACCGCTATCGGTCCACAATAGATAGGGTTGACGTGCACCACTGCTGACCGCTCACCTATACTGCAGCAGTCCTTCAGCGGTATAGGGACTAAGAGTTTTGTCACAGGGTCATTTAAAAAATGACATGCAGAGGAAGAGGCAGGCCCTTCCGCAGGGGTGGTAGGGGTAGGGCAGGAGCAACAGGCTTGAGCCAAAGTGGGAAGTTGCAGAAGGTGCGTTCAATTACTTTAAAGGATGCACCAGACTTGGTTGAGTGGCTCGCTCAGCCTTACTCTTCTGCACCCTCCTCATCCTCTCGATCTGCACCCTCTTCTTCACTCTCTGCTATGTGCACCCCCAAAGACACTACCACCAACAACACGACCACCACCACCACCACCACATACCTTCCGCTTGAGTCACTGGAATTATTTTCCGATCCATATCAAGAGGACATTTCTGATGCGCAGCCACTCTTGGTATTGGATCAGGAAGAGGAGGTAGCAACAAGCGCTACTCAGCAGTCTGACGCCAGTACCCAGATCAGCCCAAGGAGGAGGTTGGTCCCCGGTGTTGCTGCCTACTCTACTTATAGCGGTGGGGAAGGTGACGTTGATGATGACGTGTCTAGTGATGTCACGTGGGTGCCCACAAGAGAGGAAGAGGAGGGGAGTTCAGAGGGAGATATGGACCAGCAGATAGGGAGGAGAAGCAGCAATGACTTACATTGCACAGCAGGGACAAAGCAGACTGCAAATGTATCAGGAGCGAGTCATCGACCATGTACGGTCACATCTGGCGCTCCCAGGACACCGGCACATGGCTCCGCAGTGTGGGCTTTTTTTAACGTGTCCGCTGCTGACAATAGCGTTGCCATCTGCAATCTTTGCAGTCAACGCGTTAGTCGCGGTAAGCCCAATACTCACCTAGGGACGACCGCCTTAAGAAGGCACATGAGCAGCCATCACCGAGCCCAGTGGGAGCAACGGAACACACAAAGCCACACTGCAGGCTCTCACCGTCCAGCCTCGTCTTCTACTTCTCCTTCTCCTCTCTCCTCACAATTGTCCTCCACTCCACCTTCCATCACGCCAAGCTCACATTTTTCTGCAAAAAGGCAGGCTTCCGTGGGCCTAATGTTTGAGCGTAAAAAAATGATGACGCCGGATAACCCTCTTGCCCAACGGTTGGCGGCTGGCTTGTCAGAACTCATAGCCCGCCAACTACTGCCATATAAACTGGTGGACTCGGAGGCCTTTCGCAAATTTGTGGCCATTGGAACACCACAATGGAAGGTCCCAGGAAGGAAGTATTTCTCAGAGAAGGGCATCCCAGAGCTATATGGCCATGTTCAGCGGCAAGTGAATGTATCTCTGGCACACAGTGTCGGTGCCAAGATACATCTGACCACAGACACGTGGTCTAGCAAACACGGGCAGGGAAGGTATATCAGTTTTACTGCCCACTGGGTGAACCTTCTGACGGCCGTCAAGCATGTAACCCGTGGCACCCGTGTAGATTTGGTTTTACCGCCACGGATTGCATGCAGGCCTGACTCTTCTTCTCCTCCTCCTACTCCATCCTCCTCCCTCTCCTCCTCAGCTGCCTCCTCCTTTTCCGCTGCTAGCGTCTCTTCCACTGCACCGCCCAAGCTCCCCAGAACCTATTCCACATGCCAGGTGAGACGTTGCCATGCCGTGCTGCGTCTGTTGTGCCTGGAAGCAAAGAGCCACACTGGCCCGGCACTCCTTTCAGCTTTGCGTTCACAGGCAGATGAGTGGCTAACACCGCTCAATTTGACAGTTGGTAAAGTGGTGTGTGACAACGGTGCCAATCTGCTTAGCGCATTGAAACAGGGCAAAATCACGCACGTGCCGTGCATGGCACACGTCTTAAACTTGGTCGTGCAGCGATTCCTTGTCAAATACCCTGGGGTCCAGGACATCTTGCGGCAGGCAAGGAAAATCTCGGCCCATTTCAGAAGATCTTACACGGCCATGGCTCGCCTTGCTGACATTCAGCGGCGACACCATCTGCCGGTCAGACGTCTTATTTGCGATTGCCCGACGCGATGGAACTCAACCTTCTATATGCTTGATAGGCTGCTCCAGCAGAAACGTGCAGTTAACGTCTACCTGTATGAACTCTGCGAAAGAAACGGTTCTGGGGAGCTGGGTTTTTTTTCACCGCGCCAGTGGCTGCTCATGCGCGACACATGCAGACTTCTGCGGCCATTTGAGGAGATCACCAAACTGGTCAGTCGCAGCCATGGCGCCATCAGTGACATGGTACCTTATGCCTTCTTTCTGGAGCGTGCATTGCGTCGTGTCATTGATCAGGCTGTGGAGGAGCAGGAGCGGGAAGATGAGGAAGTCGCAATGCTGGATGAATTCCCAGGGGGGGCTACTCTATCTGAGACAAGTCAACAACAGGAGTCTGATGAGGAGTCAGAGGAGGATGGTGCCGGGGCGGATGAGCAGGAGCAAGAAGAGCATGCTTTAAACCTTTCTGGGATCCCTGTTGTGCGAGGATGGGGAGAGGAGAATGAAGAGGACGACATTATCCTGGATGATGAGCAGGAGCCAGGCCACCACACCGCTTCCACTTTAGTGCAAATGGGGGCCTTCATGCTCCAGTGTTTTAATAGGGACCCCCGTATAAAAAGCATGAGGGTCAAGGACCAGTACTGGGTGGCAACGTACTTAGACCCCCGGTACAAACACAAAATGGCGGAAATGTTACCGCCGTCGCAGAGGGCTGTCAGAATGCAGCACTTCCAGGCCTTGCTTCGAGAAATGCTGCATTCTGCTTTTGCGTGCGCTGGCAGAGGAGCAATTCCCACTCCCAGAGAAGGATTTGCGGGTACCAATCCAACAGCGCCTGCAAGAAGAGGCCGGTTTGAAGATGTGTTGGTGACTTCGGATATGAGGTCATTCTTTCAGCCGACCCATCGACAGGTGTCATCCGGATCCAGCATCAGGGAACGCCTAGACCGTCAGGTGTCCGACTACATTGGGTTAACGGCCGATGTGGACGCTCTGAGGAGTGATGAACCCCTAGACTACTGGGTGGGCAGGCTTGACCTCTGGCCAGAGCTTGCCCAATTTGCAATCGAACTGTTGGCTTGCCCCTCATCCAGTGTCCTGTCCGAAAGGACGTTCAGCGCAGCAGGGGGGATTGTGACCGATAAGCGTACTCGCCTAGCTCACCACAGTGTTAACTACCTCACATTTCTAAAAATGAATGAGGCATGGATCTCGGAGGAATTCAACACATGTGATCAGTAGACCATGTATATGTCTATAAACAATTTTTGGAATCAAGCACACAGACCTTCTTAATTCATTTGGCTCACTTCCCTGACCCAAAAAAGCACACCGTACTATATGCCCCTACCCTCCTCTTTGAAGAGGTTGAGCGGTGTCATATTTCTACTGGGGCTGCTTATTATGAGGGGTTCCCACCATCCCTGTGCTGTGCTGACTTCCTCCTGGGTGTTCTTATTATGAGGGGCTCCCACCATCCCTGTGCTGTGCTGACTTCCTCCTGGGGGTTCTTATTATGAGGGGATCACACCATCCCTGTGCTGTGCTGACTTCCTCCTGGGGCTGCTTACGGTGCTGCTGTCAGCGCTGTATGTCACGGAGCTGCTGTCAGCGCTGTATGTCACGGAGCTGCTGTCAGCGCTGTATGTCACGGAGCTGCTGTCAGCGCTGTATGTCACGGAGCTGCTGTCAGCGCTGTATGTCACGGAGCTGCTGTCAGCGCTGTATGTCACGGAGCTGCTGTCAGCGCTGTATGTCACGGAGCTGCTGTCAGCGCTGTATGTCACGGAGCTGCTGTCAGCGCTGTATGTCACGGAGCTGCTGTCAGCGCTGTATGTCACGGAGCTGCTGTCAGCGCTGTATGTCACGGTGCTGCTGTCAGCGCTGTATGTCACGGAGCTGCTGTCAGCGCTGTATGTCACGGAGCTGCTGTCAGTGCTGTATGTCACGGAGCTGCTGTCAGCGCTGTATGTCACGGAGCTGCTGTCAGCGCTGTATGTCACGGAGCTGCTGTCAGCGCTGTATGTCACGGTGCTGCTGTCAGCGCTGTATGTCACGGAGCTGCTGTCAGCGCTGTATGTCACGGAGCTGCTGTCAGCGCTGTATGTCACGGAGCTGCTGTCAGCGCTGTATGTCACGGAGCTGCTGTCAGCGCTGTATGTCACGGAGCTGCTGTCAGCGCTGTATGTCACGGTGCTGATGTCAGTGCTCTGTATTACGGTGCTGCTGTCAGTGCTCTGTATCTCCTGCACCCTCTTGTTTGCCTACCCTGGTCCCTGACCTTCCCTCTCCTCCATTGCCTTCATTAGCTCCATAGTCCTGAATTGTCAGAACAATTTCCCAAATAAAAAAAAAATGCTTGTAGTTATCGATCCCAAATTCACCTCATACATGTATTATGCTATTGTCCAGGTGGTGGGACTACGTGCTACCCCCTAATAATTACCCCGTGGCCGCAAATTCGACCTAAAGGTTTGCGAAATTCGCCTCCCATTGAAGTCAATGGAGCCCGCGGCGAACGGTCGTTTTCGCGAACGTTTGTGTCCGTTCGCGTTTCGCGTTCGCGAAACGTCCCGTCGGAAGTTCGTCCATCACTAGCCATAATTAACCCTGTAGGTACTGTGCTGGCAAATCTCATTATCAGTTGTAAACTAGCTTTGAACACTGAGGGGTACATTTACTGAAACTGGTGCACTCAGAATCTGGTGCAGCTGTGCATGGTAGCCAATCAGTTTCTAACTTCAGCTTGTTCAGTTAAGCTTTGGCAATAAATCCTGGAAGCTGATTGGTTTCTGTGCAGGGTTATACCAGATTTTTCACCAGCTTTTGTAAATAACCCAATATGTCCTAACAAAGAGGTAAACATTTAGAAGCTGGGCTTCTCCATTGTATGTTAACAAGAGGTAACTCTGCCTGTCTTGTGCCTTTCCATTAGGGAAATGGATTTCCTGATTTTGCACTTTACAGCTTTAGTAAATAAACCCCATTGTGTACTTAAAAGTGGGGTATGCCTGTATACAACCATTTATTAATCTAAAGGTAGCTGAGCTGTTTTCAATGGAGGCATTCAAACAGGTGTGTAAACATGCACTGCAATCAAATCTGTAACACAAAATCCTAAAATTCTGCATCTGAGGACATGCATATACACTTATGCCATTAAAAAAAAGAACAGGACAATTTTTACACATTAAAAAATAGATCTATTTCCTCATCATTTATGCAGCAACTTTTTAGGAGGCCTTACACAATTATAAGCTCAAGGCTGTGTATAGCTGCCTTCACCCATTTATGTGGGTGGCATTAACACTAGGGCAATCTGCACACCAGAAACACACAGAGGCTGATTTACTAAAGGAGAATGTGCACACAATGAAGAATGTGAATATTCACTTTCATTGCCCAATTATATAAAAGCAACTTTGTGTTTACTTGTTTTAGCTACTGTACATAAGATTGGAGTGAATAGTCACACAATTTATTGTGAACATTCTCAATTCCTTTAGTAAATATGCCTATGTCTTTAGGATGCATGAGGAAATATTGCCCATGGGCATGCGGCCTTATTAGGTAAGATATTAATATATATATATATATATATATATATATATATATATATATATATATATATGATATATATATATATATATATATATATATATATATATATATATATATATATATATATATTTTTTTTTTATATATATTTTTTTTTTAGGTATGCTATGTAATGGGAACTCATAACAAAGTGGGGCTTTCTCACATTTCACTGCAAGAGCAGAAATATGCTTTGGAACACTTTTCATATTCAGTGTGCAGACATGCTTAGAAAGGCATAATAAAAAATGATTACAGGCCCATAATATAATGTCATTAAAGTAGACACCTGAGGGTTAATTTACTCTAATGTTCACTTAGCTCAGTGAGGCTTTATTTCAATCATCCAATCATGGGCAAGGGAAATCCTTGTCTTTTAAAAATCCCTCTGCATATAATTGAGTGTTTGCAGTGAACAGTAAATCGATCAGAGGAAGCATTGATAGACCCAATGATAATATATATCTATTATGTTTATGCAACATGTTCCAAATTATCTGACATTCCTCTATGGGACAAGTATGCAGACAGTGATACACCTGCACTTCAAATATGATGATTACAAATCCATTTTTTTATTTTTTATAAATTAATTTAATACTACTACTAATAATAATAACAACAACAATAATAATAATAGCATCGTTTTATTATTATTATTATTATTATTATTAGTAGTAGTAGTAGTAGTAGTAGTAGCAGTATTAATAATAATAATAATTATAATAACAACAATAACAAGAAGAATTTAATAATTCTGTAAATAACTTTATTTTTTATACTTAAACTATATAATCTAGACCCAAAAAGTTAGCTAGCATAAACAGTTAAGCAGAAATTATTAATATCATTTGCAGCATTTAGCAGAATTTGATGTTCTTGCAAGGGTTAACCAACTGGCATATTTTATTGTATATATAACCTCTCCAATAGGAAAATACGAATTATTCCCCATGAATGATGCCCATAGCAATTTAGAAGCATTTATTAAAGATAATTGTATGTAAGCTCCTACTGCCTGGGTAGCCGTGTTTCATGCAGTCCAGCACACGTCACATTGATGCCCAGAATGTGCCCATATGCCCAGATCTGAAGGAGAAGGAAAAAAGTGAAGTGAAAGTCTCTCTTACCCATTGACAGGCAGTGGAATCTGCGAGGATCCGTCACGTTGTATGAAGGACTGCAGACAGTCGGGTGTGCCGGGTGGACCATGGCTGGGGTGGGCTGCTGGCTCATCCTTTGGCAATACTGGGCATCCCCTCCACCTTGGAACTGGCTCTTGAGCAGAGGGATACTGCTTCTGGAGGAGTGCAGGTGAGAGCTGACACAGATGGGACACACACAGAAGCTGCCACTTTTCCTGGATGGGCACACAGGAGCAGACACAGACATAAGTGGAGGGGAGGGCATCCTGATGGGCAAAAAGAAGTCCTGTCCATGGTGGTGGTGATGGTGGTGATGATCATGTAAAGGTGGAACAGGTCTTGGAGAGTCCTTTATGATCAAAGAATCGACATAAAAAGACCTGGACATCTCAGATCCCTTGGGGCAGACAGACAGCTTTCACTCTCTTTCAGATGAGCTTTCCTCTGAAGCTCATACAAGGCTCACAAGGTGCTTATGTTGAATAGCTAAACAAAAGGGTCCCTGGAGAGGGCTGGTCCTAACGTCACCCACGTGCACCCCCATCCTGGCATTCTGCACAGACCAATGGGAGCACGTGATCACAGCTCCATCTCATCCACTTCATTAAAGCCCACTTGATGGCTTGTCCAAGTTAACCAACTAACTGGGGGGAGGAAACTTTGGGAAATGTTTTGTTTGTTCATTTCATTCAGATACAGAAAAGATACTTTGCAGGGAGCAGCAGTGAAATTTAAACCCAGATTGCAACAAAGTGTCAGAGAAATGTTTATTTGTTACTTTTGTAGCAGTGTGTGACACTATCAGACAAATGTGCAGGTATTGATTATTAGCAGGTTCATTGTTATTGTATCAGAAAAGTAAAATTACCATGACAAAATTAACTATTGCAACCACTCTAACCATGACATAGCTTCTTGTCAACAGTATCAATTTGCTTTTTCATGTGAGCTGTCTTAAAGTGACACTAAACTCTGGTTTAAAAAAATAATCAAGTATGAATTCTTAACTAAAAAAAGTACCTTCTACTGCTGTCAGCTTCCTCCAAATCCCAAAAAGTATTTTTGTTTATTTATTTACTTATTTATTTATACATTTTTTATTATTATTATTAGTATTTTTTTTTTTTGCTGCTATCTGCTTTTCTGTTAGAGGGTGCCTGCATTTGTTCTCCATGGTCATACTGTATATAAGAATGTACCCACCCTCACTTGTTCTCTCCTGAGATGTACTAGGGACTATGGACTATAAGGAATGTTGCATGCATAGAGCAGTAGAGAAAAAGAACAAGAGCAGTGCAACTCATGCCACGTACACACGACCGGATTTGTTGATGGACTAGGTCCGACGGAACGAATCCGCCAGACAATTCGATCATGTGTGGGCTTCATTGGACCTTTGCGGTCTAAAAATAAGATGGACTTTAGATTTAAAATGTTCCAAATATTTCTGACGGACTCGAGTCCGGTCGAAAAAGTTTGTCTGTATGCTCGTCCGACAGACGAAAACCGACGCTAGGGCAGCTATTGGCTACTGGCTATGAACTTATTTATTCTAGTCCAGTTCTATGTCATCACGTTCGAATTCATCAGAATTTGGTGTGCTTGTGTGTGGCCAAGTCCATTCCTTCGGAAAGTCTGTCGGAACTCCGCCAAAAGACTGTCGAGAAGACCATCGGACTTAGTCAGTCAAAAAATCGGGTCGTGTTTGTACGCAGCATAACTGGCACTGGTCTTTCTAAACAAATGGAAGTGAGGAAGAAAAGAAGAAGTTCTGGAGCTTATGGGGGACATTACAAGGAGGCTCAAAAACATAGTACACGACAGAAAAAGTTGGCGCTTGCATCTACCTTGGTGGGGATCCACCTGACTATTACACACCTTGAAGTACAGGGGACTAATGCAAAAAATTATTGCAAATAGGTGACTGTATAAAGTCCATAAATTCTGTAGTGTGGCACTTGAAGGCACTTGAAGGCTGTACTCTGGAAAGGCTGGGGAAAAGAAGCACAAGGCACCACTCTAAGTGCAATAAGTTCGCCTGCCTACTGACCCACCGTCTAACCGGAAGCGACGTCATCCCCTGGCATCCTGTGTGATCAAAGACCAGGAAACATCGCCATTCACCGGCGCAACCTGCTCCACTTCACCGACGTTCTGACTTGGATAGACTCCCTCCCGGGCGGCTGTTCCCTTATGTCTCATATGCCTGTTTTAAACTTACTCTTGTGAGTACATATGCATCGTTTGCTTATTAAATGGTACAACTTATTGCACTTAGAATTGCACCTTGTGCTTCTTTTCCCCAGAAAACCATATAGGAAACAAATGGAAAACAGATTACAGGGGTAGTGGGTGTGTATAGATTATTTTCGGAGAATAAGGATATTGTTTAGTGTCACTTCAAAGTGCATCCATGGTCATAATTTAAAATCATATTCATTTCTACATTATGGGGGAGAACTACTAAAACAGGAGCATGCAAAATCTGGTGCAGCTCTCCACAGAAACCAATCAACTTTCAGTTTTTATTGTCAATGCTTAAAGTGGTTGTAAAGGTTCAAGTTTTTTAACCTTAAACAGGGAGTCCACCTAAAAAAAAATAATTAAAAGCCAGCAGCTACAAATACTGCAGCTGCTGACTTTTAATAAATGGACACTTACCTTTCCTCGAGTTCAGCGATGTCGGCAGCCGAAGCCGATCAATCATTCGGCTCTTGGCTGCTGCCGGCGCCATTCTTGGTGAGGAAATCAGGAAATGAAGCGTTGCGGCTTCACTTCCCGGTTCCCTACTGTGCATGCGAGAGTCACGCAGCGCAATGAGAATGGTCCGCGTTGTCTCTGGGACCTGTGTGTGTCCCAGCAGACAGCGCGGTGGCACAGGAAGGGGCATAGACTCCCGTGGGAGTCTATGCCCGGAAGTGGGTGCACATACCTGTCTTAGAGAGGTATCTGCACCCCTCCCCCCTGAAAGGTGTCAAATGTGACACCGGAGGGGGGGAGGGTTTCCAAAAAGTAGAGGTTCAATTTTTGTGTGAACCTCCACTTTAATGCATTCTATGCATGAAGGTAAAAAACCTTCTGTGTGCAGCAGCCCTCCCTAATAGTTACCTGAGCACAATCTTCTTCCAGTGATGTGCAAGAGAGCCTCATCTGTCTGGGCACTCTAACTCTTCATTGGCTGAGACAGCAGCGGGAGCCAGTGAGCCAATGAGGAGAGAGAGGGGGCGGGGCTAAGCCATGGCTCTGTCTGTGAATGCACACTCAGAGAAACGGCTCAGGAGCACGCCTGCTCAGGTGCCCCCATTGCAAGCTGCTTGCTCTGGGGGCACTTGGCAGGAGGGAGGGGCCTGGAGCACTGGCAGGGATCTCGAGAAGAGGATCAAGGCTGCTCTGTGCAAAACCACTACACAGAGCAGATAAACATGACATGTTTGTAATTTTTTTTTTATTGATTTTAATATCACTTTAATTGAACAAGCTGAAGTTAGAAGCTGATTCGCTACTATGCACAGCTGCACCAGATTCTGAGTGCTCCGGTTTTAGTAAATCACCCCCTTTATTTCAATTATTTTTTGGCTACTCTTATTAATCAGAAAAATCTAAACTCACTTTGTGAAGATCCCTACACATTTACTTTGATTTCTGCAACACAGATTCTCTATGCAGTATGAGCACTGCTGTGTCACACATTTCACAGAGCCTGCCTTCTGAACTACAGAGGTGCTGAGAGGAGGAGTTTCAGGAGGCGGAGTTAGTACAGGAATCACAGCTTGCAGGCAGCAAGGTACCATGGGATATGTAGTTCCTAGAAATGAATAGTCTACAGAGGAGAAGAGATGGCCAGCAGCAAGGGAGCATTCACAACATAAATGGAGATTTTTGAAGTTGGCTTATGATGACTGACGTGGAACAAGATGGCAGCATGGGACCCAGGCTGCTGCAACTTGTCAGCCGATCTCAGCAGAACAATGCTGGATCCACTGGGCAGGTAAGTATCTGAATCCAGGAGAAAGCTGCATAACAGGTAAGTAGGGGGAAAAAAATATAAGAGGAGCAAGTGAAGTTTCTCTTTAAGCGGACCATACATGGTTAGATTTTTGTTTGAACGTTTGTAATAAAACCATTAATCAGAACACTCTTGCCCTTATTGAGTCAACTCATTTCTTCCAGACTTGTATATATGAATGAAACCCCGGATGTGTTAATCATTGTAATATGTACAATTTTTTTCCTGAATGAAAATCACATTTACAGATAGAATTTCATTTGTTCTGATCCTTCTTCTTCAAATTTTTTCATCACTGCGGTTGAAAAGAAGTGTTTATTTGACATCACTAACCATTAGAAAATCTAACGAACATTCTGCAAACAAAAGTTTTCAAATAAAATTCTATTTTTGTATGGGCAGCTTTACCAAGACTAGATTCTCAGAATATTATACGGGTCTGCTCACACCGGCAATTTACACCCCAACCCAAAAATGGAATATATTTCAGCTTACCAATCTTTATGTGGTGGCTGCATTCTTTTTTTTTTTTCTTTGGCTTTTTCCCTCTGTTTTCACCTGGTGGTCTGGACACTATCACACCTCCTGTATTACAATACCCCCACACTGGATGAAGGAGCAGACAGCAGCATTGTCAGTGTGGGGAGGAGAGGAGTGGTAAATGTATTAGCAGATTTAGATACACTAACAAATTGAAGTCAAACTCCAACTTACACTTTATAATCAGTTACAGCAAACAGTTTTTTTCCTTTTGGGATAAAGGTTTTGCACGAATAAATGAAAACAAATCATTGTAATCCCCTCTGCAATTGTTAAGTGGTTTGTCTCATCCATGTAAACTGATCCATATTGCTGGAGAGTTTGTGCTGTGAAAAACAACAAACTTGCTGGCTGGATTACCTGAAGAATATAGAAGAAATAAAACCTAAAAAAGGAAACAAATTAAGCCATCAAATCTAAGAATTGGTAAGCTGCAATAAAATAATCGTTTGCTTTTGGGTTTAGTACTGCTTTAACTGTACTCCTCTTGGTCTGGTTTATGTAGTGTGAGTGATCTTAAACGTGCCCAGGTACGTGCCTTGGATCACTTGGAAAAGGTTGTCTGGGGCACAGTTCCCTTGTAGTCCAGTATGGATAACTTCAGTGTGTGAGCAAACTGGGTCTGAGCACACAATTCTCTATTCTATACTATAGATTACAGAGGGCCTGTCCACACCAGGATGTACATTCAAGCTTGCATGCTTTTTATTAAGCATTCTCCTTCAATGTATTCTATTAAGGCCTATTAATTTCAATGGGCTACCTTATGCGTCTGAAATATGCAAAAACAAAACAAAAAACGATGCTAGCGCAATTTTTAAAATCACGCCACACCAAAGCACATGGTATTGCAGCACCATGCATTTTGGCGGGCATGAATTTGCGCATGTTTACTAGATGTATGCATCTGCAAAAGGACAGTGCATTTTTGTGTGGTGTGGGAAAATGCGCAATTTTGCATGAATTTCCACACCGCACCTAATATGAACAAGCCTTGAGGACAGAAGCAAGGTTTTCTGTGATCTGGATGGCAGAGGTGATAAAGTAACCATGCCCAGAAACCCTTCTTTAGACCCCTTTCACACTGGGGCGCTTTGCAGGTGCTTCAGTGCTAAAAATAGCACCTGCAAAGTGCCCTGAAAGAGACGCTGCTGTCTCTCCAATGTGAACCCCCGAGGGCTTTCACTCTGGAGTGGTGCGCTGGCATGACACTAAAAAAAAAGTCCTGCTAACAGCATCTTTGGAGCGCTCCTGCCCATTGAAATCAACAGGGCAGCACGGCTATACCGCCAGCATAGCGCTGCTGCAGCAGCGCTTTGCGGTCGCTTTAATCTTTTCGCGGCTGGTTTTTAACCCTTTCTCCGTCGCTAGCAGGGGGTAAAAGGGCCCCGCTACTGGGCGAATAGCGCCATAAAATTGACGGTAAAGCGCTGCTAAAAATAGTGTCGCTTTAAAGCCAATGCACCCACCGCCCCAGTGTGAAGGGGGGCTTATAGCCCAGTGTAAGTGCAGACCCTCAGGGGAAGTGGGGACAGATGAACTCAGGCACATATTGGTTCAAATGTACACAGCATAAGTGCACCCTAGGAACAGAATATACTGCTATTACTATTACTACTACTAATTGTTATTATAGAAACTGATTCCAAGATTTCACATCTACTCATAATTTACCTCTTTTGTTTGATCGACAAATTAGCAAATGTGCAATCCTGGGTAGTGATGGCCGAACGGTTCGCCCGGCGGTCGTTTCGCGGCGAATTTCCGACTTTCGCCGTCCGCGGGTTCGAACGCCTTTTTCCGTCGTTCGCCCCGGCGGACTTACGTGTTTAATGTATACAAGAACTTTAACCTTTCGTGACACGTTTATCATGTGTTACAGGACAACCAATTGAGACATGACAGCTCATGGACACTTGGACATTCCCCCTAACCTATAAATACACCCGATCCGGTGGCCATTTTACATTCTTTCTTCTGTCACTGTAGGGAAAGGATCCTGTGTGGAGTAGGGACAGAGAAAACGCTAGCTATTTGGTACACAAAAGTTCTTTTCAGGACTGGTATAGGTGTTAGGTCAGCAGCCTGAGTTTCTTTTGTCAGTTTAGATAAAGGGACAGAGCGCTGTATGCTGCTATTTTAGGGACAGCTCAGCCAGATTAGTCTTTCTTCATCATCATCATCATCATCATCATTAGCTGTTACTATCAGGTCCACAAAAGAGCTGTTCCAGCTAATCGTTCCAGCCTACTCTTTTTTGCCAATTTGTATAGGGACAGGCAGGAAGCAGTGTGTCAGGCAGTGAGGATAATTTTAAAGACTTGCTGTTACTATTAGTTCCACAAAGGTTCTTTTCAGGACTGGTATCAGTGGTACGGTAATAGGCTTGTACACGTATAATATTCTTTCTTCCAAATATAGAAAGAATATTATACTTGACTGCTGCCCTTCTGCTGCAGTCTGCTAATCATTCACAACTCACTTGTTCCACAAAGCTCTTTATCAGGACTGGTAACTTGGTCTGTCTAGGGTGCTACGGTACATAGGCTTGGGTGCGGTACAGTCTGCTGTTCTGTAAGGACCGCTATCGGTCCACAATAGATAGGGTTGCCGTGCACTACTGCTGACCGCTGCCCTATACTGCAGCAGTCCTTCAGCGGTATAGGGACTGACGCACAGTCTGCTAAACACTAATACACAACCTGCTTGGTCCACAAAAGTTCTTATAAGGACTGGTAACTTGGTATAGGGTGCTACGGTACATAGGCCTGAGTGCGTTACAGTCTGCTGTTCTGTAAGGACCGCTATCGGTCCACAATACATAGGGTTGACGTGCACTACTGCTGACCGCTGCCCTATACTGCAGCAGTCCTTCAGCGGTATAGGGACTGACGCACAGTCTGCTAAACACTAATACACAACCTGCTTGGTCCACAAAAGTTCTTATAAGGACTGGTAACTTGGTATAGGGTGCTACGGTACATAGGCCTGAGTGCGTTACAGTCTGCTGTTCTGTAAGGACCGCTATCGGTCCACAATACATAGGGTTGACGTGCACTACTGCTGACCGCTGCCCTATACTGCAGCAGTCCTTCAGCGGTATAGGGACTGACGCACAGTCTGCTAAACACTAACACACAACCTGCTTGGTCCACAAAAGTTCTTATAAGGACTGGTAACTTGGTATAGGGTGCTACGGTACATAGGCCTGAGTGCAGTACAGTCTGCTGTTCTGTAAGGACTGCTATCGGTCCACAATACATAGGGTTGCCGTGCACTACTGCTGACCGCTGCCCTATACTGCAGCAGTCCTTCAGCGGTATAGGGACTGACGCACAGTCTGCTAAACACTAATACACAACCTGCTTGGTCCACAAAAGTTCTTATAAGGACTGGTAACTTGGTATAGGGTGCTACGGTACATAGGCCTGAGTGCAGTACAGTCTGCTGTTCTGTAAGGACCGCTATCGGTCCACAATACATAGGGTTGCCGTGCACTACTGCTGACCGCTGCCCTATACTGCAGCAGTCCTTCATTGGTATAGGGACTGACGTACAGTCTGCTAATCACTAACACACAACCTGCTTGGTCCACAAAAGTTCTTATAAGGACTGGTAACTTGGTATAGGGTGCTACGGTACATAGGCCTGAGTGCGTTACAGTCTGCTGTTCTGTAAGGACCGCTATCGGTCCACAATACATAGGGTTGCCGTGCACTACTGCTGACCGCTGCCCTATACTGCAGCAGTCCTTCAGCGGTATAGGGACTGACGCACAGTCTGCTAAACACTAACACACAACCTGCTTGGTCCACAAAAGTTTTTATAAGGACTGGTAACTTGGTATAGGGTGCTACGGTACATAGGCCTGAGTGCAGTACAGTCTGCTGTTCTGTAAGGACCGCTATCGGTCCACAATACATAGGGTTGCCGTGCACTACTGCTGACCGCTGCCCTATACTGCAGCAGTCCTTCATTGGTATAGGGACTGACGTACAGTCTGCTAATCACTAACACACAACCTGCTTGGTCCACAAAAGTTCTTATAAGGACTGGTAACTTGGTATAGGGTGCTACGGTACATAGGCCTGAGTGCAGTACAGTCTGCTGTTCTGTAAGGACCGCTATCGGTCCACAATACATAGGGTTGCCGTGCACTACTGCTGACCGCTGCCCTATACTGCAGCAGTCCTTCATTGGTATAGGGACTGACGTACAGTCTGCTAATCACTAACACACAACCTGCTTGGTCCACAAAAGTTCTTATAAGGACTGGTAACTTGGTATAGGGTGCTACGGTACATAGGCCTGAGTGCAGTACAGTCTGCTGTTCTGTAAGGACCGCTATCGGTCCACAATACATAGGGTTGCCGTGCACTACTGCTGACCGCTGCCCTATACTGCAGCAGTCCTTCATTGGTATAGGGACTGACGTACAGTCTGCTAATCACTAACACACAACCTGCTTGGTCCACAAAAGTTCTTATAAGGACTGGTAACTTGGTATAGGGTGCTACGGTACATAGGCCTGAGTGCAGTACAGTCTGCTGTTCTGTAAGGACCGCTATCGGTCCACAATACATAGGGTTGCCGTGCACTACTGCTGACCGCTGCCCTATACTGCAGCAGTCCTTCATTGGTATAGGGACTGACGTACAGTCTGCTAATCACTAACACACAACCTGCTTGGTCCACAAAAGTTCTTATAAGGACTGGTAACTTGGTATAGGGTGCTACGGTACATAGGCCTGAGTGCAGTACAGTCTGCTGTTCTGTAAGGACCGCTATCGGTCCACAATACATAGGGTTGCCGTGCACTACTGCTGACCGCTGCCCTATACTGCAGCAGTCCTTCATTGGTATAGGGACTGACGTACAGTCTGCTAATCACTAACACACAACCTGCTTGGTCCACAAAAGTTCTTATAAGGACTGGTAACTTGGTATAGGGTGCTACGGTACATAGGCCTGAGTGCGTTACAGTCTGCTGTTCTGTAAGGACCGCTATCGGTCCACAATACATAGGGTTGCCGTGCACTACTGCTGACCGCTGCCCTATACTGCAGCAGTCCTTCAGCGGTATAGGGACTGACGCACAGTCTGCTAAACACTAACACACAACCTGCTTGGTCCACAAAAGTTTTTATAAGGACTGGTAACTTGGTATAGGGTGCTACGGTACATAGGCCTGAGTGCAGTACAGTCTGCTGTTCTGTAAGGACCGCTATCGGTCCACAATACATAGGGTTGCCGTGCACTACTGCTGACCGCTGCCCTATACTGCAGCAGTCCTTCATTGGTATAGGGACTGACGTACAGTCTGCTAATCACTAACACACAACCTGCTTGGTCCACAAAAGTTCTTATAAGGACTGGTAACTTGGTATAGGGTGCTACGGTACATAGGCCTGAGTGCAGTACAGTCTGCTGTTCTGTAAGGACCGCTATCGGTCCACAATACATAGGGTTGCCGTGCACTACTGCTGACCGCTGCCCTATACTGCAGCAGTCCTTCATTGGTATAGGGACTGACGTACAGTCTGCTAATCACTAACACACAACCTGCTTGGTCCACAAAAGTTCTTATAAGGACTGGTAACTTGGTATAGGGTGCTACGGTACATAGGCCTGAGTGCAGTACAGTCTGCTGTTCTGTAAGGACCGCTATCGGTCCACAATACATAGGGTTGCCGTGCACTACTGCTGACCGCTGCCCTATACTGCAGCAGTCCTTCATTGGTATAGGGACTGACGTACAGTCTGCTAATCACTAACACACAACCTGCTTGGTCCACAAAAGTTCTTATAAGGACTGGTAACTTGGTATAGGGTGCTACGGTACATAGGCCTGAGTGCAGTACAGTCTGCTGTTCTGTAAGGACCGCTATCGGTCCACAATACATAGGGTTGCCGTGCACTACTGCTGACCGCTGCCCTATACTGCAGCAGTCCTTCATTGGTATAGGGACTGACGTACAGTCTGCTAATCACTAACACACAACCTGCTTGGTCCACAAAAGTTCTTATAAGGACTGGTAACTTGGTATAGGGTGCTACGGTACATAGGCCTGAGTGCAGTACAGTCTGCTGTTCTGTAAGGACCGCTATCGGTCCACAATACATAGGGTTGCCGTGCACTACTGCTGACCGCTGCCCTATACTGCAGCAGTCCTTCATTGGTATAGGGACTGACGTACAGTCTGCTAATCACTAACACACAACCTGCTTGGTCCACAAAAGTTCTTATAAGGACTGGTAACTTGGTATAGGGTGCTACGGTACATAGGCCTGAGTGCGTTACAGTCTGCTGTTCTGTAAGGACCGCTATCGGTCCACAATACATAGGGTTGCCGTGCACTACTGCTGACCGCTGCCCTATACTGCAGCAGTCCTTCAGCGGTATAGGGACTGACGCACAGTCTGCTAAACACTAACACACAACCTGCTTGGTCCACAAAAGTTTTTATAAGGACTGGTAACTTGGTATAGGGTGCTACGGTACATAGGCCTGAGTGCAGTACAGTCTGCTGTTCTGTAAGGACCGCTATCGGTCCACAATACATAGGGTTGCCGTGCACTACTGCTGACCGCTGCCCTATACTGCAGCAGTCCTTCATTGGTATAGGGACTGACGTACAGTCTGCTAATCACTAACACACAACCTGCTTGGTCCACAAAAGTTCTTATAAGGACTGGTAACTTGGTATAGGGTGCTACGGTACATAGGCCTGAGTGCAGTACAGTCTGCTGTTCTGTAAGGACCGCTATCGGTCCACAATACATAGGGTTGCCGTGCACTACTGCTGACCGCTGCCCTATACTGCAGCAGTCCTTCATTGGTATAGGGACTGACGTACAGTCTGCTAATCACTAACACACAACCTGCTTGGTCCACAAAAGTTCTTATAAGGACTGGTAACTTGGTATAGGGTGCTACGGTACATAGGCCTGAGTGCAGTACAGTCTGCTGTTCTGTAAGGACCGCTATCGGTCCACAATACATAGGGTTGCCGTGCACTACTGCTGACCGCTGCCCTATACTGCAGCAGTCCTTCATTGGTATAGGGACTGACGTACAGTCTGCTAATCACTAACACACAACCTGCTTGGTCCACAAAAGTTTTTATAAGGACTGGTAACTTGGTATAGGGTGCTACGGTACATAGGCCTGAGTGCAGTACAGTCTGCTGTTCTGTAAGGACCGCTATCGGTCCACAATACATAGGGTTGACGTGCACTACTGCTGACCGCTGCCCTATACTGCAGCAGTCCTTCAGCGGTATAGGGACTAAGAGTTTTGTCACAGGGTGATTTAAAAAATGACAGGCAGAGGAAGAGGCAGGCCCTTCCGCAGGGGTGGTAGGGGTAGGGCAGGAGCAACAGCCTTGAGCCAAAGTGGGAAGTTGCAGAAGGTGCGTTCAATTACTTTAAAGGACGCACCAGACTTGGTTGAGTGGCTCACTCAGCCTTATTCTTCTGCACCCTCCTCATCCTCTCGATCTGCACCCTCTTCTTCACTCTCTGCTATGTGCACCCCCAAAGACACTACCACCAACAACACCACCACCACCACATACCTTCCGCTTGAGTGCAAATGGGGGCCTTCATGCTCCAGTGTTTTAATAGGGACCCCCGTATAAAAAGCATGAGGGTCAAGGACCAGTACTGGGTGGCAACGTACTTAGATCCCCGGTACAAACACAAAATGGCGGAAATGTTACCGCCGTCGCAGAGGGCTGTCAGAATGCAGCACTTCCAGGCCTTGCTTCGAGAAATGCTGCATTCTGCTTTTGCGTGCGCTGGCAGAGGAGCAATTCCCACTCCCAGAGAAGGATTTGCGGGTACCAATCCAACAGCGCCTGCAAGAAGAGGCCGGTTTGAAGATGTGTTGGTGACTTCGGATATGAGGTCATTCTTTCAGCCGACCCATCGACAGGTGTCATCCGGATCCAGCATCAGGGAACGCCTAGACCGTCAGGTGTCCGACTACATTGGGTTAACGGCCGATGTGGACGCTCTGAGGAGTGATGAACCCCTAGACTACTGGGTGGGCAGGCTTGACCTCTGGCCAGAGCTTGCCCAATTTGCAATCGAACTGTTGGCTTGCCCCTCATCCAGTGTCCTGTCCGAAAGGACGTTCAGCGCAGCAGGGGGGATTGTGACCGATAAGCGTACTCGCCTAGCTCACGACAGTGTTAACTACCTCACATTTCTAAAAATGAATGAGGCATGGATCTCGGAGGAATTCAACACATGTGATCAGTAGACCATGTATATGTCTATAAACAATTTTTGGAATCAAGCACACAGACCTTCTTAATTCATTTGGCTCACTTCCCTGACCCAAAAAAGCACACCGTACTATATGCCCCTACCCTCCTCTTTGAAGAGGTTGAGCGGTGTCATATTTCTACTGGGGCTGCTTATTATGAGGGGTTCCCACCATCCCTGTGCTGTGCTGACTTCCTCCTGGGTGTTCTTATTATGAGGGGCTCCCACCATCCCTGTGCTGTGCTGACTTCCTCCTGGGGGTTCTTATTATGAGGGGCTCCCACCATCCCTGTGCTGTGCTGACTTCCTCCTGGGGGTTCTTATTATGAGGGGATCACACCATCCCTGTGCTGTGCTGACTTCCTCCTGGGGCTGCTTACGGTGCTGCTGTCAGCGCTGTATGTCACGGAGCTGCTGTCAGCGCTGTATGTCACGGAGCTGCTGTCAGCGCTGTATGTCACGGAGCTGCTGTCAGCGCTGTATGTCACGGAGCTGCTGTCAGCGCTGTATGTCACGGAGCTGCTGTCAGCGCTGTATGTCACGGAGCTGCTGTCAGCGCTGTATGTCACGGAGCTGCTGTCAGCGCTGTATGTCACGGTGCTGCTGTCAGCGCTGTATGTCACGGTGCTGCTGTCAGCGCTGTATGTCACGGAGCTGCTGTCAGCGCTGTATGTCACGGAGCTGCTGTCAGTGCTGTATGTCACGGAGCTGCTGTCAGCGCTGTATGTCACGGAGCTGCTGTCAGCGCTGTATGTCACGGAGCTGCTGTCAGCGCTGTATGTCACGGTGCTGCTGTCAGCGCTGTATGTCACGGAGCTGCTGTCAGCGCTGTATGTCACGGAGCTGCTGTCAGTGCTGTATGTCACGGAGCTGCTGTCAGCGCTGTATGTCACGGAGCTGCTGTCAGCGCTGTATGTCACGGAGCTGCTGTCAGCGCTGTATGTCACGGTGCTGCTGTCAGCGCTGTATGTCACGGAGCTGCTGTCAGCGCTGTATGTCACGGAGCTGCTGTCAGCGCTGTATGTCACGGAGCTGCTGTCAGCGCTGTATGTCACGGAGCTGCTGTCAGCGCTGTATGTCACGGAGCTGCTGTCAGCGCTGTATGTCACGGTGCTGATGTCAGTGCTCTGTATTACGGTGCTGCTGTCAGTGCTCTGTATCTCCTGCACCCTCTTGTTTGCCTACCCTGGTCCCTGACCTTCCCTCTCCTCCATTGCCTTCATTAGCTCCATAGTCCTGAATTGTCAGAACAATTTCCCAAATAAAAAAAAAATGCTTGTAGTTATCGATCCCAAATTCACCTCATACATGTATTATGCTATTGTCCAGGTGGTGGGACTACGTGCTACCCCCTAATAATTACCCCGTGGCCGCAAATTCGACCTAAAGGTTTGCGAAATTCGCCTCCCATTGAAGTCAATGGAGCCCGCGGCGAACGGTCGTTTTCGCGAACGTTTGTGTCCGTTCGCGTTTCGCGTTCGCGAAACGTCCCGTCGGAAGTTCGTCCATCACTAATCCTGGGACTACTTCTTATGAACAATAAAATTATTAGATAATTTCACTAGAGGGCTTCTCCAAGTTAAAGTGTTTGTTACCCCAGAATTTCCTATTCCTGATATGAGGGTGCTGTACCATGTACTAGTCTACTGTTCTCTTTGTATTGCTTCTTTTTTTGTGTGAAATCTCAGATGTTCCTGCCAGTCTCTCTGCTTTCCTATTAGAAACTGACCACACCAAGCAGGAAAAACACAGCATGGTCAGTTCTTTAGCTGTGTTGGAAACTCAGTATGCTCTCCTCCAATGATCAGACTTGTCCTGACACCCCCTCCCCCCTGCACAGCCATTTACTGGGAAGCTCAGTGTGCTGGTGCTTCTCCTTTCCCCAGCTCCTATGCAGCTGAGAACAGAGGGAGTGTGATCACTTATAAAAAAGGGGAGGAAAAGGTATTATAATGTTTCTTATCTTTATACACAAATGTTTTGACTTTCATTTCTATTTTAAGCTGAATGGGTTGTTTTACAAGGTGATTGTTTACAATCACTTTAGACATTTACTGTTGAAAATATGAAAAAAATATTTTTGTTGTCACACCCACAATGTTACAGGGACTGTGTGCCAAATTAAAATGTATTGTACTCATTTGACTTTGGTTCACCAATATTTCTTGCACTTATAATATGTGATATATTTGGAGGTTCAGGGAAATTTACACATGTAAGTATATTTAGAGAAAAAATAACATAAAAAGTTCAGTAACCAAAAACAACCAATCGGATTTTAGTCATTGATCATTTGGAATTGGTTGCTATTGGTAACAGCACATTCTTCATTACTGAGTAAGCTTGAAGGTGTGGTTTACAGATACTGTACAGTTACTGAAATAAGTATTAGGTATTCCAAGCTACCTAATTACTTTAAATCTGAACTCCAGGCACAAAAACCTTTCTTTAAATATATTCCCCTATAAAGTATATAAATTATCTTTGTGTTGACCTAATTCCTTTACAAACCCAGAATTACCGTGTAAAAGTAGCAGTGATATAATTGCTATGCAGAGAGCAAAGCTGTGGGAGGGACCTAGTAGACCTCATCCACTGCAACCTGCCTGCCGAAAACTAGAGGAGGGGGCGGAGACAAGACTAGTCACCCTGCTCAGGGAGATAGAGCAGCAGTGACTGGTCATTATTAAAGGAAGCTTTCACACTGGAGTACTGCACAGATCTGGAAGAAATACACAAAGCACAGAAAAACTCAAGTAAGAATACAGGCATACCCCACTTTTAAGTACACAATGGGGTTTATTTACTAAAGCTGGAAAGTGAAAAATCAGGCTCACTTCTGCATAGAAACCAATGAGCTTTCAGGTTTTATTACCAAAGCTTAATTGTACAAGCTGGGGTTAGAAGCTCATTGGTTTCTATGAAGAAGTGAGCCTGATTTTGCACTTTCCAGCTTTAGTGAATAAACCCCATTGTGTACCTAAATCGAAGTATGCCTGTACACATGACTCTTGTATTAAAAGAGAAGTATGGGATTTTGTTTTATCCCATATTCATACTTACCTAGGTGGCTGCTGCATCTGTTCCCCGCCGCCTCTGCACTGAGAACCGAGGGATCGAACACCGCTGATGACTCGGTTCTCACAGCTCCCTGTGAGCAGAGAGCTGCTGCCTGTCAATCAGCAGCTCTCCGCTCTGCTCCTCCACGCAAATTGAAGTGCGGAGTCATGGAGGGGCAGCCATCTCAGTGGCTCGCTGAGAGGCTGAGACAGCCCAGTCCTGATCCTGGTGATGTAAGCAGAGAGCGGACTTCAGAACGCTCTCTGCTGAAAATGGGTCATAGAAGTGCAAAACAAATTTCACTCCCGCGACTCATAGGAGAAACCCAGCCAAACAAGCTCAGGCTGGACTTCTATCCAAGCTGAGAGTTTTATATATTTTATATATTTGGAATATTACAGATCTGGAAGCTGTTGTCTTTATCATACCACCTAAAATATATATTGAAACTACGCATTTTTAACCAAGTTCAGAATGTATCTTTAACCCCTTTCTGCCTGCCGAGCATCTTTTTAAGCCATGGGTCTCCAAACTTTCTTAAAGGGGTTGTAAAGTCAGAAGGTTTTTTTTTGTTTTTATCTAAAAGCATTCTATGCATTCTGTGTGCAGCAGCCCCCCTCGGCCCCATTAATACTTACCGGAGTTTGGATGCCCCCAAGCTGCTTGCTGCGGGGGCACTCAACAGGAGGGAGGGGCCAGGAGCACCATAGAGGAACCTGATAAGAGGAGGATCTGGGCTGCTCTGTGCAAAACCACTGCAAAACAAGACTTTGTAATCATTTTAACAAAGGACCAGTTTACTGTCCTTCAGGTTTTATGGGGGCAGACTGTGGCCAGTGAGAGTAGAAAATGCCCCAGCATCATTGGGAGTAGACAATGTTTCAGGCTTGGTGGTCGGTGGTAATAAAAAAATACATAGCACCGGGCTATGGTCAGTAGGGGGAGGAAAAGTGCAAGTGGAAGGAATGGTCCCTCATCTTTGGTGTCAGTAGGAAGAATAAAGAGTTGTATCAGTGAAATGAACAGTGCCCTTAGGGTCAGAAAAAGGTACACAGTTTGAAAACCATGGCATTAAACAGTTCAGTTAAACAGTGGTCACACGATCGGAAGCTGGTCTTGCTGACTACTGATCTTTAGCCAGACTGTATTTGAGAGGTCGGCCTTTGTGCTGAAAGCGCGCAGTAAGCATGCTCTCAGCACATAAGCTTCATCCACCTAGCAATGCATATGGACAGCGTGTGGACATTAAAGCCCACCCTTTTGCCTGTGCACATTTATGTTGAATTAGAAGACTAGTGGTGTCTTTAGTTAAAAAAGGGCGTATTCTGGAAATGTTGCGGAGGCTAAGGCGGCATTATTTGGACAGGGATTGTATGTGGGCCTGAAAGGACAGTTCAGAGTCTAAGGTTACCTCTACATCCTGGTATGTAGGTATGGACTGATAGATGTGCCATTGATCTTGACAGAGAAGTCAGGGGAAGGGGTATGTGGGGGGAAGAAATATTAAGAGCTTGGGATGCTTAAATTACTTCAGTAAAAAGGGAGGTATACATTACATTTACAGTTTCTAAGGGTATTAGTTCCTGTTATTATTACATCCAAAGAAAATCCTTTTTGGATTTACTCCAGAAATATCTCTTTTGTATTTTTTAAAGGTGGGGTGGGGATAGTTATTCAGAATGACCTATTTGTATTTATTTTATTTGTTACTTCCACACCCATAGCATGCTACCGGTACCTTCCAGAAATGGACACTTTGCTGGCCATGTTTGGGGACACATTGACTAGTGAGCATTAAATTGGCAGTGATCGTGTGAATACTGCTCACCCTAACTGGCAGGGAGAGCTTTGCTTAGTAAATCAAGCCTTGAGACTCCACAAGCTCAGGATTTATGGATGCCAATTAGACTTCTGAAAGTGGTCATTGAGCTATTTGGATGTGATTAGGATTCCATTAGAAAGTGCTTACTGGAAGGTGGATGTGCGGATTGTAAACAGAGAGTTATTCCAGAAATGTGCTAATCCAACATCTTGTGACAACCATTAGCACGTTTTAGACTCAAGGAAGGTCAATGTCAGTCTTAAAAATATTTGAAAATAGGCTAAGCTACATGTCCTTATAGTATGTACTGTGCTATGCACCCCTGGATTTGTAATATATGTGTCACAGCTTCTATAAATCACCCATTAGAATTGCATTACTTACAGTCTTACTTACATTAGAATTGCATTACTTACATTAAAAAAATAAGTATACCCCATGGAAATTGTTGGCAACTTATTTGAGTGGGCAAACATTAGATCTTTAATCAAGCAGTGCAAAATAACAAACATTTCAATAGATGCACAGTAATAGTGTACTATGGAAAAAGTAAGTACCCACTTGGCATCGGAAAACACACAATGATTGCTGTGCTAAGGTATTTCCAGCAGGCAAAGCTGTGTTGTCTGGGGTGGTGAGGGAATGGTTAAAAGGCCAGGAACCTGAACATATAGTCCAAAGTTCTGACAAATGAGCAGCAGATAGTCAATTAATAAAAACGATGTTAGGAATGACTCCTGATAGAGGTGCAGGGTTTTTAAGGAAAGTCCATGTCCTGGGTGATTACCACAGCGAGTACAGCAGACACAAAGAAGGCATCATGCTGGAGAGGAGAAGAACCTCTGAGGGGAATACAAGAAAAACAGACAAGCAGCGCCAATCTAAGTGCAGCAATATTGTAAAATATTTAATCAATTAGTAATGCACTCACTCGAAAATGGATAAAAGCAGGCACATCATGGTAAATGTCAGATGGACCGCAGGGTTCCAGAACTATCATCCAGGCAGCGCTGTGGTGTCTTGCTCGATGGCGCCAGTGTTTTCCGGTGTCCCGGGCTAGAGCGTACGGGGCGCAGGAGTAAGCCGTCACTCAGGAAGTCCCTGGAGCTAAGAGGGGGGAAGCTATAGCTTGGCGCTGCTTGTCTGTTTTTCTTGTATACACACTTGGCATTGAAAGCTGGTGTTGGGTTCTTTAGCAGGAATGACTTCTTGTAGGTATTATGTATAATATGGTTGGTAAGGTTGAATAAAAACACCAGTCCATCTAGTACAACCTATATGGTTGTGTGTATGTCAAAAATCATATCCCATAGCCCTGTATAACGTGCTTGCTAACATGCCCATCTAGGAGTTTTTTTAAACTATCAATACTTCCTGCTGAAACCACCGATTGTGGAAGTGAGTTCTATATACTTACCACCCTAACAGTGAAAAAACCCCTATGCAGTTTAAGATTAAACTGCTTTTTCTCCAATTTCATTGAGTGACCACGTGTCTTCTTATACTCCCCGAGACTGAATAATTTATTCCCTATGCTGGAATAACAATTGAGGTATTTGTATATCACTATCATATCTCCCCTCAAGCATCTCTATTCCAGGGAGAATATGTTTTAATGCCCATTAGTTTTTGACATAAATTCAGTGACATTTTGACCACTTTTCAATGCAAATTTTTCTCAATTGCAAGAAGTTGGTGAGTTTCCTTGCATGAATTGCCTGTTTCAAAATCTCCCTACAAAATGTTAATGGAAATCAAATCAGGACTTTCTCTAGGGCAGTCCATAACTTTCTATTTTTTCTTTCTGGGCTATTCTTTTTTTCTATTTGTTAGTGTGCTTTGAATCATTTTCATGTTGAAATACCTATTTCCAGTTCAACTTTTGGACAGATGGTCTCACATTTTCATCAAGCACACGTTGATATGATGCAGAATTAATAGCTGACTCCTCAACTGCAAGTTGCCCAGGCCAAAAGCAGCAATCTCAAATTATAACCTTTCATTTGTCTTGTCTATTTCCTGTCCTTTGTATATGCTTAATATGTGTTAACTTATTAATATCCTTGATAAGTCGCTTTGCCTCAATAAAATAATTAAAATATATATATATATATATATAACATTTCTACCATCATGCTTCACAGTTGTTACGAGGCTCTTCTCCTGAAATCCTGATTTGCAGAAAGCATGTCTACTGTCACTATGACCAAACAACTTTATCTTTGATTGCTTAGTCTTCGGCACATTATTCCAGAGGGCATCACCGTCTATATATTAAATAGAAAACTGTAATATCGCTCTAATGTTCTTTTTTTTATAACAAAAGCTTTTTTTAACACACAGTCTTGGACACATTTGTATTTTTTTTTTTCAATATCTACACCACTTGTAGTTTATCTTCCTATCATTTGGCAAACTTTTTAAATCCCTTGTCAGATTATTAGTCATTCACAACTTTCTTTCTGGGGGCCTTAGAGAGCTCTATTGATCTTGGCATGATGACACCACACGTCAGTAGCAAAGAGAACACCAGATTCTAGACATCTGAGGTTTAAATAAGACAGGTTCAGGGGTGGTGAGCCATGGCTCTGATTCATCAGCATTATGCACACTTGTTCTTAGTACTTTTGGGGCTCTAGGCCTGGTTAGGAATCATTAGTTTTACTTTGCTCAAGAGTCTTCAATTTCCTAGTGGTTACAGGCTAGTTCATAGGGGATTCCATCAAACACCTAAGACCTATCAAATTGGGTTACCAGATGGTGGGCTTGTGCGCCCTGGGAACCTTGCCAGCCACCTCAATTGACAAACCCTCCATCATTAAACTACCACTCACTCCTAACTCAAACCAGCTGCTAGATTACTCTTTCCCATGGGTATTATTATGGGTATTGGCTGTGCCCATGTGACTCACAAAAACCTTATGACCAGTCCAGCATATTTAGCAGCAACATTAGCAACTCATTATACCAGGCTGTTGAGAAATGGTTACTGAGCTTCACTTCACTTCACTTCATATTCGTATTATCTTCACTGAACACATCAGTGAGACATTTACAGATTTATGTTTGTTTTACTGAGCAATTAAACAGTTTTTAGGGTAAACAGCAACTTTGGGTTCACATCTTATATTACAAAAACTTGGACAGAAAAAGTCCAGATATATGACAGTGTTCCAAAAACATAGCTGTCAAATTTTCACAACTGTTCCCATTGGTCAGGTGTCATAGGAGGATTGCTGCAGTGCTCACGGAGATGTATCAAAAATATTGCTTGAAAAACTTACTCTTTCATATTTATTCTGTAGATCTGAGCCCTACATACGTACCCCTAAAGGGAAAAGCCTCCTAGTGTCTTTATTATTCCATTCCCCCTCCACTGGTGGGAGCTCTTTCCAGTTTCACCCTGCCTATAAAGTGCACATGGACAGTCCTTCCCCATGGCAGGAGAGTAAACAACCAGTAAGGTGGAACCAGCTAACAGGTATTAACCCTTTGTTACATGTATTTAAAAAAAATAATAATAATAATGTGTGTGTTTTTCATAGCTCCATACCACTGCTGTATAAATGGGGCCATACATGTGACTCTTATTTCAGCTGACTATCTGCTATTGGAAGAAGAGAGACGATCACTCATCATCTGCTCTGTGCCTAGTAGTACAGGCTTAGCTAGATTTCCAGCTTATGTTGAACTGCAAGATCCAGAGCATCCTTCTCTTGAACCACAAATCTTTTAGTTCATCAGTTTCCACATTTCTGTTTCAACTGTTTATTTAGCTGCTTTTCAAGAGTTCATGCCAAAGATAGGGTTATTTTGTAAGTAACATTTATATATATATATATATATATATATATATATATATATATATTTTTTTTTTTGGTACCATTTAATAAGTATTTTTTACAGTACTTTTAATATCACATTTTGCATTAAATCAGAAAATCTAAGCTAAATTTGTACTAATGGGCACATAGCAGAGTGTGTGTGATCTCATGTACATTGTATTTCTTCTTCTCCCTGTAGCAGAAAGTCAGGTGTAATAAGAGTCACACATCAGGCTGTGGATGAGTAATTGGGATAACAAAGTGTGGGCAGTGATAGAGACAGAGATGATCCAAGCCAGGCGGAATGATGCAAGGCGTGTGCCCACACCACATACTCCTCGTTACATTTTGATTTTTTCATAATTCTGTCTGATAAAATTTCATTGGCTATTAAGTAATCCCTGAAATGAGAGCTCTTATGAGCCTATAATGAGCTCTAATTGCTGCGACTAGTCGAGCCACGTGGAAGGATTTAGTAGGTATTAAGCAGTTGGGTACAGAGCACAGGCTGTTACCTAGCCATTACTTTCATAATTCAAGGAGAAAATTAGTCCTTTTAAGGGAAAATCCTTTGATTCTCTTCATTCTGCTAGGGGTGACAGAGTATAGCTTTGTCTGCCTTCAGCTCAAGACAGTGGAACAAATAGGAATGTAACAAAATTGCCCCTTTTATTATGAGAAGAGTTCAAAAGAACATCAGACTCACTAGCTTAGAGTAAAGAACACTGTATACTAACTACTGAAGCCTCATATCAAAAAATATAGAAATATAGAATATTTATCCATTTACTCCCCCTGAATATACCATGCACTTGCTTGAAAATTCATTAATTTCTTATACACCTATCAATATACTCCTATTAAAATACATCTGTTACAAAATCACTTACATTAAACAGTTGCATAACATTTAGAAATAATATATTACAAATTATTATTAGGGACCCATAATATTTTCTTGTGTGTGTCATTATGGGGTATGTAGATTAATGAGCAAAAAAAATTAAACAACTGTAGTATCAGGCTGCAACATAACAAAAATGTAAAAAGTGAAGGGGGTCTGCACTATAATGTATATATATTTATTTGTGGGTGTGTTTTAAATATATGTCATCATGTTCATCATCTGTTTTACAATATGCTTATAAATTATGTAATCCTGAAAATCCCAACACTCATAATGCAAACCAAAAAATACTATTTTTAATATTCTCCTGTTAAATGCTCATTGTTTGCAAAGGAGTTAAGAACATATATAAGTTATATTCATTTATAAATGTGAACTTACATTATTTAAATAATACTTACTAGCATTTAATAGTACATGGTAATGACCTACTGACTTATATTAATCTGAATTGATTGAATCTTGTTTTCTTGAAACATATATTTATCTGTTTGTTAATTACATTGGGCGTGATTTTCTAAAGAATATTTTTTTTTAATCAGTCTCCTTATCATGCACAGAATTTAAAAAAATAATTGTTATTTTCTTTGCACATAAATGAACGATTGAAGTGAATACAGCTTAATTTACCTAAGTGAATAATGCATATTTCTTTAGTAAATAGACCCAATACATTGCATTTATAAGTAACATACTGTATTATATAGCACATTTATCCCATTACGCATTTTCCCCTGTCCAGCACAGCCCATTTCCTTGGAAAAGTGTAACATATTTGTAAAAATGGTCAGTAAAGTGAAGCAGAAATGCTGATATTCTGTTGGTAACATTGCAATAAACCAAACTATTTCTGTGTTTTCTCAGCATTCATTTGGCAAAATACATAAAGAAATGGAAACCCTTCTACTATTTTTTTAAGCAGCATTTCTACTAAGTTGAAATGTGAAACTTATTACATGCTGTACCTATATTTGTAGTGGCGTTTGCATATTTTACTTATTGAGAGTTGACTGGTGCTGATGCTGAAACTTTTCAGATGTGTATTTAATATAACTTTCTGTACAGCCACTCCTCTGCAGAATGTCTTTCTTTGAGTACATCAAGTTACGTTTGCAAGCATTACTCACAAATACTGTATGGAAAATAAATAGCACCATAGATCAGGACTAATAGATTTTACAAGTTATAAACTACTGGAGGACTGAATAATCAATAGCAAATTATATTGGCAAGTTATGTACACTGATGTGAATATTGCAATGCATGGATGCATAGAAAAACATGCTTAAAAATGGCAGGGTTTTAAAGAAGTAGTTTAAACTAGCCCAGAGAGCCAATAAAGAGACCTAATAAATGGCAGGAGAGTTAATATATATATATATACTATATATATATAGTATATCATCTTTTAGAACCTACTTGTATCAGAAGCTCAATCTGCCCTTCCTTTCCTAATGAGGTCATTAAATAAAGCATGAACAAACCTATTAATGTATTATTGAAAGCAGATCGTTAACTTGTATGTATCGCTGTTTCAAAGTGTCATTGTGATATTGCTGTCTGTGTCACATCTTAGCCGATATAGAGTGAGATTCGCCCATTATCTGTTACCAAGCAACACCTAGTGAATACCAAAAAACTGAAAAGAACCCTTCAAGAAAAGTCCTCAATAATAGTGCAAAGGAACAAAGATCCAGGACACAACAAAATGCCACAGGGGTGACTTTTCATGAGCAATTATGTCTCATTAATCAGAAGAACAGCTGCAATATTAATTTCACTAGCCCTGGGATTTATTGCAGAGTTTGCCAGGGAAAGCGTCTTAGAGGAGTACAATATATGGACAACAGTGGGGTAAATACAAGTGGTCTAGAAAATGGATCAGATTAAACAGCCACTCAGTATAAATAACATGATGGTTTGTTTTTTTGACTGTTATGTCTTTTATGTATTCATAGAAAACTTTGAACCATTTGTTTAATTTTCCTGGTCTCAAATTTTGTTAGTGCAGTATAGAAACACAAACAGGCCAATTTTGAGTAGAAACAAAGTAAATAATCAGCATGATTTACATTACCCAATAAGTTCATTCAAAGTTTAGAGTTAGGTGAAAACCAAATCGCGTACTCAGTTAAGGTGAAACCATTACCTCTCTGCCACCAAAGTACTTTACATCATTTACCCTTAGAAACTCATCAGAAGCTATTTTAAAACGATGATGCAAATGTGTGGCAATGTAATTTCCTATTTTGTAACTCCATGGAAGAGAACTTTCAACTGCCAACTTTTTTCTTATTCAATCTCCTTTAGATTTACCTTTAACTATGTAGTGCAAAGGCTTGTCTGATTTCATACAAATTGAAAGTGTTTAGATTTGACCTCATATTATATGGGTTTGGTAAATCTAGGAAAATTGTTCAAGAAAATTGTATAACGTATGGCCAGCCTTAAGTGTTTTTTTCTTAAATAATTGTGACTAATATTAGTCCTTATAAATAATGTCATTTTTTAACTTTGAAGGGGGTGTCAAGAAAATGATTATATTCTGATAAAAGTATATGGTTAATATTTGTACTGATAGTATTCATTGTACTTTTTGTTTTTTATATTTAACATGTTCTTATGTTTTTTGACAAAATTACAAGCAGGCCAAGCTTACCAGCAGAAGTGACACTGACAGGGGTTTGGACAAACTATAACACAGCCAGCCATGCTTGTAATAGTCACCTGTTAGTCACCTGTTATTATCAGGGCTTTAGGTCTTGTTGTTTTCTTATGGTAATAACCACAGGCAGTATTATAGTCACTTCTGACTCCTATAATTTCATTTTTTCGGGATAGCTTGGTGTTCATATAAATGTAGGTAAAAATATCAAAAAGGCATATTAAATACAAAAATAGTTAATATACTGTATAATATCAATACACAAATTCAGTTATCAAAGTATAATATTTTTAATAATAAGCAGCAGTTTGCATATACTGTAATGAGCTGCTGCAAATAGATC
The DNA here is from genome assembly GCF_037356315.1 of Lithobates pipiens. NCBI lineage: Eukaryota > Metazoa > Chordata > Amphibia > Anura > Ranidae > Lithobates > Lithobates pipiens. Next base: position 407,485,409 of record NW_027507718.1, read on the forward strand.
TTGCTTTCTGAGTCCAGGATGGTCAGATCCCCTGCTCAGGCTCAAGCGTGGGAGAACCAACATCCTTGCTGTCAATTCTACTCTCAAACATCAAGCCAAGCGTTGTAGATCTGTCCAAAGAGACAATCTTTGGGCGTAACGTGCATTGTGGCACATCAAAAGGGCCAGAGAATTATATGAACTGAGAAGTGTATTGAGCAAGAATGGTGCAAGGGTTCCCCTTTCAGCCAGTCAGGATTTGAATACTAACAGATATGTAGTAATGGTTAAAAACTAAGGTTTTCCCAATGATGAGGATGCAATATTTGAAGGGGCTTGTCGAGCTTAAAAAGAATCTCATTACAGGAGCCGGGCAGCTTGAAGAATAGATTTGTACTAATCAAAAGAAGGCTATTCTGGGAAATAACCTCCACTACCCATTCAAACATCCCATTACCATGTCCTTAACAGCAATGAATGAGACCACAAAGACATGTAGAGGAGATAAACACATCTCAGACATCACTTATAAGGTCACACAGTTATCACACATCTTGTTGGATATTTATTTTCACATAAGATCCAATTAGCTGGAGTCAAGATTTAGAATTGTGCCATGGTTGCAGCTTGCAGAATTTATAGCATACTATATAACTAATAAACAGTATTTAGAAGTTGGATCTATTTGTAAATGTTTTCACACATGATTCACTTAATTTTCACCCATAATTTACACATTTTTCTAATTGGATTCAAGTGGGGAATTGTGTGAAAGTTGAGTGAAACATATATAAATAGACTCCAAATGTGTAATTTACAGCTGGGTTTAAAAGGGGCTCAAGGGATGGTGGAATGAACATGACAAATTTATCAAATAAGGTTTTTTGAAATGTTGGATGATACTATACCAGGGTTTTTAAAATGATCAAATCTGCCCAGATACCATTATTGCTGCTTCTACTAATGACAATAACAAAACAACAGTATGTATTTGCTTTGCAACTACACAATTCACCAAATCAGATATTATACTGTCCTTAATTAAGAGGTTAGAGTCAGTAATGTCACATGGAACTGAGAGAAATCCTCCTCAGGGATTACTGCATATTTAAAACTGCTTTTCAACTGAGACCCCCCCTCATTTCTTAGTTTAAGGCTGGGACCCCGGTTTGAGGAGATGGTGAAAGCACATGACCCAAAGGAAGACAATTTGAACATTGCGGGGCAATTTTTTTCAATATCAGAAGTATGTTTATGAAAGATAAAGAAAAGTACAATACACAGCGTTCCAGGACAGTACAATCAAATAACATTGTTCAGAGAGTGAAACAGACATAGAATACATTAGCATACCTTCTGCATGTGATAATAGTTGCCAACAAAGATACCCACTACCAGAAGAACCATACCCAAGTGCAATAGGTCAACAGCATGGCCTTATGGTCTGATAATACATTGAAAAATTCTTCGATACGTAAGTTCCCTTGGGCTGAGACCCAGGGTATCAAGCCATGTGCCCCATAACTTTTTGAATTTACCAGGACAACCCCGGGGTTGATAAATATGCTGTTCCAGAAGAAGAGCACTACCAACATTAGTCACCCATGATCTATGTGTGGGAGCGTCAGAGGACTTCAATAATTGCAGAATCAGTTTAGAGGCATGAAAAAGCCACCACTAATCTAGTGAACTCCTCCTGCACTACCTCTCCCAAAATTCCCAAAAGACAATATTTAGGTTCCAATGGAACAGTAAGTCCTGTTTTTTTATTTAAATAAAAAATTCACTTACACAACATAAAATGTAAAACAGCAGTTCTGAAGACTGTGGGTCTGTGGTTCTGTGTGCATCACTTAATGCCAAACAGCTGAACAGAAAGTGACGAGGGAGCCGCTCGTGTAAGTGCATTTTTTTATTCAAATAAATCGGTTTTATAAGCTATGACATGCTCTGTTGGGTCCCTGTTTCTTCTGAGCTGTCTACAGAGCACAGAGAAACATCAACCTTTTTTCCTAAAGGGGGTGCACACCTGTTTGGCATAAAGTAATCCGTGATGAAGAGGGTTTGAGTCAAGCAAGGATGAAAGGCTGTGGTACTATCGGAGGCAATATTGGATTGATCCCCAGAGGGAAAAAAGCACATTTGACCTAAAATCTTTAAGTCTATTGCTGAGGTGAGCGCAAAAATAGAGTGGGAATCACTATAAGAAGACTGGAAGCATGAGTTAAAGGCTGATGGGTTTACTTCCTCTTTGTTTCCCTGCAAAGGTAAAGCATAATGGGCTACTATGCATCGAATAGTAACCCATTATGTGTCACTTACTTGACACAGGAGCCAGCGATGTCACCGCTGTCCCCTCTTCCATGGAGTGTCCATCTTCTTTCCGGGTATCGTGGCTCCAAAGCTGTGATTGGCCGGAGCCGCGATTACATCAATCCTGCGCATGAGCACGGGAGCCACCACTAACGTTATATTGCCGTTAGCAGCGGCATGCTCAGTGCACCTGCACGCCTCTGTCTACGGCACATGCGCCGTAGACAGCGCTGCCTGTCTTTTCGCAAATATCTCCTAAACCATGTAGGTTTAGGAGATATTTCTTGGACCTACAGGTAAGCCTTAATCTAGGCTTACGTGTGGGTCAAAGTGGTCTGTAAGGGTTTACAACCATTTTAAGATTATCACATGGTGCAAGGAAGCCACTGCAAATTTGTTTGCAGAAAATACTTACCATAGATTTTATAATACAGAGTAATAACACGTGGATTTGAACGCACTGCATTTAGTTTGATAGATATTGAACATTTTTGAAGGATTTATTCATGTAGCTTATGTTTTATGGTCAATACACTGAAGAAGAGAAATACTGTATTATGTGGTGTGTTTGTCCTGCAGCGGGCCCCCTTCCTGCCGTCTTGGAGTCCCCCCACAGTGGATGAACGCCAGGACCCTGTCACAAGTGCAACCTTTGCGACCCCGGTAGTTCTGCCACTAGTGTCAGTAGTTTATTTATTTTTATTTTTTTACCATTTTTTTTGCCCCCGTTGGGGGGCTTTGGTTACATAACAGGAGTCTAAACAGACCTTTGATATTTCACCTTTAAAACAGAGAAAGAAGATTGAGGATACCTTAATCTCCATCTCTGGAGCCTCAACTGCACAGAATGAATGATCAGGAATAGCTCTGTGCAGAGCTTCCTGCTCATTCATAAATTGAAGCATAGAAAATTTACTATGCCTCAGCTACAAAAAAAAAAAAACAGAGTCAGTGATCATTACCAATTGCTGACTCTTTTAATTAGGACAAGGAAGGGGCTGTTAAATTACACATTTATCGACTCCTTTCCCATTCTCCATCTTGACAGATCCCCGGAGCAGCCAGCAGGAGAGGAGAGGGGGGGAACCTGCAGGGGAGGAGGGGGGCTGGGATAGAGCACACAGGGGCCCAGAGGCAGCACAGGGGGACCAGGAGAGAGGACATGGGTGGCATATAGAGGAACCGATCCATCTATTTCTTTCCTGCCCCCGCTATATGCCTGAAGGAGGGAGAGTGGGCATTTAGTGGCTGCATGGAGGGATTGATTCCTCTACATCCTGCTATCTAGGTGCACAGGGGGAGCTGCATGGGCCCCCTGGAGCATGGGGCCGGGTCACAATCATGTCCCCTGTTTGTGACCCAGGCCTAATAATTTCTTTGGCTGGGTGAGTAGGAAGGATTGGAACTTTGTGATACTAAATTATAGAAATTTTCAAGACTAACAGGCAAGTTTTTAAAAATAAATGGGGATGTGGGCACTGCCATGGAGGACATTTAACAAAGCAAAATAATAAAAACGTTTTAAAATATCATACAGTGGGAAGAGAGTCTTTTTAAAACAACTTTGAGAGTGACGCATAAAGAATACAAGTTCTCTAGACTATTAGACAGCCAATGTCTCCCATGTCATCCACTGCAGCTAATTAAGCAAAGATTGTGCCTGATTAGTTGCTTCCCTGCCTACAGTAGCAGGGGTAATGACAGCTATGAATCTCAAAATTATTAAATTCTTGTCACTTCCTTGTTCATTGCAAAGGATGTTCCTCAATTTACTCCTATTTAGCATCCTGAAGTCATTTATCACAGTCTGAGGCTCCTCAAAAGAACAGAAAAGTCCAGGAACCACTATGGGTGGCACGGGAGGTCGGTTGGTGCAGGCCAGTCACTGTACTGTGAAAGTGATCAGGTGGTTCTACAGCCACTTGGATAACTTTTACATGATAGTTGAGAGTTGGTTGAAAGAATAAATATCAAGCTCATGGCTACTGAGCTTGCTTTAACCCCCTGACTACCAGGATGCTTATAAACGTACCCTGGTAGACAAGGGGTTAAAGGCATAGTCCACTGTTGTGACCATGTTTCATGTTATACTCATATTTAGGGTGCAACATTCCCCAACACACCTCTCTAAAACTACCCGCCACCATTTTTTTTTACTTACCTAAACCTAACTCACTGGGTGAAGGATTCACAGAGTGCCAGTGCTAGTGCAGTGACATCACTGCTCTTGTAGTCCATTGTTTACTTTTCTATGCCCATAACAGAAGGTTTGGACCTCTGTGCGAACCTGCGACTGGGATGAAAAGCACAAAAAAAATTAGCATTGCACCCAGGATGTACTTTTCGTAGTTGCAGGGCTTTAGGCTTCAATAATAAAAAAAAATTATAATAAATGCACATTTTTTTTATTGTATTATTGTGAGTGCATTTATTAAATGCATAGAAAATGTACCACGGCCCTGCAATTTAAAGATCTCAAGTACATTTTGCTCCAGTAGATGTAAACCTAAACACTAATATTAATACTAATACAACATAATAATATCATTGGCAAAGACTATTTTTATTTTAAGCTCTAGCATAATAACAGCTGGTGAAACCAATAGAAAGGTCCTTGTTTGGGATCCTTGTGTTATAGGGTGACAAAGCCCCCACCCTCCTTTCCCCATCTCCTGTAAATCAAGCTGTCCCAAAAAGTCCACTGTTGTCAAAACTTAAAAAAGACCCGTAAAAAAACGATTGCAGTCAGCAACAATTAGGAAATATGCCTCTTTGAAAAAAAAAAGAGAAAAAATCACATGCGGCCTCTTATCACTGTTGTGCATGTGGATAGGGACCGGCTGCAAGGAGGCTGCAGGACATCAGTACCATTAAAAAATAGAGACAAGTGAATCTGTTGGATTTGATTCAAGGGCAAGTTTGGCAAACACATCCAAAATCCCTAAATTGCTAATTTAATGTGAACCCCTTTGAAGTCAATAGGAGGAGAATCTTGAAAAATCTATTTTCGCAATTTTCAAGACTAATAAGCAATGGATTGTTAAACAATCCAAGGACTGAAAACAAGGACTGGGCAATGCCAGGAGAGACATTGACCAAAGCAAATTTAAATAAATACCAAACATAAAAATGCTAAATTCTATTAACCACTTCAGCGCCAAAAAGATTTTCTCCCCTTTAAAGACCATTCCATTTTTTGTGATACAGCACTGCGTTACTTTAACTGACAATTGCGCAGTCGTGCGACACTGCAATTGCCTCTGCGGTTTTTATTTTTTGCACTATAAACAGAAAAAGACCAATGCAGAATAGGAGGAGATAGCGTGTTATTTATTATTGGCATTGGAGTTATTGCTTTGACCCAAGTGCAGTTCAGGAACAGGAGGATTTCTTGGACCAATTGGTTGTTTTATTAATCGTGACCAATTATGTCATATGCCTTTGCTGCGGTAGCTCCAGGAGAATAATCCAGATGATTTTCGGAATTATCTCCGAACCCTGGACCCCTGCTTTCACAAACTCTTGGCATTGCTGAACCCCTATATTAACCTCCCTGGCGGTAATCCCGAGTCTGGCTCGGGCTGGAATTTCAGTACCACGAGCGGTAACCCAGAGCCAGACTCGGGATCGCATCGCTGGATACAGGGAGACTTACTTACCTTGTCCTCTGGATCCAGCGATATCCCCCCACTGTGTGTGCGAGCCATCCTCCGCTCGATTCACACAGTGCCCGAGTGCCGCCGAGCTCCGTTCCTTGCAACGTTATGACGCACGGGAGCGGAGATCGGCGTCAAATTCAAAAAAGTTAAAATACACAATACACATACATAAAAAAAATACACATCCCCTTTGTCCCTAGTGGTCTGTCCAGTGCCCTGCATACACTTTTATATTATAAATACTGTTTTTTTCTGCCTGGAATTTGGAGATTGTCCTTAGCAACCAAAAAGTGTCCCTTTATGTCAAAAGTGATTTTAGACCAGCTAGAAAAGAGCGATAATAAATTAGAATCACTTGCACAATTCAGCGATAGCAATTTGTGATGAGATCTGTCATCAAACACTAAATCTAATGACAGCGACAATTCTGCAAATTAGCAAATTTCAGTGTTTTTGGATTTCATTACATTATTGAATAATTTTTATGTTGATATTTTGTTATCATTATTTATAGTTATTTATTATATTATAAACTTTATCATACCCGGGATGTCTACTAGACTCTTGTTTGAACAGATTTAAGAGAGTTATTCCTAAGAATTGCAGGCCTACCATATAAAACGCCAAATTTCCATGCAAAATAATTTTACCGCTTTCAGCACCTAAAATCAGAAATAATCATACCGCCAGGGAGGTTAAGAAGCAGGACACATGCATGAGACTTTTATTTTATTTTTTGGTTGAATAATAATGATTTGATTTGTTATATTTTCTAGATTTTTGGATGCATATAATGTACTTTTTGGTTAAGTTCTATTGGCAGATAGCATGTCTAATTTTATTTGTTTTTTTTTTCAATTCACAATAAAAAAATTGTGGAGAATAATACTTGGCTATGTGTTTTACTTCAAATGACAGTTTGGGAGTAGGCAGTTACATTTCAAAAAATACAATGTAATATTGACAATGGACACCAACATAGTTGCAGCTTTGATATTAAAAACTACGGGATAATGGTGCTGTGGTAACTTGCCCAAAAAAAAGAAAAAAAAGCATAATAATATTATTCTTGATATTAACTAGAAAAAAAAGCCTTTGAAAATTTGTTTGCAATAACTTCATCAGCATCACCAGCAAAGCAGCTTCATTATTATTCTATTAAAGAAGAAGAGAATTGTGCGCTGCATTTCGAGATTTCATAATTTGCCACGTCATGAATGTTAATTCTCCATTACGAACAATAGTTTATAAGACTGACTGCTTCTGGCTTGTCTTTGCTTCCAAGCATGCGTGTTTGTACTTTGGACTTTTGTCTGACAGACTTGTGTACCCACGCTGGGAAAATCCAACAACAGACATTTGTTTGAGGAAAATTTTAAAGCCTGCCATCCAACATTTGTCTGCGGAAAATCCAACAATTGTCCGATAGAGCGTACAAACAGTTGGATTTTCCGCCAACAGCCTGTCATCACACATTTCCCGTCGGAAAATCAGATTGTGTGTACGAGGCTTAATTGTATGGGGGGCTGTGTGACTGGGGAAACACACAGATCCATCTTCCTGCATAGCAGGAAGGCAGATCTCAGTGTCATCCCCTGACAGAATGGAGATCTGCCTTGTTTATTTCGGCAGATCCCCATTCTGTCTCTTCGGGGAACGATCGCAGGTGGCCGGCGGACATCAAATCCGCCGGACCCGCTGATTGGCTCGCTCACTGGCCATTCAAAGTGTGTGCATGCCTACAAAAGCTAGTGCACAAATGGCCATACCGGTACGGTGATATGCGCAGCCGAGCCACCTTGCCGTAGTACATCTGTGGTGGGTGGTCGACAAGGGGTTAAATCATTTGTTTGAGGTGTGCCTTCAATCTGCCTGTGAAGTGGCACACCTGTAGGATGTACACAAGCAAAAGTGACATTTAAATAGAAAATAAATTGCAGGATGCTAATTTACATTTCCTAGCTGCTTTTCTCTGTTTGTAAACAAGGTATCTGGGGGTTCCCTTTATCCATAGCAGACCCTTATCTTAGGAGGGGAACCCCATGAAAAAGAAAAGTCCACCTGTATCCTAGCAATCAAGGACACTATCTGGACTGGCTGTCTGCGTCTCGCAGCTGCACAGTCATTGGTTGTTACTCTAACACTTTGAAATTATTTTGGTATTAAAGCTTTGGTATTCATTTTGAGTACCCCGTGCTAGAAAAAAACAAAAACATTGGGTCCCTCTCCCAAAATCCATACCAGACCTATAGGCCCCGTTCACACCTGGCAATTTGACACTTTCAATTCTTGAGCAATTTCATTGGGCAATTTTGGGCAATTTCATTCTTAATGGCACCCCAAATGCTGTGCGTTTTGCCATGACTGTTGTGTGACAAAACGCACAAAAATGTGCCTAAACCATATCAGGCCACATGTCCTCAACATGGAGACAGTACCTACCTGCATGAGTAAGGGGCACATAGTACCCCAGTTACTAATTCACAGATAAAACTTGAAAAGTAAATAAATACAACACTTGTTTGAAAAAGTCCTTTATTAAACAAGCAAATAAAAAACAAAAAAAGATGTCCCATGGTGTCCATCATCAAATAGATCCATGTCAATTACCATGAACAATGATCCCAAAGACCTACCAAAACAAAGTACATTCCTTCTGATAAAGCTGCTCGCTGCAAATGACTTTTTCCCAGCCAGCAGCTGAATGTAAACAAAGGGAACGGGATCCCAGGTGATGTAATTGACTAAATATTCCTATGTAGTTTCTCCTATGCTTTCCATATTACAACTAAAGCCCTTAAAAAATATGACTGCTCTGACCACACCCTTGTAGCCTCCCAGGCGGTATGATTATGTCAGATTTTTGAATCTCAAAGCGGTACATTTGTTTTGCATAGAAATTTGGCATTTTATAGTGTAGGCATGTAATTCTTAGTAATGACACACTTAAATCTGTCCAAACAAGAGTCTAGTAGATACCCCAGTTATAATAAAGTTTGAAACACAAAATCTTAAATTATAATATAATAAATAACTATAAATAATTATAAAAAATAATAATAATAAAATTAATTTCCGCACTTATCACTATCTCTCAATTCTTTTTTTTTTATTGGAAAAAGCCAACTTTATTTGGATAAGATTAATTTTACAAAGCAATCACTTGGATAAAATAATAAATAAAACATTACACCAAACACTTTGTGTGAGTTTCATTATACAAACATTATAAGGCACAAGTTTGCGAAGGTATATACATCAATTACATAAGAGACTTCCTGTGGTTCTGTTACCAATATATTCCCGAATGAGGATTTCCATGCTTAACCCCCCTAGCGGTAATCCCGAGTCTGGCTCAGGTTAGGAATTTACTAGCAGGAGCGGTAACCACGAGCCAGACTCGGGATCGCTTCGCTGGATGCAGGGGAGGACACAGTGAGACTTACTTACCTTGTCCCCTGGATCCAGCGATGCCCTCCACGCTGTGTGATCGAGCCGTCCTCCGCTCGATTCACACAGTGCCGAATGCCGCCGAGCTCCGTTCCCTGCGGCGTTACGGCGCACAGGAGCGGAGAACGGCGGCAAATTCAAAAAAGTAAAAAGACACAAAACACACACAGCACTGTAATCTTACAGATTACAGTGCTGTATTAAAAAATACACACCCCCTTGGTCCCTAGTGGTCTGTGCAGTGCCCTGCATGCACTTTTATATTATAAATACTGTTTTTTCTGCCTGGAATTTGGAGATTGTCCATAGCAACCAAAACGTGTCCCTTTTTCAGTGTTTTAGGATTTGATTACATTATTGAATAATTTTTATTATTCTTTATTATATTATAAACTTTATCATACCCGGGATGTCTGCTAGACTCTGGTTTGAAGAGATTTAAGAGAGTTATTCCTAAGAATTACAGGACTACAAAATAAAACGCCAAATTTCCATGCAAAATAATTGTACCACTTTCAGCACCTAATTCCAGACTGAATCATACCGCCAGGGAGGTTAATACTTACATAGGACATCCTCTTACTATATTTTATCTAGGCAGGCCTGTCTGTAGGGTTTGGGGGATTTTCAGGTACAAGTTTCTCCATCCTCCAGCCACCTATCCCACACTTTTGAGTGCTTATGAACACAACCTCTATGTGCATAGACTAGTTTTTTGTATGGTATTGCATCATTAATGTCCTTCTTCCATTGACGTATGGAGGGGGGCGAAGCCTGCATCCATACCTTGGCTATTACCTTACGTACCATAAACAGAGTTTCATTTAAAAATTTAGTTTGGTATTTCGTAGAAATCCCAGAGTTTGGGGTCTGATACTACTGGGGAACCCATATTGTCATTTAAGAATTGGACTGTGTCTGAATAACTGGGCAACTCCATATGAGATGGAAGAACATGCCTGGTGCTCCGTCGCATAAATGGCATGTCGGGTCGCAAGTACGAAGGAATTTCGCTTTTTTCAAAGGTGTTAGATAAGCTTTGTGTAGAATGTATAGCTGTGTCAGTCTGTCAGATAACTTGGGGGACGTCAGTCTAATACCTTCCATTATTTCATTCCAGTCTTCCTCCTCTATGGAGCCTGTGTCCTGTTCTCATTCCACTTTTGCCATTTGCGCAATGGCTATTGTTCTACGATTTCTGATCATTAGATACAGGTTTGAGATAAGTTTATAGGGTTCTTCTCCCATGATTATACCTAAAGCTGAAGGGGGGGTCTGACACTACTTCCAAATTTGGTATTTGTGTTTTTATGACATGGTGGAGTTGTAAATACTTAAAGGCCATCTGTTTGGGGAGTGTATATTCTTCCTTGAGTGTTTGAAACTGCTTGAATCTGGAATTAGATAACACTTGGTGGAGATATATTATGCCGTGGGTAGTCCATATTGTCGAGTCTGGAATGGATTCTAGCACAGGTAGGTGTTTGTTAAACCATAGTGGGGTATGGGTGTGGGTGTATTTCCCCAGTGTTTTACTTACTATCTCTCAATTGTTTTGCTTACTATCTCTCAATTCTGCAAGTGTTCTAATTTACTATCGCTGTTTTGTAGCTGGTCTAAAACCACTTTTGACATAAAAAGACACTTTTTGGTTGCCATGGACAATCTCAAGTTTCTAGGCAGAAAAAACAGTGTATATAATATAAAACTGCGTGCAGGGTGCTGGACAAAGCACTAGGGACAAAGGAGATGCGAAATGATTTGATACAGTAATGTAATCTCACAGATTACAGTGTACTGTATGTGTTCTGTACTTTTTGAATTTGCCGCTGGGCTCTGCAACGCTCACAGGGAACAGAGTCCAGGAACACAGAGCATCGGGTGGATGACGCTCACAGGGAACAGAGTCCGGAACACAGAGCATCGGGTGGATGATCCGGCGGAGGACACAGTGGGGGGACATCGAAGGATCCTGGTGACAAGGTAAGAATTCTGCAATGTTATCCCGAGTATTGCTCAGGGTTACCGCTAATGGTACTGAAATTTAACCCATGAGCCAGGAGGGTTAAAATGAGGGGTTTTAGTCATCCAAAAGTCCCCTTATTGCTCTTCTAAGTCCACAGAACTACGTTCTAATGCCAGACACGGCCATATGGTCACTATGGCGCATTCCTGCATTATTTTGCTGGGTTCACAAACCTTAAACATGCAGGATTCCCTGTAAACCCATGGTAGCGATGAAGCTGAAATGTATCCCTAGTTGTAATATTCTGTGATTAGTTATAACATTTATTTTATTATATGAATATCACAAAGCAGGTGCTATAATAAAACAACATTTTAAAAATTAACTATACTGAGTTACAATATATCTGCCTTTGCTCCCATAACAAAATCAACTTAAAGTGGTTCTAAAGCCTAAATATTTTTTACTCTAATGTATTCCTTGCATTAAGGTAAAAAATATTTAGGCATCAGTATCCCCTCTCACCCCACTTTTACTTACCAGATCCCTCATTGGATCCAGCACTGTGCAGATCTGCAGTTCTTCACCCCCTTCACTTTCTGGCCATTGGCTCTCACTGTTGCCAATCAAAGCCAGTGAGGAGGGAGCAGGAGGGCAGGGCCAAGTCCCACTGTCTGTGTCAATAAACACAGACAGCGAGGCTTGGGAGCAAGCTCACATGAGTGCCCTCATAGAAATAGGCTTTCTATGGAAGCACTCCCTGGAGGAGAGGAGTCAAAAGCGCAGTTGGTGGACCCGAGAAGAGGAGGTTCGGAGGTGCTCTGTGCAATTCTATTGAAGAGCAGGTAAGTATAAACCTATTTGTTATTAAAAAAAGAATAATTGCAGCTTTATAATGACTTTACAGTACAATTCCAGCCTAACACTATCTAGTCTTAAAAATAAAAATCCTCTTCTGCTACCTATGCTGTGTAGAAAGTATACTTACCTGTTTTTTGTCCTCTCCGGTCCGGTCACATGGTTCACAGGTCCGGCTCCTCTATGTCAGTCAGAGGCTGCTAGAGAGGAGAGCGCTGACAACTACTAGGCCATGGAAACCTATGAGTGACATCATGGCTCTTGGAATTCCCAGCTGTTGCTGAGTGGTCACTCCTCTCCCCTGCAACAGTCACAGTCGAAGGGACTATAAATAGGTAAGTATGAACATTTTTTTTTTTACACAGGTTAGGCAGCATAGGTAGCAGGAGGGGGAGGGAACATTTTTAAGAATAGTTAGTGTTATGCCCTGTACACACAGTCGGACATTCCGACGACAAAATCTATCCGATTTTTTCCAACTGATTTTGGCCTAAATTTGTCTTGTATACACATGGTCGCACAAAGTTGTCGAAAAATCCGATCGTTCAGAATGAGGCGACGTAAACCACGTATGACGGGACTATAAAGAGGCCAGTAGCCAATAACTTTTGTCTCGTAATTTAATCTGAGCATGAGTGGCACTTTGTGTGTTGGAATTGTCTCCACAGGATCAGAATTTAAATGATCGGATTTTGTTGTTGGAAAATTTTAGATCCAGATCTCAAACTTTGTGTGTCGGAAATTCAGACGGAAAAAGTCAGATGGAGCCCACACAAGTTCGGAATTTCCGACTACACAGTCCGATCGCACATTTTCCATCGGAAAGTCTGACTGTGTGTACAGGGCACAAGGCTGGAATTCTGCTTTAAGGGTTGAAAGAAACAGAGTAGTTAAACCAATCTGCATATCGTGACTGATCTCTGCCCCTCAGTATTAACTGATGTACTAAAATCCAGTTTAAGCATTTCAAGAGATTCATAGATTTGTTCTCCCACACTGTTCATTATTGATGCAGTAATACTAAAGATTAAATAATTTCTCTGCATCCTATATTTAACTTTCATTACTGTCTATTAGTAATTAATTAGCATTAATTAAGATAAGATGTCTGTTGATATGTTAATCATCGGAACCACTTAATTACTGACTATTAGAAAATAGAAACCAACATCTTAGTTTCTGAGCATATTTGGGAACATTTACATAAATATTAGTTATTTTTATGCATTTAGTTGCTCAAACCTACCTATCCATTTGAAATAATTTTGAATTTGTATTTTACTGACTTGGGCAGTGCCTGGTAATATCTTTCGAAAAGGTTGGTAACTTATTGAAATTGAGTTACTATTCAGTGGAAAAGCACAGGACAACAGCATGTAAGGGCAGCTGTATGGCAGTGTGTAAAAGAATGCATGTATCCATATGAATGGGAATGGAGCGAAGTATTCTGCACTCTGTAATATGTTTCTTTAGATACATGGTTTTATATATATATTTATCTGCTCAAAAGTTTGCATACCCTGGCAGAAATGGTGAAATTTTGGCTTAAATATTGAAAAATAATAATATTTTTTCATATATTAATATTGAAAATGTGACTGATCATGCCAAAACACTGATTTTATCCCCTTCCTGACCAGAGCACTTTTTACAATTCGGCACTGTGTCGCTTTAACTGACAATTGAGTGGTCGTTCAATGCTGTACCCAAACTATATTTGCATCCTTTTATTCCCACAAATAGAGCTTTCTTTAGGTGATATTTGATCACCTTTGTGGTTTTATTTTTTGTGCTATAAACAAAAAAAGCGTGAAAATTGTGAAAAAAACAATATTTTTTGCTTTTTGCTATAATAAACAGCTAACACTTGATTTTGCAATATTGTTGAAGTTTGCACTGGTAGAATTTGCACACCCAGCTTTATGGACTGATTGTTTGAAATACAATCTATTTAATTATTTAAAGCACCAGCACTTTATTGTTTAACTTTTAATTTTTAATTTCTTTTTATTTTTTAATTTTCTTGCTGCTTGCAGTGTTTGCACAATGCATTATATAGATTGCACAGAGTAGTAACTTATGTTTACTTGCTGTCATATACCCTTGTGTGGCTTTTCATTGGCACATTTAAGGTTTGACACTTGGCACTTTGATGTTATTAGCCATCTCATATAGATGTTTTTTTTTGCAAGTTTTACACAATTAAGTTTTTGCACTTGGCACTTTCTGTATATTTATTTAGTTTTATTTAATAGGAAAATAGGCCTTATTATATATAAGTATCCTGATCACGTTAAGTTTGGATTATTGTTACTGGTACTATTTTGCTGTTCAGTACGCTCATTCTGTAGTCATACCCTATGTATATGATAGATACAAGTGGTGACCATTGACACAGCGCATTCACAATATATGTCCATCTATATATCCCTATTCCACTCTTCCTGTTTCCATCTTAGTGACCTATCACTTCTATATTTTCCTTACTCTTTAACCTTTTCCTTTCCCTCCCTTATTTCCTTTTTTCTCTATATACTGCATGGCACTACCACACATAGATTATAATTTTTTGGGTAGGAATAAACCCTTTCTAGTGCACGCAGCAGTTTTTTCATTCCTTTATTTAACCAGTTGGCGCAGAGGTATTTTACACATTACATATTCTTCTACATATTTTTGGTAAACAAAATCACAAGAAGCGTATATTGATTGGGTGTAGTGTCTACAAACTATGGGAAAGATTTATGGCATTTTTGTGACATTTTTTTTTTTTTTACTAGTAATGGCGGTGATGTGCGATATTTAGTGGTACTGCGACATTGCGACGGATAGATCGGAGACGTTTAACATGAGACCATTGGCATTTATACAGTGGTCAGAGCTATAAAAATGCACTTATTAATGTGTAAATGTCACTGGCAGGGAAGGGGTTAATACTAGGGGGCAATCAAGGGGTTAATTTGTGTGTTCCCTTAGTGTTTTCTAACTGTATGAGGATAGGATTGACTAGGAGAGGAGACATATCGTTTTTCCTACTTTTTTTTTAATCTTTAAAAATTTTTTATTTTATTTGCTTTATATTCAGATACACAAATATTGCCACAAAGTAATCACATACAATAATTCCCCTTACAAACAAATTTCCCTTATCCCCCCCTCCCCTCCCCCCTCCCCCTATCAGCCCTCTCCCCCTCCCATTCCCTCCGACGATAATATTCAATTCACAATTATACCAAAAAAAGGAAATTTTAAATAACATCAAACTTAAACAAATTACCCATTCCCTTCTCCCATCCCCCTCCCCACCTCTCATTCATTCCCTCCTTCATCCATCCCTCTTACAACTTACTCACCCTTTCTCATTTCTCACCCCACTTTCCCCA
This sequence comes from Lithobates pipiens, assembly GCF_037356315.1. NCBI lineage: Eukaryota > Metazoa > Chordata > Amphibia > Anura > Ranidae > Lithobates > Lithobates pipiens. Next base: position 407,501,017 of record NW_027507718.1, read on the forward strand.
TATTTTAACAAACTTCCCATAATTACCTCTTTTCCTATATATGTATTCCTCCTTTTTTATGTTATCTTTCACCCTTTCCATCCATTCCTTTACTGTAGGCGCTTCCCTCCTCTGCCATTTAAACGCAATTAATTTCCTCCCCTGAAAAAGGCATCTAATAACAGCTATGTGGATATCCCCTCGTACCTCCTCTTCTTCTATCAATCCCATTATACAGATTTTAGCTTCTACTTCCAGTGATAACCCAAACCCTTTATTAATTTTCCCTATTATTCCTACCCAATATCTGTATAATCTTGGGCATCGCCAAATCATGTGTATTAAATCTCCTCTTCGGTCTCCACACCTTTGGCATTCTGCGTCCTGTCTACTCCCAAATCTAAACAATTTAAGAGGAGTGTAGTATACCCTATGGATTAAATACATTTGAGATGTAATATGTGATGGTGATAAGGAGACTTTCGCCCCCAATGCCAGAACCTTTTCCCACTGTTCTACCGATATTGGGCCCACCTCTCTTTCCCATTTTACCTTTTTTTTCTCCTCTATTACCCCTTCTTGTTCTGTTCCCTTTAGATACCTATAGATCTCAGAAATACCTCCTTTCGATATATTATAACTTATAATTCTCCTTAGTACAGGCATCTTACTCCATTCCAACTTCCTGTCTCTAAATTGTGCCTCTAACGCATGTTTAATTTGTATATAATTAAGGAGGTAATAAGCCGGCGACCCATATTCATCCCTTATTTCCTGAAATGTTTTCAGTCTCCCGTCCTTATATAACTGTGCTAAGAAGTGTACGCCCCTCCGATCCCATTCTGCTAGTCTCCCCATTTTCTTAATTTCCTCCAAATTTTTATTTTCCCATATTGGTGAGAGTTCTGTATATCCTCTATACCCCAATATTACTTTTACCTCCTCCCAACACTTTACCATCAGTTGGACTGTGGGGCAGCTGGTCCTAAATGAGTCGGCTTCCACTGCTTCCGCGACCGTATTATGTGGAGTATCCCTCCCCAGGGGACCACCCCCCTTTCCTGTCACTGCTACTAGGTTACCTCCCCTCATATACTGTAATTGGGCAGCCAGAAAGTAGTATCTCATATTAGGTAGTGCCATCCCACCCATTTCCCTTGGTCTCTGTAGTACTTGTAAGCTGATTCTTGCCACACTGTTCTTCCATATCACCTCTCTAAACAAACTTTCTATTTTTTTAAACCAATATTTTGGAATCCAAACGTGAGTTTTGTATAACATATAATATTTGAGGCATCCACACCATCTTAATTAAGTTGCACCTACCGGCTACTGACAAGGGGAGGTTCTTCCATATTCTGATTTTACGCTTTAATTTTGCCATAAGTGGAACTAAATTCCCTGCTATATACTGCCTTGGGTCTGCCGTCATATTCACTCCCAAGTACTTCATTTGTTTAACTATTTCTATTTGGGATACCTGTACTGGCAGTGGGGTATCGAGGGGATCCACTGGTAGGAGAGCAGATTTTTCCCAGTTAATTTGAAGTCCAGAGAAATACCCGAATTGCAGGGGCAACAAAGGGCACCCCTGTCTTGTCCCCCTCTCCAAATGGAATCCCTCTGAACATTCCCCATTTATTCTCACTTTCGCCCTTGGATCTGTATACAGTACTCTTATCCATTGCATAAATCTCGGACCAAATTGAAATTCCGCCAACACCCTCCTCAAATAATGCCACTCCACACTATCGAAGGCTTTTTTCGCATCTAGGGACATAACTGCTCTATTCCCTTTGTTTTCTGAGGGAATCTGAATGTTTAAATAGGCACGTCTCACATTCATATTTGTGGACCGCCCTGGGATGAACCCAGTTTGGTCCTGATGTACTAATTTTGATATTATATTTTTTACCCTTGTTGCAAGTACTTTTGCCAAGATTTTAACATCTGAACACAATAACGATATAGGTCTATATGATGCGGTCTCCAATTGGTTTTTCCCTTCTTTTGCTAGGACCACCACTGTGGCCTCCATCATTGATTGCGGCAGCTGTCCCGCTTCAAAAGCCCCATTGAGCACCTGTAGGAGAGCCGGCAAAAGTATCTCCCCAAATTTTTTATAAATCTCTATCGGCAGTCCATCCGGACCTGGGGCTTTCTGATTTGTCATTTCTGCTGTTACTTTTTGCAGCTCCTCCAGGGTCAATGGTGCTTCCAAGCCCTCCCTATCTTCCTCCGACAGCCTGGGTAATGTTATTTTCCCAAAAAATTCCTGCATCTCCCCCTCTACTTCGGAGTTTGAAACTTTATATAGTTCCTCATAATATTTCCTAAACTCTTCCACTATTTCAGGTGTTGACTTCCTCATACCTCCCTCCCTGTCCAATATCGCCGGTATTATTGGGGACGAACTATTTGATTTAGCAATCAATGACAATACCCTCCCCACTTGTTCCCCTTCGCCAAAGAAGGACTGCCTCTGGAACTGCCTTTTCTTCTCCTCTTTCTCCCATATAAGTCTTTTATATTCTACCTGATTTTTCTCCCATTCCTTGGAGCTTTCTTCTGAGGGGGCCCTTATATACCTCTCTTCTGACCTCCTTACCCTTTCTTTTGCTTCTATTTCCTTTGCTAACCCATTCTTCTTAATCTGCAATATCTTTTTTATTAGTTCCCCCCTTAAGAAGGCTTTCAAGGTATCCCACATTATTCCCAGGGACGTAGATCCCACATTTATGCTCAAAAATTCTTTTAGATTTTCTTTTACCCCCTCCATGTTATCCATTAGTTCTAACCAAAATGGATTTATCTTCCATTCCCTTTTGCTACATCCTCTCCCTATTGTCATTAAAAACATTACCGGTGAATGGTCCGAAATTCCCCTTGGCTCGTACTCCACTTTCTCCACCATCCCCAGCGCCTCTTCATTACACAGCACCATATCGATCCTGGACAAGGTGGAGTACGTCTTAGAGTGACAAGAATACTGTTTTTTTAAGGGGTTCCACCTTCTCCATATATCCACAAAACCTGTTTCTTCACAGAATTGAAATAACAACCCATTAGGTCCCTCCCTACTACCGACCTTCTGTGGGAACCTATCTATTTTTTGATCCATTATCATATTAAAGTCCCCTGCTATTATGACTGGGATTCCAGGCTTATCCTTTATAAACTTCAGCAGTTCATATAATATTTCTGCATTAAATGGTGGTGGGATATACACAGTTGCAATCACACATACTCTATCTTCTATACCACAAAAAAGGAACACATATCTCCCTTTAACATCTATGATGCTCTGCCTGCAGGTTAGACCCGACCCAGGATCTATTAAGACACTCACTCCCCTTGAGTAGGAGGTGTATGTAGAATGATATTGTATCCTATATTTTCTGTGTCTTAGCACACTGATTGTATCTCGGTCCAGGTGGGTCTCCTGCAAACAGAGCATCCCATAATTACCCATATTCCCCATGGAAAATAACGCACGTCTCTTCAACTGTTCCTTCACCCCCCGTACATTCCAAGAACAGATTTTAACCTTTTTAGTGAAGTTCCCTACCTTACTGCTTACTCCCATATTTAAAGCCTAAAAACACAATATCATACTTTTATTCTCCATTCTACGTGCTTTCTCTGTGTTTTCACACGTGCTCTCCCCCTTACTTTTTTTTTTTCCCCTGTGCTCCAAAATTTTAGTCCCACACATATTTTGTATCTCATATTTACCATATTTCTTATGCACATTTTACACACATTTTATATAAATTGAACAATATTATTTCCTTGTGCCTCCCTTAATTTCATTTTCTTGTGCCCTTTTTCACTGACCACCGTATTTAATACAATTTCACACATCAACTTTATACTTAAATATTTTTTGTGCAATTAATAATCCTTTACCATGCCTACCTATATCCTTTCCTATCCTTTCAACCTCCTTTCTCTCGCTATCATTCATCCATTCATACTCCCCATCCCTTTTTTCTTTCCCCTCCCCAACCCTCCCATGCCCCACTTGGGGCCCTTCTAAGGGGCTTCCAACATGACCGTTTTTACCTCCCAGGGTGATATATCCTCCCCACCTACTCACCCTACCCACCCACTCCCATTACTCTTATTTCTATAACAAAAAATAGTCCACATTACTGCCGAAAAAAAAAAAAAAAAAAAAGGGAAGGGGGGAAGAAGAGAGGGAGGGAGACAAACAGAGCAATATGGGGGCATTCCCTCTTAGTCCGGAAAAAAGGAAAAAAAGAAAAGGAAAAAAAAAAAAAAAATGTCCATTTTCTTTCTGTTTTCATATTACAGCATTCCCCTCTGTTGCAGCAGACATTTATTTTCCTCCAACCACGACTTAACTTCTTCTGGACTATTAAAAAATATGTTTTCCCCAAATGCTGATACCCTCAACTTTGCCGGATAAAGCAATGCATAATTCACTTTAAGACTCTGCAATTTCTTTTTGCACTCTATAAACTTGGCTCTCTGTCCTTGCAGCTCTGGGGAAAAATCCGGATACAATGAAATCTTTATCCCATTATATTCAAGATTACGCAGTTCTCTTGCTCTTTGAAGGATAACAACTTTATCTCTATAGGACAGCAATTGGATGATTATGGGTCTAGGATGACTTCTTCCTTCCACCATCCTAAACGGAATTCTATACGCCCTTTCGATTGCAAAAAATCTTGATAGCTTCTCACTCCCTACTTTATCCTTTATCCATATTTCCATAAATTCAGCAAGATCATTGCCTTCACTTTTCTCCGGAAAACCTAAGACTCTGATATTTTTCCTGCGTATAGTATTTTCCATATTGTTCATTTTAGCCATACACAAATTTAACTGTCCCTTCATCATTTGCATCTCCTGTTTCAGCGGGAGTACATCATCCTCCACCTGGCTGACTCTCTCCTCCATATCTGATATACGGGCCACAGTTTTCTGTACTTCATTTTTAAGATTTAACCCATCTTCTCTTATCTGCTTTAATTGATCTGATACATCATCCAATGATAATTTACATGTATTCACCGCAGAAAGAATTTCTTTTAGTGATGGTTCTTTACCTTTTGCCCAAATTTCTCCTTCTGTACTTATCTCAGTGTCCCGTCCAGTCCCCCTCTCTAAGGAGAGATTACTCACGGACGCTTGTGCTTCCGATATTCCACCCATTACACCCGTAGTGTCCGACCGGACTGCCATACATATTGCTTTATTTAAACTTGTCGGCTCTATTTCGGTCGTCAAGCCCTGGCTTTTCCTTCCGACCGTTTGCACGGCTGCAGTACTCTGCGGCCGCCCCTCTCCGACTTGCACGTTCTTTTTGGGTGTTTGGTTTGGAGTCTGATTAGGCGTATGGGCATATCGCTCCAGTTTAGAAGCGGCGGCAGCAGCAGCAACGCCTGTCAGCCCGGTCGAGTGACCAGCCTTATCTTTGGAACTACGTAATGTTTGTGATCCATTATGTGTGGTCGCCTCCTCCACCCCCCTTTTCCTGGTCATACCTTCAGGTCTTACGTCTCTTCCACCGGGGGGGGGGGGTATCGCTCAATCCCTCCCTTCGCTTTGATTCCCTCTCTCACAGGGTTTCTTACGAGGGGATCGATGTTCCTCTATGGGAGAGCTTCCTGTGGCGACCTTCACATACCTCCACTGTTGCGCCGTTCGGTCAACCGAATGTACCGTTACTCTCGCTTTGGTGGTGTCACAGCTTCGCAGCGTCCCCTCGTTTCGGCACCTCAACGCTCGGCTTCTCCTTCCCTCCTCCTCCTCCACACTACCTCGGCAGCATTAGTCTCTGGAGCGAGCGGTAGGTCTGAGCCCGCCGCGACCTCTCACCCTGACATCCGGTCACGCCCCCCCATCCCGGGACACCAGTGATCGTTTTTCCTACTTAGTAGGAACAAATGATATGGCTCCTCTTCCCTGACAGCACAGGGATTTTATGTTTACCAACACAAATCCCCTTGCTGGTGCTCGTGCACGCGATCACGCCCTCCGATCGTGCCTGCCGGCCACGCAACTCAGGTCCCCCACCATGCAATGGGCACGCCCCTCCTGGTGGCCAAAAAAGGGAAGGACCTATGGGATTTCGCCCAGGGGAGCCAGTATATCTGCGTGAGCCGGTCGGGAACCTGTTAAGGATAGCAATTACATGAAGCCATTTATTATCATATAGTTTTTTGGATCCTTTTTAAATCATGATGATAACAGAAATCACCCAAATGGCCCTGATAAAAAGTCTACATACCCTGGAATGTTTGGCATTGGTAAAGATACAGAAGGTGGCACATACAGGTTAAAATGGCAATTAAAGTTTAATTTCCCACATTAGTGGCTTTTTAACCACATGCTGACCAGCCGCCACAGTTGTTCTGCGGCAGTACTATTTGCTGTATTAATGCCAATGGTCCCAAAAATGTGTCAAAATTTTCCGATGTGTCCACCATAATGTCGCAGTCACAATAAAAATTGCAGATCGCTGCCATTACTAGTAAAAAAATAATAATAAAAATGTTATAAATCTATCCCCCATCTTGTAGACGCTATAACTTTTGTGCAAACCAATCAATATACATTTATTGTGATTTTTTTTACTAAAAATATGTAGAAGAATACATATCGGCCTAAAATGAGGGAAAAAAATTTAATATATTTTGGGGGATATTTATTATAGCAAAAAGTAAAAAATAATGTGTTTTTTTCAAAATTGTCGCTCTTTTTTTGTTTATAGCGCAAAAAATAAAAACTGCAGAGGTGATCAAATACCACCAAAAGAAAGCTCTATTTATGGGGAAAAAAAGGACGTCAATTTTGTTTGGGTGCAATTTCACACGACAGCGTAATTGTCAGTTAAAGCGATGCAGTGCCGAATAGCAAAAAGTTCTCTAGTCAAGAAGGGGGTAGAATCTTCCAGGGCTGAAGCTGTTTAACCCTTTCCCGCCGAGCGTACGCAGATATGCGTACTCGGCTTCCGGGGGTTATACCGGGATGATGCCCGCACCTGCAGGCATCATCCCGGTACCGTTTTTTGCAGCAGGCGATTGGCTATCCAGGTATAACAACCGATGCGGCTAAAAGCCGCTCGGCTGTTATGCCGGAGGAGCGGGAGGGGACGTCCGCCCCTCCCGCCGCCTCTCGCTGCTGCTACCGATCGAGCGGGAGCACCGATTCCGTGTCCGATGGCTCCGGCTGCTGCGGAGGAACTGGAACGAAGCTGTAATCTGCTTTGTTCCAGTCTCCTCATCGTAAACACAGAAGCGACGTCATGACGTCACTTCCCGTTTACTCGGCTGCCAATGGCGCCGGTTTAAAAAAAATATCCGGTATTCAGAATCGCCGTTTTCGGCGATCTGAATACATTGAAGTGTAAAGGAGTCTTTTAGACCCCCGATCCCTCCATAAAGAGGACCTGTCACCACCTATTACTGTCACAAGGGATGTTTACATTCCTTGTGACAGCAATAAAAGTGATCAATTTTTTTTTTTTTAAAAACAATTTAGTTATTTTAAAATAAATAAAATAAATAAAAAAATAAATTAAAGCGCCCGCCGTCCCCGCGAGCTCGCAAAGCAAAGAAAACGCATACGGAAGTCGCGCCCGCGTATGTAAACGGTGTTCAAATCACACATGTGAGGTATCGCCGCGATCGTCAGAGCGAGAGCAATAATTCTAGCACTAGACCTCCTCTGTAACGCTAACCTGGTAACCGTAAAAAAAATTTAAAGTGTCGCCTATTGAGATTTTTAGGTACCGTACTTTGTCGTCAATCTACAAGTGCGCGCAATTATAAAGTGTGACATGTTTGGTATCTATTTACTCGGCGTAACATTATCTTTCACATTACGCACAAAAATTGGGCTAATTTTACTGTTTTGTTTTTTATTTATTCATGAAAGTGTCCCTTTTCCCAAAAAGTTGCGTTTAAAACACCGCTGCGCAAATACCGTGTGACATAAAATATTGCAACAATCGCCATTTTATTCTCTAGAGTCTCTGCTAAAAAAATATATATAATGTTTGGGGGTTCCAAGTAATTTTCTAGCAAAAAATATGGATTTTAACTTGTAAACACCAAATTCCAAAAATAGGCTTAGTCATGAAAGGGTTAATCACAATTTGTGTCTGTGTATAAATAGTCAATGAGTTTGTTAGCTCTCACATGGATGCACTAAGCAAGTTAGACGCTGAGCCATGAGGTTGTAGAAAAGAACAGTCAAAAGGCCTGCATAACAAGGTAATGAAACTTTACAAACATGGAAAAGGATATAAAAAGATATCCAAAGCCTTGAATATGCCAGTCAGTACTGTTCAATCACTTAATAAGAAGTGGACAATTTGGGGATCGCTTGATACCAAGCCAAGGTCAGGTAGATCAAGAAAGATTAAAAAAAGTTATCAAGAAATATCTTCCAGTTCTGACCAATGACCCCAAGTGGTTTCAAGAAGGGTACCCACTTTAGGCAGATGGTTGTCACCTAACCTGTATACAAGTGAGCGACCACCCACACACTGGTTACAGTTCAAGGGTACTTTTAAATGTGGCATGAGCAGTTCCTCATATTGTTCCTTTATCAAAATGGGTGATCGTGTCACTTCGTCGTCCACAGGTAAATTCTTTGGAATGGGATCTTTCATCAACCGTAATACACGGTATGTGGTGTATGTAATTACATGAACCACATGCCAGGTTCAGTATATAGGAAGGACAACCCAGCATTTGAGGGACCGTCTATATGATCACCTATATGATATAGAAAAGGGCCACTCCACCAATGTGGCCAGGCATTGGGTACTAGAGGTGTTGACAAATTTGGCATTTTCTGTAGAAAAGCAGTTCACTGGATATCCACTTTACACACAAGAAAACCAGTAGGCTTAAAATTTAAATCTTGATTGGGACGTTTCTTATTTCTATGAATATTTTTTTCATCAAAATGGATTGGATTGGTATTGGTCCTACATTCATACATTTGACTATATGTGATGCAATATTATTGATGTGCATGGATAGTTGTGGTTTTTAATACCACTGTTGTCTATGCATGTCACACATGTGAATCTGGGGCAGGACATATATGTACATTTTGTGTATATTATATACACATTGATGTATATTTTCATGGCTCCAAACATCGCCTGTATATTCAGTTGTATATATATTTGTTTGATATTAATTTATTTTTTATTCTTCTTTTCTTTATCAATATTCTTCTTTATTTTTTCATTATCCCTATTACCTTTTCTTTTTTCTTAGTATACTATAGGGTCTGTTCTCTGTCCCAGACATGACAAATGGGAGAACGAACGCATGACTTTATGATAATATACATCATTCTATTATTATTCTATATTAACTGTAAATTAAATATTTTTGATGTAGTAATTTTCATAGTATGAATTTTTACTAACGTGTATTTTTACAAATATGAATTTTGGTTATTAGAGATTTACAATGATGGCCATTTTTTTGCTGTGGTATTTTGATTGCACAAAGCTCTGCAGATATTTTCACATGCATTGTTTAGTGTATTACCATGTTTTTATGTTGTATATAGTGTTTGTATTAGAACATTTTATAAATAACGATTTTTGCTAGAGGACAGCATGTTATAACAGAGAAACAGTTTAATTGGCTTGACCAATTTATAATGCTATACATTCAGAGTTTGATACCCTGTGTTTTTCTGTTTTTTTGTGCTGTCCTCTCTTGCACACCAGGTTTCCATTCTAGTTTGATTATATATGGGAGGAGATTTGGGGAGTGTTTGCTTCCTTAATTGGTTTAACATCACTATATATATTTTCAGTCAGACTATGGTCACCAGCTATGATTAAGCACCTACCAAGATGTAAAACGCGTTAGATTTTTTCTGTACCTGCTTCAGCTATGATGTGACAGCTTTAGATTTTTAACACTGTATTTGCCACAATAAAGGTGTATATTTGGAGTGAGGTTGTTCAGCTATCTTCCTTGATTTTCTACACGTTTGCAAAGTCTGTACCTGAAGGTTTGAGTGGGGTGGACATTTATTTGGGATTCTATGCCTGGAGTGGCATCACTCCTCATCAGAGAGAGATGTTCTGTCTGATGCCGTTGCTGGAGTCTGGATGGCCCGTATTCTGCCAAATCTGTAGCTAAATTCCAGACATGTACTCAACCAATATTGGACTTTTACTTGAACTGGTATGCTGAGGCAGCCACAAGCCTGTAGTTAGGCACTGGGGACATTCGGAATTGTTTGGACTTTATCTTGAACTGTCCATTGTCTCTGTCATCATGTTAATTTATTCTTCAAGTAAAATATTTGAAACTTTGCCCTTGCCTGGTTTGAAGTAACTGGCACATATAGTCTACAGCTCAGGTCACTAAGTACATTGGGGTATGAAGGTAACGTTACAAGAGTTCATACAGTGTGAAGATTAGTGATGGACGAACTTCCGATGGGACGTTTTGCGAACGCGGACCGCGATTGCGGCCGATAGTTCGCGAACCGTAACGTTCGCGGCGGGCCCCATTGGCTTCAATGGGAGGCGAACTTTGCAAACCTACAGGTCAAATTTGCAGCCACAAAATAATTACTAGCTGTGCAAACATAGTCCCACCACATGGCCAATGACATAACACATGTATGAGGTGAATCTGGGATCGACAACTACAAGCATTCTTTTTTTATATGTGAAATTGTTGTGACAATTCAGGACTGTGGAGCGCATGAAGGCAATGGAGGAGAGGGAAGGTCAGGGTAGGCGAAGAAGAGGGTGCAGGAGATGATCACCAGCAGCGTGACATACAGCAATGACACCTGCACCGTGATAGAGTCATCTGACACCAGCACCGTGATAGAGAGCACTGACATCAGCAGCGTGACATACAGCAATGACACCTGCACCGTGATAGAGTGATCTGACACCAGCACCGTGATAGAGAGCACTGACATCAGCAGCGTGACATAAAGCACTGACACCAGCACCATGATATACAGCACTGACACCAGCACCGTGATAGAGAGCACTGACATCAGCAGCGTGACATACAGCAATGACACCTGCACTGTGATAGAGTGATCTGACACCAGAACCGTGATAGAGAGCACTGACATCAGCAGCGTGACATAAAGCACTGACACCAGCACCATGATATACAGCACTGACACCAGCACCGTGATGGAGAGCACTGACATCAGCAGCGTGACATACAGCAATGACACCTGCACCGTGATAGAGTGATCTGACACCAGCACTGTGATAGAGAGCACTGACATCAGCAGCGTGACATAAAGCACTCACACCAGCACCGTGATATACAGCACTGACACCAGCACCGTGATATACAGCACTGACATCAGCAGCGTGACATACAGCAATGACACCTGCACCGTGATAGAGTGATCTGACACCAGAACCGTGATAGAGAGCACTGACATCAGCAGCGTGACATAAAGCACTGACACCAGCACCATGATATACAGCACTGACACCAGCACCGTGATGGAGAGCACTGACATCAGCAGCGTGACATACAGCAATGACACCTGCACCGTGATAGAGTGATCTGTCACCAGCACTGTGATAGAGAGCACTGACATCAGCAGCGTGACATAAAGCACTCACACCAGCACCGTGATATACAGCACTGACACCAGCACCGTGATATACAGCACTGACATCAGCAGCGTGACATACAGCAATGACACCTGCACCGTGATAGAGTGATCTGACACCAGCACTGTGATAGAGAGCACTGACATCAGCAGCGTGACATACAGCAATGACACCTGCACCGTGATAGAGTGATCTGACACCAGCACTGTGATAGAGAGCACTGACATCAGCAGCGTGACATAAAGCACTGACACCAGCACCGTGATATACAGCACTGACATCAGCAGCGTGACATACAGCAATGACACCTGCACCGTGATAGAGTGATCTGACACCAGCACCGTGATAGAGAGCACTGACATCAGCAGCGTGACATACAGCAATGACACCTGCACCGTGATAGAGTGATCTGACACCAGCACCGTGATAGAGAGCACTGACATCAGCAGCGTGACATACAGCAATGACACCTGCACCGTGATAGAGTGATCTGACACCAGCACCGTGATAGAGAGCACTGACATCAGCAGCGTGACATAAAGCACTGACACCAGCACCGTGATATACAGCACTGACACCAGCACCATGATATACAGCACTGACATCAGCAGCGTGACATACAGCAATGACACCTGCACCGTGATTGAGTGATCTGATACCAGCACCGTGATAGAGAGCACTGACATCAGCAGCGTGACATAAAGCACTGACACCAGCACCATGATATACAGCACTGACACCAGCACCGTGATGGAGAGCACTGACATCAGCAGCGTGACATACAGCAATGATACCTGCACCATGATAGAGTGATCTGACACCAGCACCGTGTTAGAGAGCACTGACATCAGCAGCGTGACATAAAGCACTGCCACCAGCACCATGATATACAGCACTGACACCAGCACCGTGATAGAGAGCACTGACATCAGCAGCGTGACATAAAGCACTCACACCAGCACGTGATATACAGCACTGACACCAGCACTGTGATATACAGCACTGACACCTGCACCGTAAGCAGCCCCAGGAGGAAGTCAGCATAGCACAGGGATGGTGGGAGCCCCTCATAATATGCACAGCAGAGGTACAGCCCCAGGAGGAAGTCAGCACAGCACAGGGATGGTGGGAGCCCCTCATAATAAGCAGCCGCAGGAGGATGTCAGTATAGCACAGGGATGGTGGGAGCCCCTCATAATGAGCATAGCACAGGGATGGTGGGAGCCCCTCATATTATGCACAGCAGAGGTACAGCCCCAGGAGGAAGTCAGCACAGGGATGGTGGGAGCCCCGCATAATAAGCAGCCCCAGGAGGATGTCAGCATAGCACAGGGATGGTGGGAGCCCCTCATAATGAGCATAGCACAGGGATGGTGGGAGCCCCTCATAATATGTACAGCAGAGGTACAGCCCCAGGAGGAAGTCAGCACAGCACAGGGATGGTGGGAGCCCCTCATAATAAGCAGCCCCAGTAGAAATATGACACCGCTCAACCTCTTCAAACAGGAGGGTACGGGCATATAGTACGGTGTGCTTTTTTTGGACAAGGAAGTGAGCCAAATGAAGAAAGAAGGTCTGTGTGCTCGATTAAAAAAATCGTTTATAGACATATACATGGTCTACTGGTCACATGTGTTGAATTCCTCCGAGATCCATGCCTCATTAATTTTTAGAAATGTGAGGTAGTTAACACTGTCGTGAGCTAGGCGAGTACGCTTATCGGTCACAATCCCCCCTGCTGCGCTGAACGTCCTTTCTGACAGGACACTGGACGAGGGGAAAGCCAACAGTTCGATTGCAAATTGGGCAAGCTCTGGCCAGAGGTCAAGCCTGCCCACCCAGTAGTCCAGGGGTTCATCACTCCTCAGAGGGTCCACATCGGCCGTTAACCCGATGTAGTCGGACACCTGACGGTCTAGGCGTTCCCTGATGCTGGATCCGGATGACACCTGTCGATGGGTCGGCTGAAAGAATGACCTCATATTAGAAGTCACCAACACATCTTCAAACCGTCCTCTTCTTGCAGGCGCTGTTGGATTGGTACCCGCAACTCCTTCTCTGGGAGTGGGAATTGCTCCTCTGCCAGCGCACGCAAAAGCAGAATGCAGCATTTTGCGAAGCAAGGCCTGGACGTGCTCCATTCTGACAGCCCTCTGTGACGGTGGTAACATTACCGCCATTTTGTGTTTGTAGCGGGGGTCTAAGTACGTCCCACCCAGTACTGGTTCTTGACCCTTATGCTTTTTATACGGGGGTCCCTGTTAAAACACTGGAGCATGAAGGCCCCCATTTGCACTAAACTGGAAGCAGTGTGGTGGCCTGGCTCCTGCTCATCATCCAAGATAATGTCATCCTCTTCATTCTCCTCTCCCCATCCAGGCACAACAACAGGGATCCCAGAAAGGTTTAAAGCATGCTCTTCTTGCTCCTCCTCATCCGCCCCGGCACCATCCTCCTCTGACTCCTCTTCAGACTCCTGTTGTTCACTTGTCTCAGATAGAGTAGCCCCCCCTGGGAATTCATCCAGCATTGCGACTTCCTCATCTTCCCGCTCCTGCTCCTCCACAGCTTGATCAATGACACGACGCAATGCACGCTCCATAAAGAAGGCATAAGGTACCTTGTCACTGATGGCACCATGGCTGCGAGTTCATACAGGTAGACGTTAACTGCACGTTTCTGCTGGAGCAGCCTATCAAGCATATAGAAGGTTGAGTTCCATCGCGTCGGGCAATCGCAAATAAGACGTCTGACCGGCAGATTGTGTCGCCACTGAATGTCAGCAAGGCGAGCCATGGCCGTGTAAGTTCTTCTAAAATGGGCCGAGATTTTCCTTGCCTGCCACAAGATGTCCTGGACCCCAGGGTATTTGACAATGAATCGCTGCACGACCAAGTTTAAGACGTGTGCCATGCATGGCACGTGCATCATTTTGCCCTGTTTCAATGCGCTAAGCAGATTGGCACCGTTGTCACACACCACTTTACCAACTGTCAAATTGAGCGGTGTTAGTCACTGATCTGCCTGTGAACGCAAAGCTGAAAGGAGTGCCGGGCCAGTGTGGCTCTTGGCTTCCAGGCACAACAGACGCAGCACGGCATGGCAATGTCTCACCTGGCATGTCGAATAGGTTCTGGGGGGGCTTGGGCGGCGCAGCGAAAGAGACGCTAGAAGCGGAAAAGGAGGAGTCAGCCGAGGAGGAGAGGGAGGAGGATGGAGTAGGAGGAGGAGGAGAAGAAGAGCCAGGCCTGCATGCAATCCGTGGCGGTAAAACCAAATCTACATGGGTGCAATGGGTTACATGCTTGACGGCCGTCAGAAGGTTCACCCAGTGGGCAGTAAAAGTGATATACCTTCCCTGCCCATGTTTGCTAGGCCACATGTCTGTGGTCAGATGTATCTTGGCACCGACACTGTGTGCCAGAGATACATTCACTTGCCGCTGAACATGGCCATATAGCTCTGGGATGCCCTTCTGTGAGAAATACTTCCTTCCTGGGACCTTCCATTGTGGTGTTCCAATGGCCACAAATTTGCGAAAAAGGCCTCTGAGTCCACCAGTTTATATGGCAGTAGTTGGCGGGCTATGAGTTCTGACAAGCCAGCCGTCAACCGTTGGGCAAGAGGGTTATCCGGCGTCATCATTTTTTTACGCTCGAACATTAGGCCCACGGAAGCCTGCCTTTTTGCAGAAAAACGTGAGCTTGGCGTGATGGAAGGTGGAGTGGAGAACAATTGTGAGGAGAGAGGAGAAGGAGAAGTAGAAGACGAGGCTGGACGGTGAGAGCCTGGAGTGTGGCTTTGTGTGTTCCGTTGCTCCCACTGGGCTCGGTGATGGCTGCTCATGTGCCTTCTTAAGGCGGTCGTCCCTAGGTGAGTCTTGGGCTTACTGCGACTAATGCGTTGACTGCAAAGATTGCAGATGGCAATGCTATTGTCAGCAGCGGACACGTTAAAAAAAGCCCACACTGCGGAGCCATGTGCCGGTGTCCTGGGAGCGCCAGATGTGACCGTACATGGTCGATGACTTGCTCCTGATACATTTTCAGTCTGCTTTGTCCCTCCTATGCAATGTATGTTATTCCTGCTTCTCCTCCCTATCTGCTGGTCCATATCTCCCTCTGAACTCCCCTCCTCTTCCTGTCTTGTGGGCACCCACGTGACATCACTAGACACGTCATCATCAACGTCACCTTCCCCACCGCTATAAGTAGAGATCTCGGAGTAGGCAGCAACACCGGGGACCAACCTCCTCCTTGGGCTGATCTGGGTACTGTTGTCAGACTGCTGAGTGGCGGTTGTTGCTACCTCCTCTTCCTGATCCAATACCAAGAGTGGCTGCGCATCAGAAATGTCTTGATATGGATCGGAAAATAATTCCTGTGACTCAAGCGGAAGGTATGTGGTGTGGTAGTGTTGTTGGTGGTAGTGTCTTTAGGGGTGCACATAGCAGAGAGTGAAGAAGAGGGTGCAGATCGAGAGGATGAGGAGGGTGCAGAAGAGTAAGGCTGAGTGAGCCACTCAACCAAGTCTGGTGTGTCCTTTAAATGAATTGAACGCACCTTCTGCAACTACCCACTTTGGCTCAAGCCTGTTGCTCCTGCCCTACCCCTACCACCCCTGCGGAAGGGCCTGCCTCTTCCTCTGCCTGTCATTGTGTCATTGTGACAAAACTCTCAGTCCCTATACTGATAAAGGACTGCTGTAGTATAGGGCAGTAGTCAGCAGTAGTGCACTCAACCCTATGTATTGTGGACCTATACCAGTCCTTAAGGAATAGCAGACTGTACCTCACTCAACCCTATGTACTGTAGTACCCTATACCTTACCAGTCCTTATAAGGACCTTTGTGGAACAAGTAGGTTGTGAATGATTAACAGACTGTACCTCAGTCCCTATACTGATAAAGGACTACTGCAGCAGAAGGGCAGCAGTCAGCAATAGTGCACCTCAACCCTATGTATTGTGGATTTATACCGGTCCTTACGGAATAGCAGACTGTACCTCACTCAATCCTATGTACTGTAGTACCCTATACCTTACCAGTCCTTATAAGGACCTTTGTGGAACAAGTAGGTTGTGAATGATTAGCAGACTGTACCTCAGTCCCTATACTGATAAAGAACTACTGCAGCAGAAGGGCAGCAGTCAGCAGTAGTGCACCTCAACCCTATGTATTGTGGACCTATACCAGTCCTTAAGGAATAGCAGACTGTACCTCACTCAACCCTATGTACTGTAGTACCCTATACCTTACCAGTCCTTATAAGGACCTTTGTGGAACAAGTAGGTTGTGAATGATTAGCAGACTGTACTTCAGTCCCTATACTGATAAAGGACTACTGCAGCAGAAGGGCAGCAGTCAGCAGTAGTGCACCTCAACCCTATGTATTGTGGACCTATACCAGTCCTTAAGGAATAGCAGACTGTACCTCACCCAACCCTATGTACTGTAGTACCCTATACCTTACCAGTCCTTATAAGGACCTTTGTGGAACAAGTAGGTTGTGAATGATTAGCAGACTGTACCTCAGTCCCTATACTGATAAAGGACTACTGCAGCAGAAGGGCAGCAGTCAGCAGTAGTGCACCTCAACCCTATGTATTGTGGACCTATACCAGTCTTTACGGAATAGCAGACTGTACCTCACTCAACCCCATGTACTGTAGTACCCTATACCTTACCAGTCCTTATAAGGACCTTTGTGGAACAAGTAGGTTGTGAATGATTAGCAGACTGTACCTCAGTCCCTATACTGATAAAGGACTACTGCAGCAGAAGGGCAGCAGTCAAGTATAATATTCTTTCTATATTTGGAAGAAAGAATATTATACGTGCACAAGCCTATTACCATACCAGTCCTGAAAAGAACCTTTGTGGACCTAATAGTAACAGCTACTGATTAAACTGACTGTCCCTCACTGCCTCACACACAGCTTCCTGCCTGTCCCTTTTTAAACTGACAAAACAGAGGCTGCTGGAACAATAACTTGAATAGCACTTTTGTGGACCTAATAGTAACAGCTAATGATTAAACTGACTGTCCCTGCAGCACACAGCGTCCTGTCCCTCTCTCTACACTGACAAAAGACAGGCTGCTGCAAAAATCAGTAGCACAGCAGTGCCTCAAACCTATATCCTGAACTACACCTAACACCTATACCAGTCCTGAAAAGAACTTTTGTGGACCAAATAGCTAGCGATTTGGGTCACTGCAGTCTCTTCCTGCTCAACACAGCAACCTCTCCCTATAGTGACAGAAGAAAGAATGTAAAATGGCCGCCGGATCGGGTCTATTTATAAGTTAGGGGGAATGTCCAAGTGTCCATGTGCTGTAATGTCTCAATTGGCTGTCCTGTATAGTGATGGACGAACTTCCGACGGGACGTTTCGCGAACGCGAAACGCGAACGGACACAAACGTTCGCGAAAACGACCGTTCGCCGCGGGCTCCATTGACTTCAATGGGAGGCGAATTTCGCAAACCTTTAGGTCGAATTTGCGGCCACGGGGTAATTATTAGGGGGTAGCACGTAGTCCCACCACCTGGACAATAGCATAATACATGTATGAGGTGAATTTGGGATCGATAACTACAAGCATTTTTTTTTTATTTGGGAAATTGTTCTGACAATTCAGGACTATGGAGCTAATGAAGGCAATGGAGGAGAGGGAAGGTCAGGGACCAGGGTAGGCAAACAAGAGGGTGCAGGAGATACAGAGCACTGACAGCAGCACCGTAATACAGAGCACTGACATCAGCACCGTGACATACAGCGCTGACAGCAGCTCCGTGACATACAGCGCTGACAGCAGCTCCGTGACATACAGCGCTGACAGCAGCTCCGTGACATACAGCGCTGACAGCAGCTCCGTGACATACAGCGCTGACAGCAGCTCCGTGACATACAGCGCTGACAGCAGCACCGTGACATACAGCGCTGACAGCAGCTCCGTGACATACAGCGCTGACAGCAGCTCCGTGACATACAGCGCTGACAGCAGCTCCGTGACATACAGCACTGACAGCAGCTCCGTGACATACAGCGCTGACAGCAGCTCCGTGACATACAGCGCTGACAGCAGCACCGTGACATACAGCGCTGACAGCAGCTCCGTGACATACAGCGCTGACAGCAGCTCCGTGACATACAGCGCTGACAGCAGCTCCGTGACATACAGCGCTGACAGCAGCTCCGTGACATACAGCGCTGACAGCAGCTCCGTGACATACAGCGCTGACAGCAGCTCCGTGACATACAGCGCTGACAGCAGCTCCGTGACATACAGCGCTGACAGCAGCTCCGTGACATACAGCGCTGACAGCAGCTCCGTGACATACAGCGCTGACAGCAGCACCGTAAGCAGCCCCAGGAGGAAGTCAGCACAGCACAGGGATGGTGTGATCCCCTCATAATAAGAACCCCCAGGAGGAAGTCAGCACAGCACAGGGATGGTGGGAGCCCCTCATAATAAGAACACCCAGGAGGAAGTCAGCACAGCACAGGGATGGTGGGAACCCCTCATAATAAGCAGCCCCAGTAGAAATATGACACCGCTCAACCTCTTCAAAGAGGAGGGTAGGGGCATATAGTACGGTGTGCTTTTTTGGGTCAGGGAAGTGAGCCAAATGAATTAAGAAGGTCTGTGTGCTTGATTCCAAAAATTGTTTATAGACATATACATGGTCTACTGATCACATGTGTTGAATTCCTCCGAGATCCATGCCTCATTCATTTTTAGAAATGTGAGGTAGTTAACACTGTGGTGAGCTAGGCGAGTACGCTTATCGGTCACAATCCCCCCTGCTGCGCTGAACGTCCTTTCGGACAGGACACTGGATGAGGGGCAAGCCAACAGTTCGATTGCAAATTGGGCAAGCTCTGGCCAGAGGTCAAGCCTGCCCACCCAGTAGTCTAGGGGTTCATCACTCCTCAGAGCGTCCACATCGGCCGTTAACCCAATGTAGTCGGACACCTGACGGTCTAGGCGTTCCCTGATGCTGGATCCGGATGACACCTGTCGATGGGTCGGCTGAAAGAATGACCTCATATCCGAAGTCACCAACACATCTTCAAACCGGCCTCTTCTTGCAGGCGCTGTTGGATTGGTACCCGCAAATCCTTCTCTGGGAGTGGGAATTGCTCCTCTGCCAGCGCACGCAAAAGCAGAATGCAGCATTTCTCGAAGCAAGGCCTGGAAGTGCTGCATTCTGACAGCCCTCTGCGACGGCGGTAACATTTCCGCCATTTTGTGTTTGTACCGGGGGTCTAAGTACGTTGCCACCCAGTACTGGTCCTTGACCCTCATGCTTTTTATACGGGGGTCCCTATTAAAACACTGGAGCATGAAGGCCCCCATTTGCACTAAAGTGGAAGCGGTGTGGTGGCCTGGCTCCTGCTCATCATCCAGGATAATGTCGTCCTCTTCATTCTCCTCTCCCCATCCTCGCACAACAGGGATCCCAGAAAGGTTTAAAGCATGCTCTTCTTGCTCCTGCTCATCCGCCCCGGCACCATCCTCCTCTGACTCCTCATCAGACTCCTGTTGTTGACTTGTCTCAGATAGAGTAGCCCCCCCTGGGAATTCATCCAGCATTGCGACTTCCTCATCTTCCCGCTCCTGCTCCTCCACAGCCTGATCAATGACACGACGCAATGCACGCTCCAGAAAGAAGGCATAAGGTACCATGTCACTGATGGCGCCATGGCTGCGACTGACCAGTTTGGTGATCTCCTCAAATGGCCGCAGAAGTCTGCATGTGTCGCGCATGAGCAGCCACTGGCGCGGTGAAAAAAAACCCAGCTCCCCAGAACCGTTTCTTTCGCAGAGTTCATACAGGTAGACGTTAACTGCACGTTTCTGCTGGAGCAGCCTATCAAGCATATAGAAGGTTGAGTTCCATCGCGTCGGGCAATCGCAAATAAGACGTCTGACCGGCAGATGGTGTCGCCGCTGAATGTCAGCAAGGCGAGCCATGGCCGTGTAAGATCTTCTGAAATGGGCCGAGATTTTCCTTGCCTGCCGCAAGATGTCCTGGACCCCAGGGTATTTGACAAGGAATCGCTGCACGACCAAGTTTAAGACGTGTGCCATGCACGGCACGTGCGTGATTTTGCCCTGTTTCAATGCGCTAAGCAGATTGGCACCGTTGTCACACACCACTTTACCAACTGTCAAATTGAGCGGTGTTAGCCACTCATCTGCCTGTGAACGCAAAGCTGAAAGGAGTGCCGGGCCAGTGTGGCTCTTTGCTTCCAGGCACAACAGACGCAGCACGGCATGGCAACGTCTCACCTGGCATGTGGAATAGGTTCTGGGGAGCTTGGGCGGTGCAGTGGAAGAGACGCTAGCAGCGGAAAAGGAGGAGGCAGCTGAGGAGGAGAGGGAGGAGGATGGAGTAGGAGGAGGAGAAGAAGAGTCAGGCCTGCATGCAATCCGTGGCGGTAAAACCAAATCTACACGGGTGCCACGGGTTACATGCTTGACGGCCGTCAGAAGGTTCACCCAGTGGGCAGTAAAACTGATATACCTTCCCTGCCCGTGTTTGCTAGACCACGTGTCTGTGGTCAGATGTATCTTGGCACCGACACTGTGTGCCAGAGATACATTCACTTGCCGCTGAACATGGCCATATAGCTCTGGGATGCCCTTCTCTGAGAAATACTTCCTTCCTGGGACCTTCCATTGTGGTGTTCCAATGGCCACAAATTTGCGAAAGGCCTCCGAGTCCACCAGTTTATATGGCAGTAGTTGGCGGGCTATGAGTTCTGACAAGCCAGCCGCCAACCGTTGGGCAAGAGGGTTATCCGGCGTCATCATTTTTTTACGCTCAAACATTAGGCCCACGGAAGCCTGCCTTTTTGCAGAAAAATGTGAGCTTGGCGTGATGGAAGGTGGAGTGGAGGACAATTGTGAGGAGAGAGGAGAAGGAGAAGTAGAAGACGAGGCTGGACGGTGAGAGCCTGCAGTGTGGCTTTGTGTGTTCCGTTGCTCCCACTGGGCTCGGTGATGGCTGCTCATGTGCCTTCTTAAGGCGGTCGTCCCTAGGTGAGTATTGGGCTTACCGCGACTAACGCGTTGACTGCAAAGATTGCAGATGGCAACGCTATTGTCAGCAGCGGACACGTTAAAAAAAGCCCACACTGCGGAGCCATGTGCCGGTGTCCTGGGAGCGCCAGATGTGACCGTACATGGTCGATGACTCGCTCCTGATACATTTGCAGTCTGCTTTGTCCCTGCTGTGCAATGTAAGTCATTGCTGCTTCTCCTCCCTATCTGCTGGTCCATATCTCCCTCTGAACTCCCCTCCTCTTCCTCTCTTGTGGGCACCCACGTGACATCACTAGACACGTCATCATCAACGTCACCTTCCCCACCGCTATAAGTAGAGTAGGCAGCAACACCGGGGACCAACCTCCTCCTTGGGCTGATCTGGGTACTGGCGTCAGACTGCTGAGTAGCGCTTGTTGCTACCTCCTCTTCCTGATCCAATACCAAGAGTGGCTGCGCATCAGAAATGTCCTCTTGATATGGATCGGAAAATAATTCCAGTGACTCAAGCGGAAGGTATGTGGTGGTGGTGGTGGTGGTCGTGTTGTTGGTGGTAGTGTCTTTGGGGGTGCACATAGCAGAGAGTGAAGAAGAGGGTGCAGATCGAGAGGATGAGGAGGGTGCAGAAGAGTAAGGCTGAGCGAGCCACTCAACCAAGTCTGGTGCATCCTTTAAAGTAATTGAACGCACCTTCTGCAACTTCCCACTTTGGCTCAAGCCTGTTGCTCCTGCCCTACCCCTACCACCCCTGCGGAAGGGCCTGCCTCTTCCTCTGCATGTCATTTTTTAAATGACCCTGTGACAAAACTCTTAGTCCCTATACCGCTGAAGGACTGCTGCAGTATAGGTGAGCGGTCAGCAGTGGTGCACGTCAACCCTATCTATTGTGGACCGATAGCGGTCCTTACAGAACAGCAGACTGTACCGCACTCAAGCCTATGTACCGTAGCACCCTATACCAAGTTACCAGTCCTTATAAGAACTTTTGTGGACCAAGCAGGTTGTGTATTAGTGTTTAGCAGACTGTACGTCAGTCCCTATACCGCTGAAGGACTGCTGCAGTATAGGGCAGCGGTCAGCAGTGGTGCACGTCAACCCTATCTATTGTGGACCGATAGCGGTCCTTACAGAACAGCAGACTGTACCGCACTCAAGCCTATGTACCGTAGCACCCTATACCAAGTTACCAGTCCTTATAAGAACTTTTGTGGAACAAGCAGGTTGTGTGTTAGTGATTAGCAGACTGTACGTCAGTCCCTATACCGCTGAAGGACTGCTGCAGTATAGGTGAGCGGTCAGCAGTGGTGCACGTCAACCCTATCTATTGTGGACCGATAGCGGTCCTTACAGAACAGCAGACTGTACCGCACTCAAGCCTATGTACCGTAGCACCCTATACCAAGTTACCAGTCCTTATAAGAACTTTTGTGGACCAAGCAGGTTGTGTATTAGTGTTTAGCAGACTGTACGTCAGTCCCTATACCGCTGAAGGACTGCTGCAGTATAGGGCAGCGGTCAGCAGTGGTGCACGTCAACCCTATCTATTGTGGACCGATAGCGGTCCTTACAGAACAGCAGACTGTACCGCACTCAAGCCTATGTACCGTAGCACCCTATACCAAGTTACCAGTCCTTATAAGAACTTTTGTGGACCAAGCAGGTTGTGTATTAGTGTTTAGCAGACTGTACGTCAGTCCCTATACCGCTGAAGGACTGCTGCAGTATAGGGCAGCGGTCAGCAGTGGTGCACGTCAACCCTATCTATTGTGGACCGATAGCGGTCCTTACAGAACAGCAGACTGTACCGCACTCAAGCCTATGTACCGTAGCACCCTATACCAAGTTACCAGTCCTTATAAGAACTTTTGTGGAACAAGCAGGTTGTGTGTTAGTGATTAGCAGACTGTACGTCAGTCCCTATACCGCTGAAGGACTGCTGCAGTATAGGTGAGCGGTCAGCAGTGGTGCACGTCAACCCTATCTATTGTGGACCGATAGCGGTCCTTACAGAACAGCAGACTGTACCGCACTCAAGCCTATGTACCGTAGCACCCTATACCAAGTTACCAGTCCTTATAAGAACTTTTGTGGACCAAGCAGGTTGTGTATTAGTGTTTAGCAGACTGTACGTCAGTCCCTATACCGCTGAAGGACTGCTGCAGTATAGGGCAGCGGTCAGCAGTGGTGCACGTCAACCCTATCTATTGTGGACCGATAGCGGTCCTTACAGAACAGCAGACTGTACCGCACTCAAGCCTATGTACCGTAGCACCCTATACCAAGTTACCAGTCCTTATAAGAACTTTTGTGGACCAAGCAGGTTGTGTGTTAGTGTTTAGCAGACTGTACGTCAGTCCCTATACCGCTGAAGGACTGCTGCAGTATAGGGCAGCGGTCAGCAGTGGTGCACGTCAACCCTATCTATTGTGGACCGATAGCGGTCCTTACAGAACAGCAGACTGTACCGCACTCAAGCCTATGTACCGTAGCACCCTATACCAAGTTACCAGTCCTTATAAGAACTTTTGTGGAACAAGCAGGTTGTGTGTTAGTGATTAGCAGACTGTACGTCAGTCCCTATACCGCTGAAGGACTGCTGCAGTATAGGTGAGCGGTCAGCAGTGGTGCACGTCAACCCTATCTATTGTGGACCGATAGCGGTCCTTACAGAACAGCAGACTGTACCGCACTCAAGCCTATGTACCGTAGCACCCTATACCAAGTTACCAGTCCTTATAAGAACTTTTGTGGACCAAGCAGGTTGTGTATTAGTGTTTAGCAGACTGTACGTCAGTCCCTATACCGCTGAAGGACTGCTGCAGTATAGGGCAGCGGTCAGCAGTGGTGCACGTCAACCCTATCTATTGTGGACCGATAGCGGTCCTTACAGAACAGCAGACTGTACCGCACTCAAGCCTATGTACCGTAGCACCCTATACCAAGTTACCAGTCCTTATAAGAACTTTTGTGGACCAAGCAGGTTGTGTATTAGTGTTTAGCAGACTGTACGTCAGTCCCTATACCGCTGAAGGACTGCTGCAGTATAGGGCAGCGGTCAGCAGTGGTGCACGTCAACCCTATCTATTGTGGACCGATAGCGGTCCTTACAGAACAGCAGACTGTACCGCACTCAAGCCTATGTACCGTAGCACCCTATACCAAGTTACCAGTCCTTATAAGAACTTTTGTGGAACAAGCAGGTTGTGTGTTAGTGATTAGCAGACTGTACGTCAGTCCCTATACCGCTGAAGGACTGCTGCAGTATAGGGCAGCGGTCAGCAGTGGTGCACGTCAACCCTATCTATTGTGGACCGATAGCGGTCCTTACAGAACAGCAGACTGTACCGCACTCAAGCCTATGTACCGTAGCACCCTATACCAAGTTACCAGTCCTTATAAGAACTTTTGTGGAACAAGTGAGTTGTGAATGTTTAGCAGACTGCAGCAGAAGGGCAGCAGTCAAGTATAATATCCTTTCTATATTTGGAAGAAAGAATATTATACATGTACAAGCCTATTACTGTACCACTGATACCAGTCCTGAAAAGAACCTTTGTGGAACTAATAATAACAGCAAGTCTTTAAAATTACCCTCACTGCCTGACAACACTGCTTCCTTCCTGTCCCTATACAAATTGGCAAAAAAAGAGAACGATTAGTGGTTACTGGAACAGCTCTTTTGTGGACCTTGATAGTAACAGCTAATGATGATGATGATGATGATGATGATGAAAGACTAATCTGGCTGTCCCTGTAGCATACACCGTCCTTTCCCTTTCTCTAAACTAACAAAAGACACTCAGGCTGCTGCAAGAATCAGCAGCACAGCAAACCTATCAACACCTAACACCTATACCAGTCCTGAAAAGAACTTTTGTGTACCAAATAGCTAGTGGTTTATCTCTCCCTACTCCACACAGGAACCTGTCCCTATCTTAACAGAAGAAAGAATGTAAAATGGCCACCGGATCGGGTGTATTTATAGGTTAGGGGGAATGTACAAGTGTCCATGTGCTGTCATGTCTCAATTGGCTGTCCTGTATCACATGATAAACGTGTCACCAAAGGTTAAAGTTCTTGTATACATTAAACACGTAAGTCCGCCGCGGCGAACGACGGAAAAAGGCGTTCGAACGTGCGGACCGCGAATGTCGGAAATTCGCCGCGAAACGACCGCCGGGCGAACCGTTCGGCCATCACTAGTCCTGTACCCCATGATGGATGTGTCATCATAGGTCAAAGTTCTTTTACACAGTAAACACGGAAGTCCACCGGGCGAACGGCGGCAATAGTCCGCCGATTGGGCGGACGACGAACAGCCGAAATTCGCTGCGAAACGACCACCGGGCGAACCGTTCGGCCATCCCTAGTGAAGATGCAAGTGGTTACCAAAGGTAACAAAAGTTTCTGTAACAGTCCGTCATTAAGCATGTGCATGTACATGTGAGGAGGAGCCTCTTGTAGCGAGGGAGATGTTGTTGGCACTTCTTCAGCAGCGATCTGTCTCCCATAGCAACGGGAGCAGATTTGCACCACCAGGGCCCTTATCCTGTGAGTTACGCTAAGTGCATGCATGGAGTCTGCGCTAGGTGCACGAGGAGGGAGACATGAAGGACGTGACGATCATCCTGTCACCATGACCTGCCCCACTCCTACATGCCAATTAAATTGAGGGAAGGTATGCCTTGGAGGTAGTTCATTCCTCCTTAAAGAGGAAATAAAGTGTGATTTTGAGGGGTGTATTGGAGTATCACACTGTATCACACTGTACAGAGTGCACTATATACCTAATTTCTTATGCATGTAATTACATCTTGTGAGAGTGGAAGACGAGAAGGAGGGATAAGTGCTGGGTATCACGTTGGATAATAACACACATGTGTTATTGACCTTGATTAAAATTTGAGGTCCACAAAATAAGGTGAGCGTATAGACTGCACTCAATGGTTCAAGTGGTAACAAGAATGAACATTTGAGAAAACACAGAAGGATTTCCTCAAGTTTAAGCTGAATGGAATGGACTTGTAACACAGTTTGGACTTTGATTGTGGTTGTTTAACGGACAATTTGTGCTACACATTTTGTTCAAGAATATCTATATGGTGTGGTGAAAAGCACTATTGGCGCGGAGGACATTTGGGAATTTCCTTACCTTAAATTGTTCTCTGTCAAGGACAGGTTGATACAGTTTAAAATTTTGCATAGAATTTACTTAACATCTCGAGATTGGAAAAAATATATCTCAGTTATTAATTAATTGTTGGAGGCGCCTGGGAGACTTGGCTGACTACCTGCACATGTTTTGGATATGCCCTCAGATGCAGTGTTTTTGGTCAGAACTCACTGAATTTATAGTCAGCCTGTCTACTATCCAGATTCCCATGCAGATTGAAATATGTCTATTAGGACTAGCTAAGGGCAGATGGATTCCAGGAAGTAAATGCTACATGAATCACCATTTCAAAGTGATTAAAAAAACAAAAAAACATGGAAACATAAACTGATTGGTGAGTTTGCTCTGAATATTAAAAATGAATGAAATAGCATTTTCAGTTTGTGATGCTCATATACAGTTTAGTTCTGCTTTATAGGGTCAGGAATACACTGGAAGCCATGCACAGTTCAAATGGCAGCTGAAGGCCTCTGGTGTCAATCTGTAGAAATACAAGCAAATTAAGTTTGTTTTGATAGGATTTATTTACACATGTGCACTGAAAATCTTGACTTTAAAAGACCCCTGGTTTTCAATTCAGTTTTGTTATAGTGATAGGGTGTGCAATGTGAAATGTTTATCACTTGATCATATGTGGAGCAAACACAAACTGCTGCAAGCAGGAGATGGGAAGCACACCACTTTGTGTACTGCACCACCATTGCTGTGTGACCAGCCCCATTGCTGAATATAGGCGGGAGTTGAGTTGTGAGCATTCCTTCACTCCAGATACTTCATTCCTCCTTAATTTTGTAGTTATGCACATTAAACACAGTAATCGCTGGCCCATAATAAAGTGTATATAAACTCCAAAACAAAAATGTGATACAGTACCTCCATAAAGTATTCCCAGCGCTTCACTTTTTCTACATTTTGTTATGTTACAGCCTAAGCCCTTGTACACACGATTGGAGATTCCGACGGAATGTGTCCGATCGGAGCGTTTTGTCGGATATTCCGACTGTGTGTGGTCTGCATCGGACTGTTTCCGTCGGAATATCCGTCGGACCAAATTTTCCAACTTGGCGGAAATATGTTCCGACAAAATGCTCCGATCGGACATACTCCGATCATGTGTAGAGAATTCCGATCGGACAAAGTGCCACGCATGCTCAGATCAAATTCCTACATCAAAGCTATTGGCTACTAGCCTGAACGTAGTCCCATCGTAACGAAATTACGTCATCAAGTTCTGAACTATTGGATTTTCCCACAACTTTGTCCGACCGTGTGCATGCAACAGTTTCGGACAAGATCCGTCGGACAAAATCCGACGGATTTGGTTGTCGGAATCTCCGACCGTGTGTACAAGGGCTAAGACTGCATTCACACCTAAGCGTTTTAAGCTTGTAAAAACGCTTGTAAAATGCCAGAAAAAACACCCGAAAAAATGTCCAACAAGCAAAATTCCTTTCATTTCAATGGCACCTGTTCACATCTGAGCGTTTTGTCCCCTGAAGCAAAATGGCTGAAACTCAAAAAAGTACATGAGCCTCTTTGATTTCAGGCTTTTTTTGCTTTTTACATCGGTGACCTATTGCCCTTTACAAAATTGCTGCAAAAATTGCAACAAAATTGCAGTAAAAACATGAAACTTTCTGCCTGAAAAAAATACGCTCAGGTGTGAATGCAGCCTTATTCCAAAATTGAATTAAATTAATTATTTTCCTCAAAATTCTTCAACAAATACCCCATAATGACAACGTGAAAAAGGTTTGTTTGAAATCTTTGCAAATTGATTAGAAATAAAACAAAAAAAATCCCATGTACATAAGTATTCACAGCTTTTGCGCAATACTTTGTTGAAGCACCTTTGGCACCAATTACAGCCTCAGGTCTTTTTTGAGTATGATGCTACAAACTTGGCACACCTATTTTTGGGCAGTTTTTCCCATTCTTCTTTGCAGGACTTCTCAAGCTTGATCAGGTTGGATGGGAAGTGTTGGTGCACAGTCATTTTCAGATCTCTCCAGAGATGTTTAATCAGGTTCAAGTCTGGGCTCTGGCTGGGCTACTCAAGGACATTCACAGAGTTGTCCCGTAGCCACTCCTTTGTTATCTTGGCTTGTATAGGGAATTTATTCTTCTTGGGGGATTTTTAAGGGAGAACAACCACATGTATGTTATGCTGAAGTGAACAAAATTTATTTTAAATTGTTAATGAATATTTGTAGGTATAAAGAACCTACATGGTATAAGAAGAAGAGAAGTGGGTGCATATAAAATAACAGGATGCAATAGTCACAAACATAAAATACTTTGTGCTTGGAGTTGTTGTCTTGTTGGAAGATGAACCTTTGCCCCAGTCTGAGGTCCAGAGCGCTCTGGAGCAGGTTTTCATCAAGGATGTCTCTTTACATTGCTACATTCATCTTTCCCTCAATCCTCACTAGTCTCCCAGTCCCTGCCGCTGAAAAACATCCCCACAGCATGATGCTGCCACCACCATGCTTCACAGTAGTGATGGTATTGGACAGGTGATGAGCAGTGCCTGGCTCCCTCCAGACATGACAATTGTAATTCAGGCCAAAGAGTGTAATCTTTGTTTCACCCGACTAGAGAATTTTGTGCTAGATCTGTGCCTCAATACAATCCTGTCTCGGAGGTCTACAGACAATTCCATGGACTTCATGGCTTGGTTTGTGGTCTGACATGCACTGTTAGGCTTCATGTACACAGGGCGTTTGTTAACCTCTCCTGAATGATTTAACATGACAGCTAAAAACATTTGTTGAGCCGCATTTACATGCCATGTTTAGCCACATTTTTTTCCCTCCCTGTCTTTTAGGACAGCCACAATGAGAGACCTTGGCTCCTCCTCTTCCTTTGGAAACACTGTGCCAGCCCCTATAAATTTTCACCTCCCCCTGCCAGCCTCAGTTATTTGTGTTTCCCCCGGTGGGGAGACACTGCGCTGGGCCAGGCCTAAGTCAGTCAGAGAGACTGAGGGCTATACATTTCTAAAGTCCCTGATAAGGAGACAGGGGTTCTCCAGGGCAGCAGCATGGTACTCACCGGCCTAATCTTCGTTTGCCTCCCTGGCTTCGCCGAGTGCAGGTGGAAGTCCGGGGGCCCTCTATCATAACCACAGGGCTGTTGGCAGGGAGAAAGCCCTCAGGAAGTTACAGATTAATTCTAAACCTGAATCCCCTAGACCAATCAATTAGAAATTAGAATAATTACTGCGCTAACCCAAAAAAATTGTGAAAAGGAAGCAGCTACATACCAATGTGACAAACATAAAATAGATACAGATAGTGAAATGATGTAGCATTAACAGATATACACAAATATATGTGAACAAATACTGAAAAGAGGCAGTGATGATAAAAAAGGAACTCAAAAGTTCATCTGTAAGAAATTGCAATGTGCAAACAATCTGCAATAATGTCCAACAAAATGAATAGTGTAGAACAAAAACTGTAGCTTCCAACACCAAATGATGAGAGTTCACAGATGAGTGGAATGGAAAAACTCTGTCCGTTGAAGAATCATCGGGGCAATAAAACATCAACCACGTAATGAGATGTAAATGCTCTTACCAGAATGGATGGACTCTAATGTCAGCAACACAGACTCAAAACAGGCAGAGTGCCGCCGACGGCAGGTATGTGGAACTCACGATGATCCGAACATCCGGAGCGGGATCCGAAAGGACTGCGCTTGACCTCCGAGTGGGCTTCCAACGAAAACCATCACAACTGGATCTAGAGGGTCAGCTCAAAAAAGATCTCACATCCATTCACATCCAGATGATATGTGGAGAGAAGAAAAAAGCTTCCACATGGTGTAGGTCAAAAAAGGTTATTTCTAAAAACTGGCATACATATAAAAATGTGATCACATATAAAATGTAAGGCAATGTGGCGAGTAGTGAACCAAGCCCTATGCGTTTCGACCGATGGGTCTTCTAGAGGGGCATACCAACATGCCTTCGCAAACAACTTAGAGAAAGCGACTGGGTCCTCATCAGGAAGTCTTCGACCTTATAGTAAGGAGATGGGGCCCCCCAGAGGTGGACCTATTTGCTTAAAACAGCAATGCAAAGACCCCATGCTTCTTCTCACTAAACAGATGGGAAAACCCTCTAAGAATAGATGCCCTGACTCAAAGCTGGCACTTCAAAACTTGCTACGTCTTCCCACATCCTTTTCTACTTCTGGCTGTATTAAGAAAATTTCAGTTAGAGAACACCTCTCAAATCTTAGTGGCTCCATACTGGCCCAAAAGGGCTTGGTTTTCAGCAGTGGAACCAAGTCTCAGTGCTCAGCATGTATTTAGAGAAATCTTTGGCCACCAATAGGGATGAGCCGAACACCCCCCGGTTCGGTTCGCACCAGAACTTTCGAACGGACCCGGTTCGAAATTAAAAGTGCTCATTTTAATGGCTAATATGCAAGATACTGTCCTTAAAAAGGTTTGGGGACCTGGCTCCTGCCCCAGGGGACATGGGTCAATGCCTAAAATGTTTTTAAAAATGGCCGTTTTGGTGGGAGCACTGACGATTAAAGTGAAAAAAAAGTGAAATATTCCTTTAAATAACATGAAATACTGCTTGCGGTTTTAATGTTATATCTGGTTCCTGCAATATGGTTGAAAATCATTGAGAAAAATGGCATGGGTAGCCCTCCCTGCCCATTACCAGCCCCTTTGGGTCTTGTACGCATATTAAGGGGAACCCCGTACCCATATTAAAAAAAGGAAATGCGTGTGGCCCCCAGGCCCTATATACTCAGAACAGCAGTATACTACTGTGTAGGTTTGTTGTGTTAAGTTGAATCTGTTTGTAATTTTCAACTGGTACATTTTTAAAGTGTAGCTCCAGTCAAAAAAAAAATTTTTTAAGCTTTTTGGAAAACATAGGGAAGGGTTATCACCCCTGTATAATTTGTTTTGTCGTACATCTTTTTTCATCTCACTTGCTGTTGTCTCCTTCCGTTTGCAAGTAGGAGATGTTTTTAAGTTGGATGTTTGAAAGTAGGGGCCTGCCCTATATGCTCTGCAGAAATGGCGGAACAAGGTGTTGGTTTTGCCACAACATTGTAAGCCCTTAAAGTGACTCTTGGTGGGCGCTGGAGCGCCCTGCTGTGAACGATTATATCAAGAATTGTAATTACATGCCATTGTTGAACAGTGGTAGAAAAATTGACCTTTGGTGGTTGTGGTGCTGGTGCCACAACACTATAAGTCCTCACAGTTACTCTGGGTGGGCACAGGAACGGGCCCTCCTGTGAAATATTATATCAAGAATTGTAATTACATGTCCCTGTTAAACAGGGGCAGAAAAATTGGGCCTTAGGCACTGGTGCTGGTGCCACGACACCGCAACCTATATTGTGCTAGAGGCACACAACACCCACTAACTCCTGCAGATGCCTTTATTATAGAACACCAGAGATAAAGGGGTATATACAGATGTATACTGTGCTGTGCTGGAGGCACACACAACTTCCAATAACTCCTGCAGATGGCAAGTGGGCTCAAATAGAGAACAGCTATGTAGGTGGATATGGCGGTATGTACTGGGTACAGAGCACGCAGACAGCACGCACTAGCTCCTAACACTACTGACTGCAAGCTCTATTATAAAAGATAGATCACTAGCTATATAGGTGAGGTGAATATAGCGGCGTATACTGCGGTCAGGGCACGCAGACAACAACCACTACACAACAGCAAGATCGAAAATCGGGCGAAAATGATCGGTGTGTACTGTGTTGAAGGTACACAGAACACCCACTGCTTCAGACGCCAACACACTACACAAGGCCGCCGCGCTGGCGGCCTTATATAGTGTGGGTCGTGCACTACACAGCCTGAGCTATGATTGGCCACAGGCATCCTGCCTGTGGCCAATCATGGCTCTCCTCGCTGCTGGCGCTGTGATTGGCCAAGCATGCGGGGTCACAGTGCATGCTTGGCCAATCATGAGCCAGCAATGCACTGCGCCATCGCAGTGCATTGTGGGCCGTGAGCGCCACACGAATTTGGCGCGAACGGACCAAAATGTTCGGACTTCGCCGAACGGACGAACAGCCGATGTTCGAGTCGAACGTATGTTCGACTCGAACACGAAGCTCATCCCTAGGTGTGAATACTCATGTACATTTTTTTGTTTTTTATTTTCAATAAATTTGCAAAGAGTCGTCTGATGCTTGAGCAGTGCAACACTTTGGTCATGAAGTAACAATTCATTGCATACTGCTAAATAAGTAAGATCATCTTGCAACAATTCTAATACCCTTTTCATGTCCAACTAAAAAGGAAGATGACATTCCCAATGATGGACATATCCATCCATCCAGTATGTCAACTGTTGACCACAGAAGAAGGGAGTCATGATCCAGCTACTTACCTGAATCAAACAATGAAAATATGTATTGTGGAAAAATCAATGGTGGAATTACCAAGATCGCAGCAGTCGTGTGACTCTGTGGCTCTGCTTGTACACTCTTGTTGATACATGTCCAGGTCAAAGGCCCCTCCTCTCTCCACTGTATACACTCAGGAAGAGAACTACTAGCCCCAGGAAGATCCTGCCAGCCACGGGCACCAAAGAGCTGCCAATCATCCTCTCCCAATCCCCGGCTGTCTGTGGATCCTGATGTAATGAGGGCCTCTCTGGGGACCCTGATGTAATGAGGGGGCTCTGGGGACCCTTATGTAAGTAGAGAGGCTCTCTGAGGATCATGATGTAAGGGGGAGGTTCGTTGGGGACCCTGATGTAAGGAAGGGACTCTCTGGGTACCCTGATGTAAGGAGGGGGCTCTGGGGACCCTGATGTAAGTAGGGAGGCTATCTGGGGACCTTGATGTAATCGGGAGGCTCTCTGGGCACCCTGATGTAAGGAGGGGCTCTCTGGGGACCTTGATGTAATTAGGGGGGCTTTGGGGACCCTGATGTAATTAGAGGGGCTCTGGGGACCCTGATGTAAGGAAGGGTCTCTCTAGGGACCCTTATGTAAGGAAGGGGCACTCTGGGGACCCTGATGTAAGGAAGGGGCACTCTGGGGACCCTGATGTAAGGAGGGGCTTGCTGGGGACCCTGATATAAAGAGGGGGCTCTGGGGACCCCAATGTAAGTAGGGAGGCTCTCTGGGGGCCCTGATATAAGGGGAGGCTCTCTGGGGGCTCTGATGTAAGGGGAGGCTCTTTGGGGACCCTGATGTAAGGGGAGGCTCTCTGGGGACCCTGATGTAAGTGGGGATCTCTGGGGACCCTGATGTAAGTGGGGGATCCACACTCAGATATTTAAAGTTATTTTTATATATAAATACACACACACATATTATATACATGCGTATGCCCGCCCAAGCATATGAGTTTCATTACCTCGCTGTTATGGGCACTAGCCTTAGATCTTTTGTAGACCTAGC